>NC_141000.1:61138395-61499342 GCF_052327205.1 Somniosus microcephalus | reverse complement strand
CCGCCAGGCACTCCAGCTAGTAAGAAATAAAACTGGGGACTGGAAGCAATAATCACAACATCATTGCTTCAACTGAAATTTGACTTCATCTGGGGCATGACTGGAAATTAAACTTGCTAGTTTATAATTTTTTTTAGAAGAGATTGGAAAAGCAAAAAGCGGAGGGGGAATGCACGTATGAAAAGTAGGGTTTCAGGATTACAAATGAAAGATATTGTAATTAATAATATACAAATAGAGGCTGGAGATTTCTGCTTCTTTGCTCACTGGCCTGCAATTTTTTCCACCATTCACTTTAATGGGTGGAAAACTGTGGGCTTGCCAGCACAGAAATAGAAAACTCTGACCAGAATCACTGTGGGTTGAGCTAGGAACAAAACAAAGAACCAGTTATAGTATCGAGTGTCCTTTACTGAGCACCAAATTGTTAGAATTGAAGAGAGAATCTGAAGATAATTCAGAGGTGCGTAGCAATAAAAGAACAGTAATAATGGAGCCTTCAACTATCCAGAAATAGATTGGAAGAGCACATTTGAAGGAGTGTAAAAGGGGAGGGAATTTATAGACTACATTCAAGACTGTTTTCTGAGTCAGTACATAGTAATTCTTACAAGGAAAGATGGAATACTGAATTCGGTTCTGGATAATGATCCGGAGTAAATCAGCAACATGCAGATAGGAAAAATTAGGGACCATAACATAAATAGGTTTAATATTATAATAAATGGTGGGAAAAAGTGTCAAAACAAAATTAATTAATTAAAGAGGAGTAAAGCACAGGGGATGTTAGAGGATGTAGCCTGGATAAATTGTGGGGAAAGTTAACTGGTAAAATAGCGACACAAGACTTGGAAATATTTAAATGTGAGATCTGTACAACATGGTCTAGGAACATTCCAATGATGAAAAAAGGGTCTGGATTCAGGTTACGGTACAGTGGATAAACAGTTAGTTTAGGCTGGAAATAATAAAGCCAGTGACACAAGAGAGACATAAGAAACACTATAATCTACAAAGAGAAACAGAGAGTAGTCCAGAGAACAAAGAGAGAGTATGAAAAAATATCTAGTACCCAATATAGTGGGGAACAGCATAGGTTTTTTAAACACAAGAAAAACACATTCATCAAGGAAGCTGTGGGCACGGTGAGATTATTATGAAGAAGAAATTGGCAGAGTTGCAGAGAATACTTTGCTTTAGCAGCGATATATAAATATGTAAGTGTGTGTAGATATAGATAATCTCACACACACTAGTGTATCTCCCACATATTTCCTCCATGATGATCAGCTGCAAGGCCCAGCCAGCAGTGGGCTTGTGTTGGTAGAGTGCTCAGACAGTGGAAATGGCCAGGGCATTCTTTTTGATGACAAGTGCAGTACAGACAGCCAACACCCATAATTAAAAGCAATCCACATCTGGACTTAAGACATAATGGAGATTTGTTTGCTGATGATACCAAACTGGGTGGAGTTCATTGGCCTCAATACCCTTCTGCTCAGTGTTCTTGCTCAGGCCAACATCCCCAGCATTGAAGCTTTGACCACGCTCAATCAGCTCCAATGGACGGGTCACATTGTCCGCATGCCCGATACGAGACTCCCAAAACAAGCGCTCTACTCGGAGCTCCGGCACGGCAAGAGAGCCCCAGGTGGGCAGAGGAAACGCTTCAAGGACACCCTCAAAGTCTCCTTGAAAAAGTGTAACATCCCCACTGACACCTGGGAATCCCTGGCCCAAGACTGCACAAAGTGGAGGAGAAGCATCCGGGAAGGCGCCGAACACCTCGAGTCTCTTTGCCGGGAGCAAGCGGAAGCCAAGCGCAGGCAGTGCAAGGAACGCACGTCAACCCAAGCACCCCACCCACCCGCCCCCTCAACCACCGTCTGCCCCACCTGTGACGGAGACTGTAGATCCCGCATTGGACTCATCAGTCACCTAAGAACTCATTTTTAATGTGGAAGCAAGTCATCCTCGGTTCCAAGGGACTGCCTAAGAAGAAGAAGATAATACCCTTCTAGGAATCAATTCTTGCCACGCGAGAGACTTGCGGACACACTGGTAGGTACTGGTAATGCTGCTCATGAGATGATTTCACCATTCATCATATTTATCGGTATTACCTTACAGAAATGTGCACGTGGTTTCCTTTACTTGTAACATCCCATTTCAGGTGGATAATAAAGATCCCATGGCACTTTTTCAAAGAAGAGCAGGAGTTTGCCCTGCTGTCCTGGCCGATATTTATGCCTCAATCAACATCACTAAAACAAATTATCTGATCGTTATCACATTGCTGTTTGCAGGGCCTTGTTGTGTGCAAATTGACTGCTGCATTTCCTACATTACAACATTGACTACACTTCAAAAGTAATTCATTGGCTGTAAAGTGCTTTGAGTTATCCTGAGATCATGAAAGATGCTATATCAATGCAAGTCTTTCTTTCTATTCTTTACTCTGTTCACATGTGAAGAGGAGTCAATCATGAGCCAGGGTGAAGCCCAGAAGTAGCATTTAGCACATGAATCATAGAATCAAAGAATGTTACAGCACAGATACTGACCATTTGGCCCATCAAATCTGCACCTTTGTTTTTCTCCCCAAGTGGCCTAGTCTAATCCCATTGTCTTGGTCAGTATCTATACCCTTTAAAATTCTTCTTTTTCAAGCAACTATCTAATTCTCTTTTAAAAGAATTATGAACTCAGCTTCAACAACAACACCCATTTGCACCCTCCATGCCACTCAGCACCAGCATAGACATATTCACGTTCCAGCTTGTAATAGAAGGAAGGATTCACCTGGTGAAAAGTAAATGATAATAGAACAATTTAGAGGACCAAAGAAGAACAAATTTAAGAGGCTACTACACAGAAATTACATGGAATATACAGCACAGAAACAGGCCATTCGGCCCATCCAGTCCGTGCCGGCATTTATGCTCCACTTGAGCCTCCACCCATCCTTCCTCATCTAACTCTATCAGCATCTATCACTCTCTATTCCCTTCTCCCTCATATGCTTATCCAACTTCCTCTTAAATGCATCTATACTATTCCTCTCAACCACTCCCTGTGGTAGTGAGTTCCACATTCTCACCACTCTCTGGATAAAGAGGTTTCTTCTGAATTCCCTATTTGATTTCTTGGTGACTATCTTATATTCAGGGCCTCGAGTTTTGCTCTTCCCCACAAGTGGAAACGCTTTCTGTGTCTATTCTACCATAACATTTCATAATTTTAAAGACCTATTTTAGGTCACCCCTCAGCCTTCTCGTTTCAAGAGATGAGAGACACAGCTTGTTCATCCATTCCGGATAGGTATAACCTCGCAGTTCTGCTATCATCCTTGTAAATCTTTTTTGTACCCTCTCCAGTGCCTCTATATCCTTTTCATAGTATGGCGACCAGAACTGCACACAGTACTCCAAGTGTGGTCTAACCAAGTTTCTATACAAGTTTAGCATAACTTCTCTACTTTTCAATTCTATCCCTCTAGGAATAAACCCTAGTGCTTGGTTTGCTTTGGTAATGTCCTTAGGGATCAACGTCACAACTTTTAGCGATTTGTGTACTTGCACTCCTAGATCCCTTTGCTCCTTTACCCTATTTACATTCTTATTTTCCATGTAAATGACCTCCTTATTTTTCTTACCAAAATGTAATATCTCACAATTATCTATGTTAAAATTAATTTGGCTATTATATGCCCATTCTGGAAGTTTATTAATGTCTTCTTGTAATTTGTTGCAGTCCTCCTCAGTGTTGACTATCCCCCCCAATTTGGTGTCATCCTCAAATTTAGAAATTGTGTTTTTGATTCCAAAGTCTAAATTGTTAATATAAATTGTGAACAAATATGATCCTTGTGGGACTTTCCACCTTCTAACTCTGAATAGCTACCCTTTACCACTATTCTCTGCTTTCTGTCTTGAAGCTAGCTAGTTATCCATTCTACTACTTGTCCACTGACTCTGCATGCTCTAATCTTAATTCATTAGTCTATTATGTGGTACCTTATAGAAGGCCTTTTGTTAAGCTAGATATATTACATCTACTACATTACTCTTGTCTACTCTCTCTGTTACCTCTTCAAAGAATTAAATGAGGTTGGTCAAACAAGACATTCACTTTTGAAATCAATGCTGACTATTCATTATTATATTTTTGGTTTCTCGATTTTTTCCTATTTTCTCCTTTAGTAGGGATACCATTATTTTCCTACCACCAATATTAAGCTGGTCTATAATTCCCCTTCTTAAATACAGCTATTATGTTAGCTATCTGCCAGTCCTCCGGCCCTACACCTTTTTCTAATGAATTATTAAATATGTATAATAGTGCCTCTGCTATCACTTCCCTAGGTCTTTTAAAATGTGCAGATGCAATCTGTCTAGTCCAGGGGATTTATCCTCTTTGAGTTTGATTAGTTTATTTAATATCTCTCCTCTTTTTATTTTAAATGCGGTTATACAATTTCTAATCTCATCTCCTGCTGTCCTGTCCACCTGATCCATTGCCCTGGTAAATACTGAAGCAAAATAATTATTTAATATTTCTGCCATTTCGCTATCGCTGCCTATGATATTATCTTGACTGTCCCTTAGTTTTTTTTTGTGGGGGGGAGTTTATTCATTTTATGGGATGTGGGCATCGCTGGCAAGGCCAGCATTTATTGCCCATCCCTAATTGCCCTTAAGAAGGTGGTGGTGAGCCACCTTCTTGAACTGCTGCTGTCCATGTGGTGAAGATACTCCCATGATGTTGTTAGGTAGGGAGTTCTAGGATTTTGACCCAGCGACGATGAAGGAACGGTGATATACTTCCAAGTCAGGAGTGTGTTTGACGTGGAGGGGAACTTGGAGGTGGTTGTGTTCCCATGCGTTGCTGCCCTTGTCCTTCTAGGTGGAAGAGGTCGCGGGATTGGGAGGTGCTGCCGACGAAGCCTTGGCAAGCTGCTGCAGTGCATCTTGTAGATGGTACACACTGCAGCAATGGTACGCCGGTGGTGGAGGGAGTAAATGTTTAAGGTGGTGGATGGGGTGCCAATCAAGGGGGCTACTTTGTCCTGGATGGTGTCGAGCTTCTTGAGTGTTGTTGGAGCTGCACTCATCCAGGCAAGTGGAGAGTATTCCATCAGACACCTTACTTGTGCCTTGTAAATGGTGGAAAGGCTTTGGGGAGTCAGGAGGTGAGACACTCGCTGCAGAATACCTAACGTCTGACCCGCTCTTGTTGCCACAATATTTATGTGACTGGTCCAGTTAAGTTTCTGGTCAATGGTGACCCCCAGGATGTTGATGCTGGGAGATTTGGCAATTGTAATGCCGTTGAACATCAAGGGGCGGTGGTTAGACTCTCGGTTGTTAGAAATAGTCATTGCCTGGCATTTCAGTGGTGCAAATGTTATCTGCCACTTATTAGCCCAAGCCTGAATGTCATCCAGGACTTGTTGCATGCGGGCATGGACTGCTTCATTTTATGCGGAGTTGTCAATGGCACTGAACACTGTGCAGTCGTCAGTGAACATCCTCATTTCTGACCTTATGTTGGAGGGAAAGTCATTGATGAAGCAGTTGAAGATGATTGGGCCGAGGACACTGCCCTGAGGAACTCCTGCAGCAAAGTCCTGGGGTTGTGATGATTGACCTTCAACCACCACAACCGTCTTCCTTTGTGCTTGGTATGACTCCAGCCAGTGGAGAGATCCCGCCCCCCCTGATTTCCATTGACTTCAGTTTTACTGGGGCTCCTTGATGCCAGACTCAGTCAAATGCTGCCTTGATGTCAAGGGCAGTCACTCTCACCTCACCTCTGGAATTCAGCTCCTTTGTCCATGTTTGGACTAAGGCTGTAATGAGGTCGGGAGCCGAGTGGACTTGGCGGAACCCAAACTGGGCATCAGTGAGCAGGTTATTGGTAAGTAAGTGCCGCTTTTTAGCACTGTCAAAGACACCTTCCATCACTTTGCTGATGATTGAGAGTAGAGTGATGGGGCAGTAATTTGCTGGATTGGATTTGTCCTGCTTTTTGTCGAAAGGACATACCTGGGCAGTTTTCCACATTGTCGAATAGATGCCAGTGATGTAACTGTACTGGAACAGCTTGTCTACAGGCACAGCTAGTTCTGGAGCACAATTCTTTAGCACGATAGCTGGGATGTTGTTGGGGCCCATAGCTTTGTGGTATCCAGTGCGCTCAGCCATTTCTTGATATCACGTGGGGTGAATCGAATTGGCTAAAGACTGGCTTCTGTGATGGTGGGGACCTCAGGAGTAGGCCGATATGGATCGTCCACTCGGCACTACTGGCTGAAGATGGTTGCAAATGCATCAGCCTTGTCTTTTGCCCTCACGTGCTGGGCTCCACCATCATTGAGGATGGGAATATTCATGGAGCCTCCTCCTCCCGTTAGTTGTTTAATGGTCCACTACCATTCATGACTGGATGTGCCAGGAATGCAGAGCTTTGATCTGATCCGTTGATTTTGGGATCGCTTAGCCCTGTCTATAGCATGCTGCTTCCGCTTTTTAGCATGCATGTAGTCCTACGTTGCAGCTTCCCCAGGTTGGCTCCTCATTTTTAGGAACGCCTGGTGCTGCTCCTGTCATGCTCTTCTGCAAACCTTATTGAACCAGGGTTGGTCCCCTGGCTTGATAGTAATGGTAGAGTGAGGGATATGCCAGGCCATGTGGTTACAGATTATGGTGGAATACAATTCTGCTGCTGCTGCTGGCACACAGCACCTCATGGATGCCCAATTTTGAGCTGCTAGATCTGTTCATTAATCTATCCCATTTAGCACGATGGAGGGTGTCCTCAGTGTGAAGATGGGACTTCGTCTCCACAATGACTGTGCGGTGGTCACTGTTACCAATGCTGTCATGGAGAGGTGCATCTGCGACAGGTAGATTGGTGAGGACGAGGTCAAGTAGGTTTTTAACTCATGTTGGGTCCCTCAACACCTGTCGCAGTTCCAGACTGGCAGTTATTTCCTTCAGGACTTGGCCAGCTTGGTCAGTATTGACTGAATTTTTCGAGGGGGTGACTAGGTGTGTGGATGAGGGTAGTGCAATGGATGTAGTATACATGGATTTCAGTAAGGCTTTCGATAAAGTCCCGCATAGGAGACTGATCAACAAGGTAAGAGCCCATTGAATCCAGGGTGCCTTGGCACATTGGATCCAAAACTGGCTTAGTGGCAGAAGGCAGAGGGTGATGGTCGAAGGTTGTTTTTGTGACTAGAAGCCTGTGTCCAGTGGGGTACCGCAGGGATTGGTGCTGGGTCCCTTGCTGTTTGTGGTCTACATTAATGATTTGGATGTGAATGTAAAAGGTATGATCAGTAAGTTCGCAGATGACACGAAAATTGGTGGGGTGGTAAATAGCGAGGAGGGTAGCCTCAGTCTGCAGGACGATATAGATGGGTTGGTCAGATGGGCGGAACAGTGGCAAATGGAATTTAACCCTGAAAAGTGTGAGGTGATGCATTTTGGAGGGACTAACAAGGCAAGGGAATACACAATGAATGGTAAGACCCTAGGAAAGACAGAGGATCAGAGGGACCTTGGTGTGCATGTGCATAGATCCCTGAAGGCAGCAGAACAGGTGGATAAGGTGGTTAAAAAGGCATATGGGATACTTGCCTTCATTAGCCGAGGCATAGAATATAAGAGCAGGGAGGTTATGATGGAGCTGTACAAAATGCTGGTAAGGCCACAGCTGGAGTACTGTGTGCAGTTCTGGTTGCCACACTATAGGAAGGATGTGATTGCTTTGGAGAGGGTGCAGAGGAGATTTACCAGGACGTTACCTGGGCTGGAGCGCTTCAGCCATGAAGAAAGACTGGACAGGCTGGGGTTGTTTTCCTTGGAGCAGAGAAGGCTGAGGGGGGACCTGATTGAGGTGTACAAAATTATGAGGGGCATAGATAGGGTAGATAGAAAGGAACTTTTCCCCTTAGTAGAGGGGTCAATAACAAGGGGGCATAGATTCAAGGTAAGGGGCAGGAGGTTTAGAGGGGATTTGAGGAAAAACTTTTTCACCCAGAGGGTGGTTGGAATCTGGAACTCACTGCCTGAAAGGGTGGTAGAGGCAGGAACCCTCACAACATTCAAGAAGCATTTGGATGAGCACTTGAAATGCCATAGCATACAAGGCTACGGACCAAATGCTGGAAAATGGGATTAGATTAGACAAGGATTGATGGCCGGCGCGGACGCGATGGGCCGAAGGGCCTCTTTCTGTGCTGTATAACTCTATGACTGAGTAGTGGTGCTACCGAGCCACTCTTGGTGATGGACATTGACGTCTCCCACCCAAAGTAGATTCTGTGCCCTTGCTATGCTCAGTGCTTCTTCCAAGTGGTGTTCAACATGGAGGAGTACTGATTCATCAGCTGAGGGAGGGCAGTAGGTGGTAATCAGCAGGAGGTTTCCTTGCCCATACTCGACCTGAAGCCATGAGACTTCATGGGGTCTGGAGTCAATGTTGAGGACTCCCAGGGCCACTCCTTCCTCACTGTATACCACTGTGCTGCCACCCCTGGTGGGTCTGTCCTACCGGTGGACAGGACATACCCAGGGATGGTGATGGAGGAGTTTGGGACATTGGCGTAAACTATAATTCTGTGAGTATGACTATGTCAGGCTGTTGCTTGACTAGTCTGTGGGACAGCTCTCCTAATTTTGGCACAAGTCCCCAGATGTTGGTGAGGAGGACTCTGCAGGGTCGACTGGGCTGGGTGCGTCATTGCTGTGTCCATAGCCAGTGCCGCGGTCGATGCCGTGTGGTCCATCCAGTTTCATTCTTATTATTGTGTTTCGTAGCAGCTTGTTACAACTGAGTGGCTTGCTAGGCCATTTCAGAGCGCAGTTAAGAGGCAGCCACATTGCTGTGGGTCTGGAGTCGCATATAACCCAGACCAGGTAAGGACGGCAGATTTCCTTCCCCAAAGGACATAGTGGTCCTATTCCCATCCTAACTTTCCTTTTTTATTCACGTGCCTGTAGAAAACTTTACTATTTTGTTATATGTTCCTTGATAATTTAATTTCATAGTGGCACTTTGCCTTCCTAATTATTTTTTGTCTTCTTTCCTAATCTCTTCATATACTACCTTGTCTTGCTCTTCCCTGCTGTCCATGCACTTAATGTCTGTCTCTTCCTTCCCCTCAATTTTTCCCTTCTTTATTCATCCATGATATCTCATTAGTGTTTAGTTTGTTCTTTTTTAGCAGAATATATTTTTCCCTGGGCTCTGCGGAATACCATTTTAAATGTTTATCATTGCTGTTCTACATCATTGTTTGTCAATAACGTTCTCTATTTTATTTTCCCAAGTTGTTTTCTCAGCCTCTCAAAATCAGCTTTTTGCAAATTTATTACCGTAGTCATTGTCATGCTTATGTCCTTCTCAATTATTGTCCTAAGCCGTATTATATTATGGTTACTATTACTTAGATGTTTCCTTACTTCTACTTCTCTTATCTGATCTGGTTCATTCCCTATAATCTAGATCCAGCAGTCAATCCTCCCTTGTTGGACTTCTTACATACTGGGTTAGAAAGGAGTCCTGTACACATTGTAGGAACTCCATTCCCTTAGCCCCTTTACCTACCACTTCTGGCCAAAATAAAGCTATGACAGCTGGATTCCAAGAAAGACTACATATTAAATAGGATTATATAGGATATATGGCACAGAAACAGGCCATTTGGCCCAACCAGTCCATGCCAGCGTTTATGCTCCACACGAGCCTCCTCCCGTCTTTCCTCATCTAAACCTATCAGCATAACCCTCTATTCTTTTCTCCCTCATATGCTTGTCTAGCCTTCCTTTAAGTGCATCTATACTATTCGCTTCAACCACTCCCTGTGGTAGCGAGTTCCACATTCTCACCATTCTTTGGGTAAAGAAGTATCTTCTGAATTCCCTATTGGATTTCTTGGTGATTATCTTATATTGATGGCCTCTAGTTATGCTCTTCCCCACAAGTGGAAACATTCTCTCTGTATCCACTCTATCAAAATTTTTCATAATTTTAAAGACCTCTATTAGGTCACCCCTTAGCCTTCTTTTTTCAAAGAGAAAAGAGACCCAGCCTGTTCATCCTTTCCTGATATGTATACCCTCACATTTCTGGTATTATCCTTGTAAATCTTCTCTGCACCCTCTCCAGTGCCTCTATATCCTTTTTATAATATTACATAAGATTACATAGGTTATACGGCACAGAAACAGGCCATTCGGCCCAACCAGTCCCTGCTGGCATTTATACTCCACACGAGCCTCCTCCTGTCTTTCCTCATCTAAATCTATCAGCCTATAGACTATAAATTAGCAGGAGGGAAGACAGCATAGATTCACTGTTTTTCAGTGGGCTATGGACACATAGGCCGGGATCTTACCTGAAGGGGAGCGTTGGGGGTGGGACTGCTGCCTTTTGGGTTCTAGTCCCGCTCCCAGCGATGTCCGATGCACAGACACTATTTTGCGTCAATTGGCCCGGTTAAGCCCGCCCTGTGGGCTTGCCAGCCAATTAAGAGAAAGCCGGTGTCAGATGACGTCAGTTGATGACGCATCATCTGCTGGTTTTCTTAAAGGGGCCACCACCATTTCTTTTTGACATGATTTTTTCAGTGTTTGACAGCATTGAGGTGCTGCAAACACTGACAATCACTGTACAAAGGTGAGCCCTTGCATCCAGCCTCTCCAGTGACTCTCTCCTTAGGCTAAAATAGATGGCAGCTGCAGGTGAGATTACAGAAGCGATCTGTCACTGGTGAGAGAGGTTCGCCCAATGAGGTGGAACTACACAAACACTTCAAAGCTTGTCACGTACAGAAAATTCTAAACACATTAAAAATGACTTTCCCAACATTTTCTTACCTCTGTAACTCACCAGTGTCCCATTGGGTCCTTCACACCACTTCTGCAGCTGTCATCTATACACAAACATTACAGTAGACCCACAGCCGCCACACTTACCCATGCGGGGTTTCCCGACATCGGGAAGCTCGCAGTAGAAGTGTCAAAACTGGAAAAAGCCTCTTAACTGCCTGTTAACTACCTGTTAACAAGCAGTTAAGTGGCTATAATCCTCTTCCTGCCACAAGTAGTTGGGTCCCTGCGCAAATCGGGGACCCGACTCCTGGGAAGATTGATTGGAGGCGGGTTGGAAGCGGGTTCGGGACCCGCTGCCAATCTTTTTGATTTTGCCAGCAGTCCCGCCTCCAAACCCGACCCCCGAGCGCCGGCAAAATCGCCCCCATTGACTATTGGGCAACTTGAGGACATCCTCTACAGTATCTATCAAATAGGGAGTGTTAGAAACTAGGGGTGCCTAAAAATGTATATGGCTATATGAATAATACTGTGTTTAAATGATTGTATGTTTCTGCTCGAGACAAGTAA
The DNA here is from genome assembly GCF_052327205.1 of Somniosus microcephalus. Taxonomy (NCBI): domain Eukaryota; kingdom Metazoa; phylum Chordata; class Chondrichthyes; order Squaliformes; family Somniosidae; genus Somniosus; species Somniosus microcephalus. Next base: position 61,487,928 of record NC_141000.1, on the reverse strand, counting down.
GGGGTTAATGTATAAGTTTTGTTCGTATTAGAATTTGAGACAAAATGTCTTCAATTAGTTAGTTTAGATGAGGCATAAACATTCCACACGGACCCAAGGGGGATGGCCTTGCCTGCCATATCTGTTGTTTGTAAGTAAGGGTTTTGATTTTGTTAATGTATCTCTAATTTGGCCAATGAAGGCCCAACCTATGTTTCTTCCACTATTACTAATAACCATATTATAATGCTAAGGTAGGAATTGGAGTTAGCTTAATAAAACTGCTTGTCAAGAGAATTAAAAGTTAATTAATATAGAAAGACATAGAATAAAGTAAGATAATGACTGGCTGACATGTGACAGCTCTGGCTTGGGCCTCATGATTAAGAGGGGACAATGCCAGGCCCAGTACCAATTGTAACAGAGAGGATAGGGACCAGGGAGACAGGATGAATTCCAATGGAGAAACTTTCAAAATGTAAAAACAAGAAAGAGAAATTGGCTGAGGTCATGACACCCCTTTAGGGGAGGGCTTTTATCTAAGATTTGAGACAAAGAACTCGACGCTGCATTGGGTACTGAGGTTTTGGGGGAACCTCTATCAGTTAAATGGTCTTGTCAATAATTTGGCTTCAGGCCCACCCTAAAAAAAGAATAAAAGTAACACCCTGAGGGCTTGCCCACTCAGATGGTCGAGGGGAGAGCTAAATAAAAGTTGGGCTGGTCGAGTGCTCTTTCGAGAGTGATCCCATGCTCACCAACTCAGAGGTTTTAGATGAGAGGAAGAGAGGCCATAATCCAGAGAACTGTTCACGCACAACAGACATCTGTCCGATCGGGTCCAGTTTCAACTATTTGTCACGGTCATATGTTTTTGCTGTACTACTAGTGTGTTATATTCCATCTTAAACTCCGATTAAACACAACATACCCACCATATTGGTTTGCACTCGGTCCTGTTTACCAGAGATACGCAAATCTCTACAAGAGGGATGTTTTTTCTCTCGTGTCAGGGCATACCCAAGCATCACAAAGTTCTGTTCAAGTAACTACACAACAGAGCTCAGAAAGCAGAGACTGGTGTGGCAACATCTTACTCCTGACACGGCAGCAGCCCATCCAGATACATTACTGATAGAGGTAGATATCCTTCTGTATCCCTGCTATCACCAATACTGTATCACATACTTTCCTTCACCCCTGTGCTCGCTGACCTACGTTGGCTCCTGGTTAAGCAACACCTCAATTTTAAAATTCTCATCCTTGTTTTCAAATCCCTCCATGGCCTCGCCCCTCCCTAGTTCTGTACCCTCCTCCAGCCCACAACCCTCTGAGATATCTGCGCTCCTCTAATTCTGGCCTCTTGAGCATCTTCAATTTTAATCGTTCCACCATTGATGGCCGTGCCTTCAGCTGCCAAGGCCCTAAGCTCTGGAATTCCCTCCCTAAACCTCTCTGCCTCACGACCTCTCTTTCCTCCTTTAAAACACTCCTTAAAACCTACCTCTTTGACAAAGCTTCTGGTCTCTGTGGTGTCAAATCTTGTCTTATAACGCTCCTGTAAAGCACCTTGGGACGTTTTACTACATTAAAGATGCTACAAGTTGTTGTTGTTGGAAGGACATGTCACAGGCATATTATGGGAAAGATAATTCTATTCGGATAAAATAGTTAACCCCTTCACTATAAATACCTTCATTTGATGCCACTTTGGAATCTTTTAAGTCCCCATAAATGCTGGCACCCAACTATTAATGACAAGTAGTCTGCTATGGCATACATACTGTTAAAAGGTGCACAGCTAGACTGTGCTCATGTTGTGAATCCAGGAACAGTTATGAAGCCAGACACAGCTGTGTATTTTATGACATTTAGAGATGCATTGAAAGTGATTGGCTCAGATAAGACTATGTACAATGTTACATTTATGAAGGAAATAAATTTGATTGACCTTTCAGATACCAGGAAGTCAAAGCTTCTTTATTTAAGCACAATGGTGGCACCTGTTCGTCACAAAGACATTAGTGTGAAATGTTGATTTTTGTTCCGATTTACAACAATACGATTAGGAGCAAATATGCACATTCGATATGCAGGGCTAGGCTCTTTAGGTGAAGGCAGGTGCTGCCCAATCAATTTGTATTACTTACAGCTCAGATAAGACAGAAGGCCCTCAGTTACTGTGCAAATGTCCAGTGGCAAGCTATGTGTCCCAAACATCGAGCTCACTGGTAAATGCTCTCAATCAACTCCTGATGCATCTGTCTCTCCATTTATACTAGCCACTTATCTACTATTCCTCCATGGCTTTCTGCTGCTCCTCATTTAAGTCTATGATGATGCATCATTTAAGTTCATGACAATATTGTACAGCATGCAACATATGGTCATAACATTCACTGTCAATTCTGGAGCATTGCTCAAACACACCGAACATCTGTCCATTGAATAACATGCACATTGTTCTATTTGTTGTCTGGCAAGTTGCAGGAGCTGTACAGAGGTGCTATGCATCTTGGCAGCACCACTTTCTGGGGTAGATGCGACCTGTACGTCGGGTTCCTCACCAGGTACGTATGGACGAGGCATGGGGTTGACTTGTTCCTGTGACTCTAGGATCTGGTCAGCATGGCATCTCACGATGTTCTCCCCAATGTCCACTGTGTACATTAGTGGGCCCTGCCGTGTGCATATCGTTCCTGGCTGCCATTTTTCTGTTCGGTAGTTGCGGGCCAAGACTGGTTGCCCTACATTGAAGCTCCTTGTTGGCTTCTTACGGATGTGCTGGAATTGCTTACTCTCAACATCTCTTCGTACGTTTGGTCTGAGCAAATCCAGGCGAGATCTTAACCTTCGGTTAAAGAACATCATGGCCGGGGCCTGGTTGGTGACTGCATGTGTCGCATTCCGGTAGGCGAACAGGAAATTGTCCACCTTATGCTGCAGCGGAATGTTGTCATTGTACATAGCCTTTATTGCCTTCACAGAATCACAGAATCACAGAAACCCCACAGTGCAGATAGAGGCCATTTCAGCCCTTCTTAAAGGTTTGTACGAACCTCTCAGCCAATCCATTTGTGGCTGGATGATACGGGGCGGATGTATAATGCCTTACCCCATTCTTCTTCACAAACCTCCGGAACTCTTCGGACACAAACTGTGGTCCATTATCGGAGCAAATCTGTTCTGGCAAGCCGTCCCTGGCAAAAATGGTCCGTAGGACTGTAATAGTTTTCTCCGTGGTGGTGGAGGACATTTTGATGACCTCAGGCCATTTCGAGTGCGCATCCACGGCTATTAAAAACATTGAGTCCATGAATGGACCAGCAAAATCAATATGCACCCGTTGCCATGGAGATGAGGGCCACTCCCATGGGTGTAGAGGGGCATGTGGTGGTGCATTTTGGACTTTCTGGCATCCTGAGCAGCTCTTGGTCAGGTCCTCGATTTGTTTATCGATTCCCGGCCACCACACATAAACCCTGGCAAGGCTTTTCATTTTTACCCCTCCCAGATGACCCTCAAGAAGCTCATTGAGCACTCTATCCCTTAACTTGGGTGGAATTACCACTCGGGATCCACACATCAAGGTCCCCCGGCACACTGACAGCTGTTCTTTTCTTGTCGAGAATGCTGGCAACAGTGAGTCGCCATATGCTGGCCATCCCTTCACCGTCAAATCATATACCCGAGACAGTGTCGGATCATTTCGGGTCTCCTTTTCTATGCGAGCGTCAGTTACCGGTAGGTATTCAACTATAGTCGAATGAAATATTTCGACAGGATCCACTGCTGGTGCTTCCTCCGCAGTAGGCAGTGGCAGGCGTGATAGCCCATCAGCATTTCCATGCTGTTTCGTGCCCTTATATTCAATCTCATAGTGGTGCGCCCCTAGAAAGAGTGACCATCTTTGTAGTCGTTGCGCAGTCATCACCGGAACACCCTTCTTCGGATTAAAAATGGAGATAAGAGGCTGGTGGTCAGTCAGCAAGGTGAATTTCTGCCCGTACAGATAGTGATTGAACTTTTTCACTCCCCACACTAGGCTGAGGGCCTCCCTGTCAATCTGGGCATAGTTATGCTCGGCTGAGGTTAGTGATCGTGACGCAAAGGCTATTGGCCTCTCTGAGCCATCTGAGAATTTGTGCGACAGCACCGCTCCAATGCCGTAGGGTGACGCATCACACGCCAACCGAATTGGTAGTGCTGGGTTGAAATGGGCCAATACCTCTTTCGATGTGATTTCTGTTTTGCTCTTCTGGAAAGCTCGTTTACATTCATCACTCCACTTCCATGGCACTCCAATTTGCAGTAGGGTGTTCAGTGGGTGTAGTATTGTAGACAAATTTGGCAAGAACTTATGGTAGTAGTTTACCAGCCCGAGGAACGACCTCAGTTGTGACACGTTTTCCGGTGCTGGAGCCTTGACTACTGCCTCAATCTTTTCTGGGGACTTATGTAACCCCTCTTTATCGATAACGTGGCCACAATACGAGATCTGCTTTTTAAAAAACTCGCATTTGGGGCGATTAGCTCGGAGCCCATATTCCTTCAATCTAGTGAGCACCTGCTCCAGGTTGGCGAGGTGACCACTGTCATTTTCACCCGTGACCAGGATGTCGTCCAAATAACACTGGGTCCCTGGGATCCCTTGCAGGACTTGTTCCATTGCCCTTTGCCAAATAGCCGGAGCTGATGCTACCCCGAATACCAGCCGGTTGTATTGGTAGAGACCTTTATGGGTGTTGATTGTGAGGTATTTTTATGATGCTTCTTCAACCTCCATTTGCAGATACGCCTGGGCCAGATCAATCTTAGTGAAGCGTTTCCCTCCAGATAGCGAGGCGAAAATATCTTCAATCCGCGGAAGTGGATATTGCACGGTGTGAAGGATTGGGTTCACTGTTACCTTAAAGTCCCCACAGATGCGAATCTTCCTTGGTTCCCCAGGCGTGCTGCTCAACGACTTTTTCATCACAGGGACGATGGGTGTAGCCCACTCGCTCCAGTCTACCTTGGACAGTACTCCTGAACGTTCCAAACACTCCAGCTCTGCTTCGACGGCTGGGCGGATCGCATAAGGTACCGGTCTGGCCTTAAAAATTTTGGGCTTGCGTTTTCTTCGATTTAATTGTTGCTGTCATGCCTTTTAGTGTTCCGAGTCCTTGCTGGAACACTTCTTGTGCGTCGGTTAGGATCTTGGACAGTCGCCCAGGTGTGACGTCGTCATCCTTTTTGTCAGCCACAGTCAGTACTTGTATGGAATGCCAATCCAGCTGTATTTTCCGGATCCATTCACGTCCCAGTAATGGTGGTCCCCCATCTTGCAATACATACAGGTCTAGTTTTGGTGTTTCCTTACCGTTATATATAACGGTCACCCTTATTTTTCCTTTGGGGTAGACTTTTTGCCCCGTGTACGTCTTCAAAATAATTTTTGTGTCTCTCAAGGGGATGTGTGAGAATAGCCGCTCGTAGTCCCATCGGTTTATGACTGTTAGGGCTGATCCTGTGTCAAATTCCATTTTTACCTGGACTCCTGCTATCTTGAGAGTGACCCAAATGGTTCGGTGATCCTCCGTTTTGATCACATTATGTAGTTTCAGACAACTCAGCTCCCTGCTTTCAGAGTCGGTATCACTCTTTTGTTCGTCTGAACTATTCTCCGTCACCTTATGTACCTTCTTGTACTTTTCTTTTGGAGATTTCTTATTGCTGGTTTTCTTTCCCGACCTGCAGACTCGTGCTATGTGTCCTACTTTTCCACACTGTCTGCACGCTTTGTCTTTGAACCAGCAATCATTGTGGTCGTGTGTTGTTCTGCCGCAGCAATGGCACTTCTCTGTTCTGTATGACATTTCGTTTGTGCCATATTCTTGCGGTCTCTGTTGTATCTCTGCAGCGCCACGTGCTGCTGCTTCATATGATTCCGCAATGCTGAAAGCCTTGTCCAGCGTAAGGTCCTTTTCAGATAAAAGCCGTTTCTGGGTTCCTTCACTTTGAAGCCCACACACAAACTTGTCCCTTAAGGTATCTGCCAGTCCCGTTCCAAACTGGCAGTGTTTCGATAGTTTGCGCAGTTCTGTTAAATATTCAGCATTGCTTTCATCCTTATGCTGGTTCCGTTTGTGAAACTTGAATCTTTCTGCTATCAGCAGCGGTGTGGGGTTTAAATGTTCCTGTAGTATCGTCACTATGTCTCCAAAACTCTTTTCCACTGGCTTCGCTGGGGTTACTAGATTTCGTAATAAGCCATACGTCTTTGCACCCATTAAATTTAACAATACCGGCGCTTTCTTGTCATCTGACACCTCATTTGCCTTGCAGTATACCTCTATTCGTTCGACATATGTAGTCCAATCTTCAACTTCATTGTCAAATGCGGTGATACTGCCACTCTTCGGCATTTTGGGTGTGGTTTAAAATGGCTTAAAATGACGTCTCCCGCGCTTTCCTTCCTCCCCCGCTGCTGCCAACGCCGCTTTCGGCGGTCCTCGTGGCAATGGCGGCGCCCTGTAGGTTTCACACGCTTCTCCTGCGCTGCTGCCAACGCCGCTCTCGGCGGTCCTCGTGGCAATGGCGGCGCCCTGTAGGTTTCGCGCGCTTCTCCTGCGCTGCTGCCAACGCCACTCTTGGCGGTCCTCTTGGCAATGGCGGTGCCTTGCGGGTTTCTGCGCATCTCTCTCCCTCTCCTCGACGCTGCTCGGCCCCTGAACACCGGCTGCGCCCTGTGCGCTCTGCCCTCTCTCTCTCTCTCTCTCGTCGACGCTGCTCGGCCCTTTGCTGTGCCGCTCGGTTGGGCTCTAGCCCACCGCTGTCCGGGAAGGGTCTGCACACTACCTGTTGCCAGCCCGTTTTGCTGGACCACCTCGACTGGAAAGCCAAGCCTGGCTCTCAACAACCTCCCCCGCAATTCTCGAGTCTCTGCTGGATGACTGGGCGGTTGCCCGTGGTCGACGCCCGTGTCTCTGGCCTTGACCTCCAATCTACTGGTCTCCAGGAACGAATCCCTGGGAGGTGATGCAGAGTTGCAGGTAGGATCGAATTTGCCTCATCGCCAATGTTGTGTCCGTCAGTAGTAAGACACAGACTGCAGGAGAACGGTACAACAGGTGTTTACTCAACGTGGCTCACTCTGGAACTGAACTGTACAGATTACTACTCAGTGCTATATACAGGTGTGGTCACTGCCGGTACTACAGTATAAATGAGCTGTAAAAAGTAGTTCCCCCGCTTAAAGGTATATACATTACAGGCGGCCCTTCAGGTCAATCCCAGACAGGGTGAGGGAATCAAGTCTCCAAACTTCCCTTGGGAATGTGTGAAGGATGCATAATGTGTAAGATTCGCAAAATTCGCAAGGTTATTAATAAAAGGGACCCTGCATGGACATTTTAAAAAGGGTACCCAAAAGATGGCATCCGCACCTTGTGACCAAAAGCCTGCAAGGTTTTAAAAGCTTAGACTCACACAAGCAGCTTTGGGAAATCAAAACTTAAAATGCAGTTTCTGTGAAAAAGGACTTTGTGCTTTGGAAGCCAGACAACAAATATTGAATATGCATTATGTCAGATCGTAGATAGATCAAAACCAGTTAGGCCTATACATGAGGCTATTAGGTTGTCCGCATAAATAATCGGAAACAGCTTATGGGAGCCATCAAGGCTGGGCAGGCTGATTAGAATGCATTAATGACAATACAGCCCGGACATTAAGGCCATCAGGTGCGATGAACGGCCATCTAAAACCAGTTAACTTAGGTTGCTATAATCATTTAAAACAGCCCGCCAAAATTGAAACAATGAACTGACCTGATTTGGCACGCAGATAAGGGGCCATTGAAAGGAGTATAACTGTAGGCCCCCAGTAGCAATCGCTCTCTTGCTCTTGGCTCTTGACTCTTGCTCTGCCTTGGGCTGCCACCGCCCGTACTCATGCCCTGGCCTCGTGGCAGGTTCTCTCCTCGCTCCCCGCAGTAAATTTTCAACAGTCAAGGACATCCATACCAACTGCAGGGGAGGGGAACGAGACCCGAGTCCAAAGTCACCCAGGACACCCGAGCCACGAGAGAGGGCAGAGGAAACGAGGCAGACGAGACGAGACGAGACGAAAAGAGACGAAGAAGAAGGTAACAACTCGATAAGAGCAGAGCAGGGCAGCGAAAAACGTATCGATAAAGGCCACGCGCCTAGTTATAAGCTGGCGCTTGGGGAGGCAAAAATCTTGTTGAACACTGCGAATAAACGTAGGTGTCTACGCCACAACGAATATACTGGTGTTTGACACTTGGGTAGGAAAATCTAAGCAGTAAAGACTGCCAACTGCCCTATAGGCACAACGTTACCGTCGCCGACCACCTGAGGGAGAAGAAGAGGAGAACCCATCGCGACAAGACAATGACGGTAGCTGAGGAGAAGAAAGGTGTGTCGCAGCAGCAGCTCCAGCACCGCGCTCCTGAGACCATGTGGCGATGGGGTACCTAAAAGGACAGAAGACCAAACCTCAAAACCCGCATACGTTAAAACAGCTGGCTTTGCTTTGGATTGGTGAGCATGAATTCTGGCCCTTCATAGCTTAATCTAGTTAGGTATAGGGGGTGGGATAAGGATAAGGGGATTGTTAATGTAGTTGTTTTTCCCTTGATGTGCCGTGTGTTCCCCATTCCCTGTATAAGTATAGTTATTTTGTATTTGCCTGTAATTTATATTAGTGACTTCTCATAAGACTGTTTTATTTTCTGTTTTAATAAAATCTTGGTTTTCTTACACCAAACCACCTGTCTACTCGAGTTTTCTGTATCGCCGCCTGTACCTAAGTCCGGTGTCTAGAACCCGGGGGTGTGGGAGCGATTCGAACCGCTCACAGACAGTCAGGGGCATAACTGACTGGGCGCACGCACCACCCACCACCCCCTACAGATGTAAGATATTTTGGATCTGCAAAGTGTCAAGGAGGAGTTCATATGCACTAGGAATCAAAGTTATGTCGCTTAAGCAGAAGAATGCTGAGCTTGAGGACCACCTTACAACATACATGGCAACAAAAAGGTTTCTGGAACATATGTTTCTGAAGAAGATCACCCCACAGATAGATAGAAATATTGAAGCAGAGGAAGTGAAGTGAATGATTCCTCACAGGAAAGGAGAAGGAGACAGGAGGCGTCAGTAAAGGAAAATCCTATAGATCTGGAATGTTCGATAGATATACAGCTCTCAAAACTCTGATAGATGGCGACACAGGAGGGGGTGGGGGATCAAGAGCAACACCGCAACAATGTGGAAGCAAAGGGTTCCCCTTGGAGGGAAAAAAGGGAAACTATTCATGAGACTAGAAGAGGGATAACAAATATCTATCACCACAGAGGAGATCATGGGAAGTTTTCCCAGTGCAGATTTTGAATTTCTAGGGATGGGGGGAAATAGAAATTTGAGGTAAGGTTGTTATTGATAGGCCGAGGAACTTCAAAAGAAGACCCAAGCATTAAAAAAGTGATTACTGAAATAAGTCACATCATTGCCACCATTAATGGAACAATTATAATTAGAAGTACTGTCTCCTGATTGAAAAATAGCCAATATAATACTAATCTTTAAAAATGGCAAAGAGATAACCCAGGAACCCACAGGCCAGTGAGATTAACATATATTGTGGATACAGTATTAGAAGACATCTTGAAACAGGATAATGAAATACTTAGTTACTTAGATTTAAGGTTCGGGGTTGGCTAAACCAGATAAATTAAAAGGTAGTTATGAATGGAGCTGTATCAACATGGCAAGGGGTAACTAGTGAGATGCCACAAAAATCAATGCTGAGGCCATTGCTGTTTACAGGGTATATAAATGCTTTGGAGCTGGTGACAGAGGCAAAGTTGACTAGGTTTGCAGGTGACACCATATTGGGGATGGGGGGGTGCGGGGGTGGGGGTGGAATTCAAACAATAGGGAAGAGGTTTCTTTGCCCAGTCAATGGTGAGAAATCCCAGGGCCACTTCCTCCTGAATACCACGGTGCCGCCACCTCTGGTGGGTCTCCTGCCAGTGGGACAGGACATATCCAGGGATGGTGATGGAGGAATCTGGGACATTGGCTGAAAGGTATGATTCTGTGAGTATGACTACGTCAGGCTGTTGCTTGACTAGTCTATGGGACAGCTCTCCCAATTTTGACACAAGTCCCCAGTTTTTAGTGAGGAGGACTTTGCAGAGTTGACTGGGGTGGGTGTGCCTTTGTTGAGTCCAAATCCAGTGCCTAGGTCAATGCCAGCTGGTCTATCTAGTTTTATTCTTCTTATTTTTTGTAGAGGTTTGATACAACTAAGTGGCTTGCTAGGCCATTTCAGAGGGCAATTAAGAGTCAGCTACATTGCTGTGGATCACATATAGGCCAGACCGGGTAATTTCCTTCCTTAAAGGGCATTAGTGAAACAAATGGGGTTTTACAACAATCCGACAGTTTCATGGTCACCATTACTGATGCTAGCTTTTTATTCCAGATTTATTTAATTAACTGGATTTGAATTGCTCAGCCACCGTGGTGGGATTTGAACTCATGTCTCTGGATTATTAGTCCAGACCTCTGGATTACTAGTTCAGTAATATAACCACTGTGCTACTGTACCCCAAAATGTCAGGACAAAGCAAATATTCTCAGAAGGCTTGATGGGCCAAATGGCCTACTCCTGCTCCTATTCCTTATGTTCTTATGCATAGGTGCTGAAATTTGCAGCTTCTGTAGCCCTGTCTAATGGTAAAAGTGTATAGCTGCAGGTGTGAGAGGAGGTACAATGACTACCCTGCAGAATCAATCTCTAAAGAGAGAAAAATCTGTTGGGCTGTCAAAAAATTGCCTGGGAAAGATTAAAATAGATAAACAAGACAGGAACAGCATTTTAAAAGGCATTCAAGAGGGAGGATGAAAAATGAGGTGGGAGGGGGGAAGTGGTAGGAACAGCCTGCAGAATCGATTTCTTGGAGAGAAAATCACCTAGAAATGTCTCATGATTCATTTACTTAAACATAGAAAGGGAGAAACTATAGTGAAGTAATTAATAAGGGATCTTTTAGGATATTGAGAGTAAATTATAGTCATGTAGACCATTATAGACTAGGGGGTCACAATTTTAAGTTTCATAAGGTCAGATCTAGGTTAGATGTCAGGAGGTGGTTCTATTCCCAGAGAATAGTGGATCTGTGGAACAGGCTGCCGCTTCGTGTGGTGGACGCCGATTCGCTGAATTCCTTCAAGTGAGAGCTAGACCTGTTTCTGGCTGTGGTGGAGATCACCTTTTACAAAAGGTAGGTGCTGCAAGGAACTATCGGGGCCAGAGTGAGCTCCTGGACTAACTTCAATCGCCAAGAGGGGTCATGGTGGAATTTCCTAGATTTTTTTCCCAAATTGGCTTGAGTTTTTAATCAGGTTTTTCATCTCTCCCAGTAGATCACATGGTTTTTGGGCAGGGTGGATAGTGTATATAAGGTATCAAAATTGTGCGGGACAGGCTGGATGGAACTGAGGGTCTTTTCCTCTCCGTATTTGTTCGTATGTTCGGCTGCGACTTGCCACGTGGTGAAGAAGGGACAGTTTCAGATTTATGAGTAACTTGGATGAAATCAAAAAGATTGGCAGCAGGTCCCGAACCCACTTCCAACCCACCTTCAACCAGTCTTCCTGGGAGTTGGGTCCTCGATTTGCGCAGGGACCCGACTCCTAGCGGTGGGAAGAGGATTATAGCCACTTAACTGCTTGTTAACAGGTAGTTAACAAGCAGTTAAGAGGCTTTTTACAATTTTGACACTTCTACTGCAGGCTTCCCGACATCGGGAAACCCCACTAGGGTAAGTGTGGTGTGCTGTGGGTCTACTGTAATGTTTGTGTATAGATGACAGCTGCAGAAGTGGTGTGAAGGATCCAATGGGACACTGGTGAGTTGCAGAGGTAAAAAAATGTTGGGAAAGACATTTTTAATGTGTTTAGAATTCTCTGTATGTGACAAGCTTTGAAGTGTTTGTGTAGTCCCACCTCATTGGGAGAACCTCTCTCACCAGTGACAGATCGCTTCTGTAAACTCACCTGCAGCTGCCATCTATTTTAGCCTAAGGAGAGAGTCACTGGAGAGCCTGGGTACAAGGGCTCACCTTTGTGCAGTGATTGTCAGTGTTTGCAGCACCTCAATGCTGTCAAACACTGAAAAAATCATGTCAAAAAGAAATGGTGGTGGCCCCTTTAAGAAAACTAGCAGATGACGCATCATCAACTGATGTCATCTGACACCGGCTTTCTCTTAATTGGCCGGCAAGCCTGCAGGGCGGGCTTAACTAGGCCAATTGACGCAAAATAACGTCTGTGCATCAGACGTCGCTGGGGGTGGGACTGGAACCTGAAAGGCAGCAGTCCCGCCTCCAACGCGCCTCTTCAGGTAAGATCCCGGCCTATGTGTTCTAAAAAATACTGGGATATGATGAAAACTGGTGGTCAAAATGGGGAGGGGTACCTAGAATATATCCAGCACTGTTTATTTAATCAGTATGTTCAATAAAGAAAATTGCACTGCTAGATCTTATTCTGGATCACAAAGTAGGACAAGTAAGCAACCTAAAGGTAGGTGAAGGCAGTTGGGAAACATTGGTTGACTCTTAACTGCCCTCTGAAATGGCCTAGCAAGCCACTCAGTTGTAACAAACCACTGCAAAACACAATAAGAATGAAATCGGACGGATCACCCGGCATCGACTTTGGCACCGGCTACAGACACAGCAATGGCACACCCAGCCCAGTCGACCCTGCAAAGTCCTCCTCACCAACATCTGGGGATGTCTGCCAAAATTGGGAGAGCTGTCCCACAGACTAGTCAAGCAACAGCCTGACACAGTCATACTCACAGAATCATACCTTTCAGCCAATGTCCCAAAAATCTCCATCACTATCCCTGGGTATGTCCTGTCCCACCGGCAGGACAAACCTGCCTGGGATGGTGACACAGTGGTATACAGTTGTGAAGGAGTGGCCCTGGGTGTCCTCAACATTGACTCCAGACCCCATGAAGTCTCATGGCTTCAGGTCAAGTATGGGCAAAGAAACCTCCTGCTGATTACCACCTACCTCCCTCCCTCAGCTGATGAATCAGTACTCCTCCATGTTGAACACCACTTGGAAGAAGCACTGAGAGTAGTAAGGGCACAGAATGTACTCTGGGTGGTGGACTTCAATGTCCATCACCAAGAGTGGCTTGGTAGCACCACTACTGACTGAGCTGGTCGAGTCCTGAAGGACATAGCTGCAAGTCTGGGCCTGCGACAGGTGGTGAGAGAACCAATACGAGGGAAAAACCTACTTGACCTCGTCCTCACTAATCTACCTGTCGCAGATGCATCTGGCCATGACAGTATTGGTAACAGTGACCACCGCACAGTCATTGTAGAGACGAAGTCCCATCTTCAAACTGAGGACACCCTCCATCGTGTTGTGTGGCACTATCAGAGTGCTAAATGGGAAAGATTCAGAACAGATCTAGCAGCTCAAAACTGGGCATCCATGAGGCGCTGTGGGCCATCACCAGCAGCAGAATTGTATTCCACCACAATCTTTAACATCATTGCCTGGCATATCCCTCACTCTACCATTACCATCAAGCCAGGGGACCAACCCTGGTTCAATAAGGAGTTTAGAAGAACATGCCAGGAGCAGCATCAGGCGTACCTAAAAATCCAGTGCCAACCTGGGGAAGCTACAACACAGGGTTACATGCATGCTAAAAAGCGGAAGCAGCATGCTATAGACAGAGCTAAGTGATCCCACAATCAATGGATCGGATCAAAACTCTGCAGTCCTGCCACATCCAGTCATGAATGGTGGTGGACCATTAAACAACTAATGGGAGGAGGAGGCTCCATGAATATCCCCATCCTCAATGATGGTGGAGCCCAGCACGTGAGTGCAAAAGACAAGGCTGAAGCATTTGCAACCATCTTCAGCCAGAAGTGCCGAGTGGATGATCCATATCGGCCTACACCTGAGGTCCCCACCATCACAGAAGCCAGTTTTCAGCCAACTCGATTCACTCCACATGATATCAAGAAACGGCTGAATGCACTGTATACAACAAAGGCTATGGGCCCCGACAACATCCCAGCTATCGTGCTGAAGACTTGTGCTCCAGAACTAGCCATGCCTCTAGCCAAGCTGTTCCATTACAGCTACAACACTGCAATTAGGGATGGGCAATAAATGCTGGCTTTGCCAGCAATGCCCACATCCCAGGAACGACTAAAAAAAAACTAAATGGTGGATGAATAAGGAACAGATTAAATATATTCCTATGAGACTTATTAATGGCAGGATAAATAGTGAGTCGAGCAAAAATAAGGATTAAAAAGAGACATATGATAATTATAGCAGGATGATGTAGAGGAAAAGCATGAACAATATAAAGAGTATAGAAAGGATGCTAAAGGGGTGATTCGAAAGACTAAGAGGGAGTATGAAAGAAGCTGGCACACAACATTAAAGGAAATAACAAGTACTTTATAAGCACATAAGAAGGAAAAGGTTAGTTGTATAAATTTGAAATACTTTGCGATGAAAGGGCCACCTTGTACTTGAGAGCTAGGCAATAGTTAGATGCTTAAAAAGTATTTCACCTTAGTTTTTAAGAGAAGGTGAACTGGGACTGCAGGAGTACCTGGAAACTAAGTAAAAGAGGCACTTTCAGAGATAAATATTGAAAAAGAAACTGTATTAAGAAAAGTGCCATGCAAGTAGAAAAGTCACCAGGTCCAGATGGTATACCTTCCAGAATGATGGAGATTGGGGAGGAGAAAGTGGAGGCACCAACCATAAGGCTCCAAAAATCTTTGGAAATGTGAACCGTCTCAAAGGACTCAAGGATAGAATGTTGGCAAGAGAGCAGAATGTAAAAAGCGGGGATAAATGGATTCTTTCCAGGGTATAGATAGATCTTTTCAGATTGGTGGGATATTGTTGGTGGTGTACCCAGGAGTCTGAGTTGGCTTGCCATTTCTGTAAGTAATTTGGACATAGGCACGTGAAGAATGATGTTGAGGTTTGCTGAAGATACCAAATTAGGGGTTATGGCAAACCACAAAAAGGAATACAGTAGATCGCAGGAGGACATATACGGATAAGCAGAGTGGGCAAATAGGTGACATACGCATTTCAAAGCAGGTAAATGTGAAGTACTACATTTTTGGAAACAGAACAGCAATACCAGGATTGAAAGTTAAGATAATCTAGCAAAACTGTTTTTTTTTTACTGTGACAGAGAAGGTGGGGAGGGGCAAACTAATATACATTTTCAAGATTCTGAAAGGTTTTGAGAGGGTAAATAATAAAAGATTGTTTCCACTGGTTGGCTAATCTGTAACCAAGGAGCACAGACCAAGGATTCGCACTGGATGAACAAAGCGGGAAGTTAGAAGATTTTTATTTTGCACAGAGGGTTATTAGAGAATATGGTATAGTTTACCATACGTAGCTATTGACATATAGGGGCTGAAATTCAGCAGGGATTTCCATCAGTGTCCCACTACAATGGGAGACTGGTGGAAAGCCTGTGGGTTTCAGCCCCAGAGATTGTAACATCATTTAAAAAGAAACTCGGTCAGTATTTGAAAAAGAAGAATATAAAAGGATACAGGGAAGAGACATGGAAACAGGATTATAGTAGGTAGCGCCAGTTAAAGAGCTATCGCCAGCACAGGCCTGATATGCCAAATTGTCTTCTACTGTGCTGCTATTTCTAGGATTATATGAATACATGTAAAACAATGTTAAAAAAGGAAAGCCAGTCATGTACTGCGGTTTTTTTTACCTTGGGGAGGAGCAGGTATTTCCAAGCAATTGACCTCCAAAATCTTCCTATTTACAACAGTTAGAACTTGTGGCATAAAGGAACTATCCAATTACACACTTCTTCACTTTAGCAGATGAAAAAGGAGTTCTATCACGACCCGGATTTTGTGGTGGTAATGATGACGAAACTGTCAGCATTCGCTGTCGTTACCCCTCTGAAACCGATAGCAACTTCAAGATTTAGCGCATGCGCAGATAAATGTGGAAATCCTGAGGTTGTGGTCAGTCATTCACTGCTCCGTCACAGGTTGCGCTGTGGAACTCCCCATAGCCAGCAATCAATTCAAATCACATACAAGGATGAAAACTTCCCCTAATGCGCTGGAATATTGCTGTTAAACCCCACCCCTCCCACCCCGCCCCCAAAAACACTAAGCCATGTTGAAAGAGGTGTAACCGGGTTTTTAATGACATACTGACTGCTGAACATCCGTTCTGGCCCTGAAAAACTCATTTTATATTTGTGGAATGTCAAATGTTTCCATTATTATAATTAAGAATTACATACATTCTTTAAATAATAATTTTTCAAAAAAAGTTTGTTTATGATATTTCAGCTTCGACCTCAATCCGATGTATATATCCCAATCTTTATTTTGCTCTCTGTAAAATTTATAAAAAGTAAATTAAATTCTGTGCATTTTAATTCTAATGTGATGTCTACAATGTCATTGGCTGCTGAGCCAGCTTGATGACATCACTGTTGCTGAACGCTGGAGATTCGCTTGATTTGGCACCAGATTCAAACAAAGGTCGGGAGAGCTGAAATCGATGCCACATAGATCGCTAGATCTTTGTGGGCAGCTTTCTTCGAGGCCAGCGGTGAGCACCATCGCTTCACTGCTGACTGCAAATTCCGGGCCATTATCTGTAAAATGCACTTTCCTTCTAAAACAGCGCATCCTCTGACTTAACTGTGAGTAACACTATGGTATATCTGCTAGTATTCAAATAAAATATTAGCCTAGGTAAATTGACCAATGACTGAAAATTAGAGAGAAACATAAATTGTTCATCGTGCTTCATGACAAATCCTGTCAATAAAGCATGGGACTCAAATAAAAGTCCTATTTAAATCTGCAGCTCCCCCATTCGTCTAGCTAAAGAATCCAATAGAACTCAATTATTAAAAAAAAAGAAAAAACTAGGGATAAAGAACAAAACGGTAAATTAATAAAATGCAAGTATATTTATAAGTTAAACATAAATGGCACTCTTTAGTGCACTGCATACATCGCACAATTGCAAAACAATTATATTCCAGAAAGTTACAAGATGCTGCATTTTTTAAAAAGCATTAAATATGTTTTCCAAACAAATAACTGCTCTCTATGTTAGCAGCTTGAAAATCATATCTGACCAGAAATCTTACTGTCAGAGAAAGAAAAATGAGCAATATTTTGGCTTTTCCAGCATAACTCCTACTGCATTTATCAAACAAAAGTCACCCAGAAGCACATAAAAGCAACATTATGATTGATATGGTTTTACAGTGCATTTGCCGAAGGGGTAAAACATTGCATGTAAGTCCTGCAGAAGATTAAGAATAAAACAAGTTAGCAACCATCTGAGCTGAAATGGTCACACATTTATTTGTTTAGGAACAGCAAAAATAAATCTGTAACTGTGTGCTTCACCTTTCAAAAGTGTGGGTTAGAAAAGCAATTGTTAGTCAACACTTTGATGGGGCACAAGCTTTCAAACATGCTTCCAATTGTTTAAATAGAACAGTCATTTTTAAAACTGACAGACATCATGGGGTGAAATTGGGTGCCTTTACGTCTCCCGTTAGTGCCCCCGGAGTTCGCTAACAGGGAGCAAATGGCTTTGCGACCGGGCGCGGTGATGACATCGACTCCTGCCATATTCGGTGGGAGTTTTGCAGTGGCGCTATGGCGTTGAGCCCCAATCTCCTTCGCCCGGAGATCGTGACGTCATCACCGTGCACATCTGCTTGAGAGCCGGGCTGATCGCGGCTGCCTTGGTGGTCCAGGTAGGTACTTTTTAAATTGCCTGCAGCAATGGCCCTTCCCTTTAAGGAAGGGAAGAAGCCTTTGAATGCGGCAGAGCAGCACGTCCAGTGTGCAGCGCTGCTGAAGTTTCCGCCCCGCTCTCCGATGTTAGCATCCTAAGAAGGAAGTGGAGTGCTTGATTTAGCGCTCCACTTCCTTCTTGGGGTGCTAAAACTCAATTTTGCAGTCGCGGGCGCTAAAGTTAGCACCCAGGTGATGTTAGCTCCCCAAAATGGTCGATACCGAATTTTTCCCCCCATATATTTTACATAATACAGAAAAAATACACTTAATAACAGTGAAATTGCAAAATGTTTAAAGCCACAATATGAATCACGTGATGACAAGTGTGTTCAGTTATGCTTTCTTAACATAAAGACTTAACGTTCGACAGGCTAGAAATTCATTATAGCCAAGGAATGGGCGGTGATTAGACTAAAAATGGTTAAGTAGCGCCAGGTGAAAATGGTCTAGACTGCACCCAAAATTCGTCCTCACTCCTCGTGATTGCAGTCATGATTCTCATCTAAAAACCCAAGCTCATTGGCATTACACTGAAAAGGTGGACCATTTTCTGAGGCAGTCTAAACGCAAGTAATGATTGCCACAGGCTTTTTTCACTACTTAAAGGGGAGGTCCACTGATGCTGCAGCACCTCTTTCTCAGCATTGTTGGTTGTGCAGCTGCCTCAATAACCATAAGAAGGACAAGTAGAAGGAGCACTTATTTACAGATGCTGATGGCAGATGGCCGCCCCAGGGAGAGAGCCCGGAGGTTTTCCAAGGAAGCTTTGGAGGCGTTGGTTTTAGCAGTGGAGAGAAGGCATGCGGTCCTGTACCAACTGGCAGGAGGCCCTCGCCACAAGTCTGCCAGACTATGTGGAGGTAGGTGGCACACCATGTCACAGGCAGCACTGTGATCCCCAAGTCTCACACCCAGTGCAGGAGGCAGTTTAATGAGCTCACACGGGTGATCAGGGTGAGTAAAGGCTTCAACAAATGCTACATACCACCATCTGTACCATAGACTTCACACACTGCTCAATGTACCACACCCCCAGCACTCACCCACCAACAATCTCTACCTAGCAACACTCACACCCACATCTCACATCTTGCACACAATGACAGTTATTCAACTATGGCAGGCACAAGTGTCATTAGTTATTAGAATTCACGTGATATGTGTGATATGTTTATAGATACATTTATTAATGGTGTTTGGAATATTTTGTGCTCTATCTCCATTGTGCCCAGGAGGATGCTGTGATATGGCATGAGACAGGGAGTGTATGATGGGGATGTGGTGAGCTATGGGGATCTGGGGTTCCATTCATATGAATCGGAGACTGATGAGCCGGTCACGGACAGCCCGTCCAGAAGGCCAATTGTCTTGCTGCCTCCACCCTCCCTCCTGTTCCTCCTCCTCCTCGTCCTCATCCTCTTCCTCCTTGTCCTCCTCTGCCTCGTCCTCTTCCTCCTCATCCTCTTCCTCCTTGTTCTCCTCCTGAGGTACTTCCGCAATCCCTGTGTTGTGAGCAGAAGCCTTTAACAAATAATGAGTGAATTCTGCACTTGAATCAACATTCCCCGTCACCAAAAAAAACTTGAAATAACTAAAGAAAGCTGTATCAGTTGCAGGAAGTAGCAAACATCCACTACAACTGCAGAACCATGTTAGTTGCAGCTGATTGGGGATGGTACCTTTAAATATCGCTGCTGCAGCCTGCTTCCTACTGGTAGTCGCCAGCTCTCCCTGTCGTTGTTCTGCGCTGCCGTTAAGGTAAGTGGCTATAATGAAGTTGGGAGATCGGACGCCCAGTGAGTTGCACACTCACTAATGTCACGATCTCCATGATGGCAAGGTCCCTGGTGATCGAATTTACCGGCAGCGCTATCAGCAACACAGATATGGAATACATTCCTCTTCAACTGCCTTACCTAGATTCACTGCCACTACAGCCTCAACAGACAATGTTGTAAAACATCCAAGAGTTGTATTGCATAGAATGAAAAGCAAGTGGCAGTTTATTTCAAACCTGTAAGAAATATTGGGTTCCAGTAAAATTCATCAACGACTTAAGGTTTACTCTCACCAATTTGGTCTCTATCAATATCCCATGCATTGGAGTCTAGTCAAACATCCAAAGTATCCATTGTTCTTGCTTTCAGTTTTGCTCTTAAGTATATTGGCCCAGAAATTCGGGTCTCCACGGGTGAGTACGCGCTGGGTACTCACCTGTGGGCCCGATGGAAGTGCCGGTTTCCTGCATGCATTGCACATGCGCGGGAAACCGGCACTTCCGTTCCTCTGAAAGCAGGGGTTCAGAGGTCGAACGCGTGCGCCGGGGAGTCTGCACGTGCACTTTGAACTTACGTTTTTTTTACAGGTTTCTCCGGGAGGGTAAGTCTCTAGAATTTAGAAATGTAAAAAGCAGGCGTAAGGCCTGCTTTTCACAAGGTAAGTGGTCAATTAATTAAAATTAAAACATTTTTTCCACAGGTTTATTATTTTTAAATACTTTAAAGCAAGGTAAGTTTATTTTTAGCCCCGTTAGAATATAAAATTATTTTTTTCAAAAATTTAAATTATTGTTTAAAATAGTTATTTAATGTAATTTATAGTTTATTTAAAAAATGTGATTTAAAAAAAAAGGTATTTTAAGGTTTACTGCTATTTTGGGGCTGTAGTATTTATAAGTCTTGACAGATCTTCTGTCAAGACTTATGAATGGAGCATTCCCTGCTCCGATTGGCTGCCCGTGGCCCACGTGATCCCAGGGGACGCATCAAACTAACTGCGCCCCTGGGACACGTAAGCACTGCGCACCGGCAGCTGGGCCAGGCCCCGGATCGGAATTCCACGGGGCACTACAGCTCAACTGCCAGCGCGCAAGGTCAATGCAGGTCGGGGGCTTGCACCCGCGGGAAGCCCCCGACCCAAATTTAGATACACCTAAATGTTATGTTCATAAATAAATAGATGTTTTCATTATGAACAGCTAGCTTCAGCTAGTCATTTATTCAGCCATGTGGACTAGTGTACAGGCATCCATCTTGACTACTGCCTTGTGGGTAGCCCACTACTGAACATACAGCTCCACCTAGTGTACCATTCTAGAATGACATGTTACTGATCATTACATCCCCCTTCCTTAGAGGTTAAACAAAATCAATATCAATCAATATCAATCAATCATAATGACATAAACATCTTCACAACAGTCAACACATTTTCAAAGCTTTACTTTATGAACTCTAAGCTTTTCATTCTTTTATTATACTTTTCTTTGTATTCAAAGATTAAATCTATCAGGCTTTTTTACTTCACGTGTGGATCTTCTCAGCACAGGTAAGTCTGATGTGTTTTCATGAGAGCCTGTATGTGTGTTTGCGTTAGATTGTTCTGGTGGTGAGTGACAAGATTCAGTTGCGGCATTGTCATCGATTTGCTCTTGGATAGTTTCTTGTGTTTTCAGAAGGGAACAGTGGTTCCTCCTGAGAATCTGTCCTTCCTCAGTTCTAACAGTGTATGACCTTGGTCCTACTTCCTCAAGAACTGTAGCTTTCCTGTTCCATGCATCTGGATACTCAATCCTGACAACATCATCCCTTGTCAATGGTTTCAGAGTTTTGGATGACTTGTCATAGTGTGATTTCTGTTTCAGCTTTAACAGTTGAAGTCTCTGTCTCAGTTCCTTACTCTGCTTTTCTTTTGCACAGCAGGGTAGCGTGGTGCGCAACTTGCGACCCATTAGGAGTTCAGCAGGTGAAGAACCACAATCTAAAGGGGAGGCTCGGTCGCTCAGCAGGGCGAGATAAGGATCAGACTTGCTTTCTGTTGCTTTCTTCAGTAACTGTTTGAGAACTTGAACATCTTTCTCTGCCTTACCATTCGACTGAGCATAAAGAGGACTGGATGTGATGTGTTGAAAGTCATAATGTGCTGCAAACTGCTGCCACTCCTTACAGTTGAAGCACGGACCATTGTCGCTAACGGCAATCCTGGGAATTCCATGTCTGGCGAAGATGGATTTAACATGCATTATGACACTGCTTGCTGATGTGCTTGAGAGCAGCGCCATCTCAGGATAGTTAGAATAGTAGTCAATCACTATTAGATAGTTTTTACCATTCAAATGAAAGAGGTCCATACCAACCTTTTGCCATGGTGCTGTTGGTAAGTCAGCTACTATCATTGGTTCCTTTGCTTGTTTGTTTTGGTGTTTCTGACATGTCTCACATATGCCTATCATGTTCTCAATGTCCTTATTTATGCCAGGCCAATAAACAGTGACTCTTGCTCTCCTTTTGCATTTTTCAATTCCGAGGTGTCCCTCATGAATCCTTTTGAGCATGTCTTGACGTAGAGCCTGTGGAATGACTATTCTGATCTGTTTTAGTAATAGTACACTTGCGACACTTAACTCTGACCTGATGTGATAGTACTTTGGACAGGAACCTTTTGGCCAACCATGATGAATGTTCTCTATTACTGTTTGTAACACTGTGGCCTAGAAATTGAGTGCCCTTAGCGCCGATTTTGCGGCGCTAGAGGGCCTAGCGCTGCATTTGGCGCCGGCGCCGAAATTGCCTGGGGCCCTTACGCCGCGGTAGACCGGTAGCGCTGCGCCGGCACCGATGACGTCATCGGTGTGCGCAGCGTCCCGGTTGCCATGACGACGGGCCCCAGCGCCGAAATTCAGTTGCGGCCGCCTCGCCCGTGGCAGCCGCAACTAAGACTCTGGCAACCGAGTCTTCCCCGAGTTTGCGCCGGCGCATTAAGGTCGCGCGGCGGCCGGCCGCTTTCCCGTCGGCTGCCTGCCCGCACCTCCCTCCCCGGACTCCTCCACCCCCCCCCCCGCGGAACAGATGCGTCTGGCCTGCAAGCCCGGCACTTGTCCGAGGTGCCGGGCTCATTTTTTCAATATTTGAACGGACAGCGGCCGGGTGCAGGCAGCTCCTCCTTAACTGAAGGAGGAGGCCTGCACTTCCCCAGCCTGCCGCACCGCATCGGGTGCCGCAGCGCCGGATTAGCGCCGCAATTCGGCACTCAGCGCCCATTGGGAGGCGCTCACGCCCGCCAGTAGCGCCGGCAGCCGTCTGGGCGCGGCGCTACTGAATTTTTGGCGCGCGCAAGGGAATTAGCGCCGGCGCTAAATTTCCGGCGCTAAAGCCCTGGCGCGGCGTCAACTCAATTTCTAGGCCTGTATCTTTTACTGTTTCTTCTGCTATTTGCTTTGATTTTGTGTCTGACACGGGCAGCTCAGCAGTGACCATACTCACATGAACATCCACGTCTTCCTCAGTAGAGCTCACATGACTCATTGTGGGTGCTCAGGATAGTGCATCTGCTAACACTATGTGTTTGCCTGGTGTGTAGATCAGTTCAAAGTCATATCTTTGCAGCTTCATCATGAATCGTTGAATCCTTGGAGACATCTTATTCAGGTTTTTTTTTATGATGGCAACCAGTGGGCAGTGGTCTGTCTCAACTGTGAAGGTGGGAAGTCCATATATGTAGCCATGGAACTTTTCTAGTCCAACTACCAAGCCTAGACATTCCTTTTCAATCTGGGCATATCGACACTCAGAGTCAGTCATAGACTTGGAGGCATAGGCAACAGGCTTCCAATCTTCACCCTCTGCTTGTAGCAAGACCGTGCCTAGGCCATCTTTTGATGCATCCGTTGACACTTTGATTCTCTTTGTTGGGTCAAAGAAGGTGAGTACAGGTGTGGTTGTCAGCACTGTTTTGAGGTTCATCCACTCTTGTTCATGTCTTTCTGTCCATGCGAACTCATTTGTTTTATGTAGCAGGTCTCGCAGACAGGCTGTCTTGGCTGACAAGTTAGGAATGAACTTTCCAATGAAGTTTATCATCCCCATGATGCATAGCACTCCTTTTTTATCAGTGGGTCAGGGCATGTTGAGTATGGCGTTTACTTTTTCCATATCTGGCTCTATTCCTTTACCAGATAGATTATCTCCTAGGAAAGTGACTTCCTGGATGCCAAACTGACACTTGGCTTTGTTGAGCTTCAGTCCATTCCGGTGTATGCTCTGTAGCACTTTAGTCAGTCTCTCATTGTGTTCTTTCAGTGTGGAGCCCCAGATGATGATGTCATCAACATAGACCCAAACTCCTTCCTGACCTTCAATTATGTGTTCCATCGCTCTATGAAAGATTTCAGATGCAGATATTATCCCGAAAGGCATTCTGAGGAAACAATACCTGCCAAATGGTGTGTTGAAGGTACAGTATTTGGTGCTCTCTTCATCCAGTTTTAGTTGCCAAAATCCTTGTGAGGCATCGAGCTTTGTGAAGTATCTGGCACCTGACATTTCACTGGTGATTTCTTCTCGCTTGGGAATCTGGTAGTGTTCATGTTTTATGTTTGCATTTAAGTCCTTTGGATCCATGCATATTCTTAGATCATTGTTCTTTTTCTTTACACATACCATGGAGTTAACCCAGTCTGTTGGCTCTTCGACTTTCCTGATGACTCCTAGTGTGGTCATTCTGTCCAGTTCTTTCTTGAGCCGGTCACGCAGGGGTGCTGGAACTCTCCGTGGAGCATGTACCACTGGCTGAGCATGCTCCTTTAGCTGGATCTTGTAAGTGAATGGTAGAACTCCAAATCCTTTGAACACATCCTGGAAATTACTCACTACAGTATCCACCGAGTCATCTGGTCTGCTTATGGCACAGTTTATACAGTATACTCTCTTGACCAGTTCTAAGTCCTCACAAGCTTTGTCACCTAGCAGTGAATCAAGTCCTTCAGCCACAACAGAAAACATGAGATGATGCACTTTGTCTTTGACTGTCACTTTAAGTCTGCATACACCTAAGCTATCTATTTTTTGTCCATTATAGTTCTTCAGTAGTACTGACTTTTTCTGTATTTTGGGCTTTTCCTTCATATTTTTAATGTCACTCATACTGATTAAGTTTGCTTTTGCCCCAGTGTCTAGTGTCAATGCAACTAATGCTCCATTTATCTTCAGTGGCATTACCCATTTGTCCTCTTTTACTGCATTAACTTTATGTTCAGCATTGTCCATTTCTGAGGGCTGCACATTTTCTGTATCCTTTTCTATATTGTCACATGACACCATTCCTACAAAAAATGTCTCACTTAAGTCAGTGTCCTCAATCACGTTGACTTGTTGCCCTTTCTTTGTTTTTATTTTTGAAAAGCATTGTTTGGCAAAGTGATTCTTTCCCTTACATTTTGTGCACATTTTTCCAAATGCTGGGCATTGTCTTGATTAGTGCTGGTAACCACAGCGTTTACAATTAAAAGTTCCATCCTCCGATTGCTTTGCATTTCTGTTCTGCCCATGTTTCTTCCCTTTGTAGGACACAGCACTGACAGCAGCACAGTCACTCATTACAGTCGCATCATTATTAATTTCACTGAAAGTCTTTGCGTGCTGCTGAGCTAGCTCACTGGCATGGCATATTTTCACAGCATCCTCCAATGTTAGTTCGGTTTCTCTCAACAAACGTTCCCTGACCTTTTTATCATGAATACCAAACACAATCTGGTCACGAATCATGGATGATTTCAGTTCAGAGAAATTACATGTCTGTGCTTTCAGTTTCAGATTGGTCACAAAGCTATCAAAAGTCTAATTTTGCTGCTGTGTCCGTGAACGGAACACGTACCTCTCATAGGTCTCATTCTTTTTGGGAGAACAATGTGTATCAAACTTCTTTAGCACATCGTCCATTTTTTCTCTGTCCTCCTCTTGATCAAATACAAACGTATTAAATACCTGTATCACCTGCAGGCCTGCAATCATAAGCAGTAACGCTATTTTCCTTGCGTCTGGCTTCGTACCGAACCCGAAGGCAGCAATCTAGAGTTCGAATTGTTGTTTGAAAGTCCGCCAATTGCAGTCGACATTCCCCGTGAGTTTCAAACCCTCCAGTGGCTTCAAATTCTCCATGTCGCGTTTCACAATATTCAGCAGATATTACCACTTCTGGTACCATGTTATGTTCATAAATAAATAGACGTTTTCATTATGAACAGCTAGCTTGAGCTAGTCATTTATTCAGCCATGTGGACTAGTGTACAGGCATCCATCTTGACTACTGCCTTGTGGTTAGCCCACTACTAAACATACAGCTCCACCTAGTGTACCATTCTAGAATGACATGTTACTGATCATTACACTAAAATCATAGGTAAACACTGCAATATATGTGTGGCATTAGTGTAACTGATTCAAATGTTTCCCCCATGGCTTAAGCAGGCTGAGAATTCAAATTTAAAATCCAAGGGCAAAGATAGCATCAAAAACCTGAAATGGATATATTTGCAAAAGTTCACATGTCATAATTAACCAAATTCAGATATGGAGGTGACATTAATGACTTGGGGTACAGGGCACAATTTCAAAATTTGCAGATGACACAAAACTTTGAAGAGTAGTAAATAGTGATGAAGATAGTAACAGACTTCAAGAGGACATAGACAGACTGGTGGAATGGGCCGACATATGGCAGATGAAATTCAACGCAGAAAGTGTAAAGCGATATATTTTGGAAGGAAGAATAAGGAGAGACAGTACATGCAAAATGGTACATTTTTAAAGGGGATACAAGGACAGAGAGACCTGGGGTGTTTGTGCTCAAATCTTTGAAGGTGGTACGACAGGTTAACAAAGCTGTTAATAAAGCATCAAGGGAACGGAGTGGTAATGTGATTGGGCTAGTAATCCAGAGGCCTGGACTAATGATCCAGAGACGTGAGTTCAAATCCCATCACAGCAACTGGGGAATTTAAATTCAATTAATTATTGGATTGTCGTAAAAACCCATCTGGTTCACTAATGCCCTTTAGGGAAGGAAATCTGCCATCCTTACCTGGTCTGGCCTATATGTGACTCCACAGCAATGTGGTTGACGCTTAACTGCCCTCTGAAATGGCCTAGCAAGTCATTTAGTTGTAACTAACCACTACAAAGCATAATAAGAATGAAACCGGACGGACCACCCGGCATCGACCTCGGCACCGGCTACGGACACGGCAACACCCAGCCCAGTCAACCCTGCAAAGCCCTCCTCACCAACATCTGGGGACTTGTGCCAAAATTGGGAGAGCTGCCCACAGACTAGTCAAGCAAAAGCCTGACATAGTCATACTCACAGAATCATAACTTTCAGCCAATGTCCCAAACTCCTCCATCGGCAGGACAGACGCACCAGGGGTGGCGGCACAGTGGTATATAGTCAGCAAGAAGTGGCCCTGGGGTTCTCAACATGGACTCCGGACCCCATGAAGTCTCATGGCTTCAGGTCAAGCATGGGCTACCACCTACCACCCTCCCTCAGCTGATGAATCAGTACTCCTCAATGTTGAACACCACTTGGAAGAAGCACTGAGAGTAGCAAGGGCACAGAATGTACTCTGGGTGGGGGATTTCAATGTCCATCACCAAGAGTGGCTCGGTAGCACCACTACTGACCGAGCTGGCCTGAAGGAAATAACTGCCAGTCTGGGCCTGCGACAGGTGGTGAGACCCATCACGAGGGAAAAACCTACTAGACCTTTTCCTCACCAAATTACCTGTCGCAGATGCATCTGTCAATGACAATTGCACAGTCATGGTGGAGACGAAGTCCCATCTTCATACTGAGGACACCCTCCATCGTGTTGTGTGGCACTACCAACGTGCTAAATGGGACAGATTCAGAACAGGTCTAGCAGCTCAAAACTGAGCATCCATGAGGCCATCAGCAGCAGCAGAATTGTATT
This sequence comes from Somniosus microcephalus, assembly GCF_052327205.1. NCBI lineage: Eukaryota > Metazoa > Chordata > Chondrichthyes > Squaliformes > Somniosidae > Somniosus > Somniosus microcephalus. The sequence goes on along the minus strand of NC_141000.1, from coordinate 61,460,296 downwards.
CCACCACAATCTGTAACCTCATGGCCCAGCATATCCCTCACTCTATCATTAGCACTAAGCCAGGGGACCAACCCTGGTTCAATAAGGAGTGTAGAAGAGAACGCCAGAAGCAGCACCAGGCGTACCTAAAATGAGGTGCCAACCTGGGGAAGCTGCAACACAGGACTACATGCATGCTAAAAAGTGGAAGCAGCATGCTATAGACAGGGCTAAGCGATCCCACAATCAACGGATCAGATAAAAGCTCTGCAGTCCTGCCACAACCAGTCGTGAATGGTGGTGGACCATTAAACAACTAACGGGAGGAGGAGGCTCTATGAATATCCCATCCTTAATGATGGTGAAGCCCAGCATATGAGTGCAAAAGACAAGGCTGAAGGATTTGCAACCATCTTCAGCCAGAAGTGTCGAGTGGATGATCCATATCGGCCTACTCCTGAGGTCCCCACCATCACAGAAGCCAGTCTTTAGCCAATTCGATTCATGCCACATCATATCAAGAAATGACTGAGCGCACTGGATACAGCAAAGGCTGTGGGCCCCGACAATATCCCGGCTGTCGTGCTGAAGACTTATGCTCCAGAACTAGCTGTGCCTTTAGCCAAGCTGTTCCAGTACAGCTACAACACAGGCATCTATTCGACAATGTGGAAAACTGTCGAGGTATGTCCTATCCACAAAAAGCAGGACAAATCCAACCTGGCCAATTACCGCCACATCAGTCTACTCTCAATCATCAGCAAACTGATGGAAGGTGTCACCGACAGTACTATCAAGCAACACTTAATCACCAATAACCTGCTCACTGATGCCCAGTTTGGGTTCCGCCAAGACCACTCGGCTCCCGACCTCATTACAGCCTTGGTCCAAACATGGACAAAGGAGCTGAATTCCAGAGGTGAGGTGAGAGTGACTGCCCTTGACATCAAGGCAGCATTTGATAGCTTATGGCTTCAAGGAGCCCTAGTAAAACTGAAGTCAATGGGAAACGGGGAAAACTCTTCATTGGCTGGAGTCATACCTAGCACAAAGGAAGATGGTTGTGGTGGTTGAACATCAATCATCACAGCCCCAGGACATCGCTGCAGGAGTTCCTCAGGGCAGTGTCCTAGGCCCAACCATCTTCAGCTGCTTCATCAATGACCTTCCCTCCAACATAAGGTCAGAAATGGGGATATTCGCTGATGACTGCACAGTGTTCATTGCCATTCACAACTCCTCAGATAAAGAAGCAGTCCATGCCTGCATGCAACAAGACCTGGACGATGTTCAGACTTGGGCTAATAAGTGGCTGTTAACATTCGCGCCACAGAAGTGCCAGGCAGTGACTATCTCCAACAAGTGAGAGTCTAACCACCTCCCCTTGACATTCAACTGCATTGTCATCGCTGAAGCCCCCACCATCAACATCCTGGGGGTCACCATTGACCAGGAACTTAACTGGACCAGCCACATAAATACTGTGGCAACAAGAGCGGGTTAGAGGCTAGCTATTCTGTGGCGCGTGTTTCACCTTCTGACTCCTCAAAGCCTTTCCACCATCTACAAGGCACAAGTAAGGAGTGTGATGAAATACTCTCCACTTGCCTGGGTGAGTGTAACTCCAAGAAGCTCGACACCATCCAGGACAAAGCAGCTCACTTGATTGACACCCCATCCACCACCTTAAACATTCACTCCCTCCACTACCGGCATACCGTGGCTGCTGTGCGTACCATCTAGAAGATGCACTACAGCAACTCACCAAGTCTTCTTTGTCAGCACCTCCCAAACCCGTGACCTCTTCCATCTAGAAGGACAAGGGCAGCAGGCGCATGGGAACACCACCACCTCCAAGTTCCCCTCCAAGTCACACACCATCCTGACTTAGAAGTATATCGTCGATCCTGCATCGTCGCTGGGTCAAAATCTTGGAACTCCCTGCCTAACAGCACTGTGGGAGTACCTTCACCACACGGACTGCAGTGGTTCAAGAAGGCAGCTCACTACCACCTGCTCAAGGGCAATTAGGGATGGGCAATAAATGCTGGCCTTGCCAGCGACGCACACATCCCATAAACAAATGGAAAAAATAAATGTGTCCTGGGCTTTATAAATAGAGGCGTGCGGGCTGGATTTTGCCAGCCCTGGGGAGGCAGGTTCAGAGGCGGGACTGCCAGGAAAATGGCAGAATTTGGGGGCGGGTGCCCAACCCGCCCCCAACCCACCTCCATGCCATCTTGCCAGGAGGCGGGTAGCCGACCCGCACCGGGTCCCGCCTCCTCAAGGCAGGAAGGGGATTAATGCCAATTAACTGCCTGTTAACAGGTAGTTAACAGGCAGTTTTCTGGCTAATCCCTATTTTGAGCCCTGAAGTGTGGGCTTCCTGACGGCTCCGACCCTCGCCAGGGTCAGCGAGGTGGGCCATCGGTCTGCGGGGGTCAGAGGGGCTGAGATGTCCGGTGTGCAGGTGAGTAATGGGTGCATGTGTGCAGAGGTAAGTGTGTGAGGTGTGTGTAAAGTGTTTTAATAAGTTTTACTTCCCTTTACTTCTTCCTGCAGACTTCCTCCCTTCAGATCTCGGGAGTCCCTCAGCTCACTGGCACAGAAAGCAGAATGGCCGCTGAACTGTCAAAAGCTGCAGCCTTCTGCTTTCTGGTCAGGAAGGCTTTCTAATTGAGTCTTGAGTAAAGACACAACTTAGAAGACAGATTGTCAGTGTTTCACAGCTTCACAGAGCTGTCAAACAATGACATTTCATCTGTCAAAAGCTCTTGACAGATGAAACAGCACTCGCTGACATTATCTGTAACTGGCTTTCCCTTAATTGGCTTGCTAAGCCTGCTGGGCGGGCTTAACAAGGTTAATCAAGGGAAAGTAGTGTGGGTTGGCCATAAGGCGGGACTAAAACCCAACAAGTGGGAGTCCCGCCTCCAAAGCTCCCCATTGACAAAATCCAGCCCGTGGAGTACAAAAGCCAGGAAGTTATGCTAAACATATATAAGACACTAGTTCGGCATCAGCTGGAGTATTGTGTCCAATTCAGGGCACCACACTTTAGGAAGGATGTGAAGGCTTTGGAAAGGGTACAGTGTGGCAGAGCCACCAAGGGACTTTGATCTAATGTACATAATTATCTTTAACAAATTATTAGCTACAGAATGAATCTGTATCTTTGTTCATATTATTGCATGTACATAGCGCGGTCCCTTTAAGAATGAGACCAAACGCGATGATGTCATCACGTTGATCACGTGATCCTCCAGCAGCGGGAAAACGTGATGACGTCATGATGTCAGGCTGGGGAGCCACCCTAGCCAGTCCTCGTGGAGCCAGCTAAGAGTACAGACCTGTAATTTAGTTCTCCTGTGTTTTCGTGTTAAACTCTGTTGAATAGTATTAAACATCGTTTGTTTGATAGACTGACTCGACCTCAGTCCTTTAGTTAGGAATCTAGCCATTCCTACAGTGGTGACCCCAAATTTTCGTGAACAATTTTCGCGGAAGAAGCGAAGCGCGACGAAACATGGATGCGAACTCCATGGCTTTGAAGCTCCCACAGTTTTGGGAACAACAGGCGGCCTCCTTGTTCGTACAAGCAGAAGCACAAATCGAATTCCGAAACATCGTTGCGGATCAGACCCGTTACCTTTACGTGGTCTCCGCACTCAATAGCTCCACGGCCTCACGGATCATCAGCCTGCTCGAAAACCCCCCGGTTGACAGCAAGTATGATACTCTTAAAGTACGGTTAATACAGGTCTTCAGGCTCACGAAGGCGGAGCGGGCCCGCCGACTGCTCGCTATGCCCGGGCTTGGCAATTCCAAGCCATCTGAGTTAATGAGCCAGATGCTCACGCTCCTTGGCTCCGAACCACAATGTTTCCTCTTTTGGGAGTTATTCCTGAGTCAACTACCCGAGCAGGTTCAGGCTGCCCTCGCCAGATCGGAAGCCACAGATTGCGCAGCACTTGCTGCAGAAGCATATATGATTTATGCGCTCATGCAGCAAAACTGCGCCGCCATGAGGCACCCCTCCCCCACGAACGCCGCCCCGACGCCTCCATCCCCCGACTTGTGCTTTTACCACGCCCATTTTGGTGCGAAAGCCAGAGGCTGCCGCCCTCCCTGCAGCTTCGCGCCTAAAAAAAAACCCAACATCAACACCAGCCGCAACTCCAGAAAAGGAGGACCGAGTCTGAGGGACGTTCCGCAGCCGCGATGGCGATTGGAAATTCCGGGAAGCTCCTCTACATTACAGATTCCCTCTCGGGCCGGCGCTTTTTATGTGACACCGGGGCGCAGTGTTGCATCCTTCCTGCCTCAGCACTCGATATTCAGTCTGGGAGGCACGGCCTCTCCATCGAGGCAGCTAATGGCGGGGCCATTCATACCTTTGGCAAACCGCGGGTCCAGGTGTGCTTCAGCGGGCAACGGTTTCAGTGGGAATTCATCACAGCCAAGGTTTCGCAAGCCATCCTCGGCGCGGATTTCTCATGCGCCAACAGCCTCTTGATGGCTGTAAGAAATCGTCGATTGGTTAACGCGGCCACCTTCCACTCCATCCCTTGCTTCCGCAGTTCCGCAACGTCGCACACTGTCTCCTGCGCGTTGCCCTCGCCGGACGAGTTCACTCGCCTATTAGGTGAATTCCCGGAGCTGACCAAGCCCACTTTCTCCTCCTCGGCCACTAAGCATGGTGTCGAACACCACATTACTACGACTGGCTCTCCAGTTTACGCACGAGCTCGGCGCCTGGAACCCAGCAAGCTCGCGGCTGCGAAGGCAGAGTTTGCCATGATGGAACGGCTGGGGATTATTCGCCGGTTGTTCTGGACTTATTACATGCAGATAGCACCCTCTGGTGGTAGCTATTGTATAGCAGTGATGTTCTGGACTTATGGACATTACGGACATTTTACATGCAGATAGCACCCTCTGGTGGTGGTTATTGTGTTAGCAGTGTTTGTATGTAGCAGAGGTCCTTTGACCTTTCTACCTTTCTTCCTGTTTGACCCAGGAAGTAGAATTCCAGAAAGAACCTAGCAGAGCAATGGAGAATCTGCCATGAGGGATTCTCAATCCAATGTAATCTGACCTTATATGTTAGGCCAGACACAATATCTGTGAGTATCTTTGTCTGTTATCATGATAGTTACTTTGTCAGCATAGTATTTTGATAATATAGGGCCTCTTTCTGTGCTGTATAACTCTATGACTCTAACACTATGTTTATAAAAGGTTAATATTTGATATTTACAGAAGTACAGTCCAAATGTTAGTTAGTTATACAATTAGTCTATTCTACTGTTGTAAATATGTTTATATCTTATGTAATATCAAATGTATAGTACTCAGTTTATGTACAAAACATACTTTGTCTTTGTTTACAGTTTCACAAATTTGTTCAAGTAAAGCTTCAAACAGCGAAACGGCTTCACAAGGAATTATTTGAATAAGTGTTTAACTTGCTGGATAATGAGATAGGAGCACGTCTAGCGAGGCCAGTACACCGGTCGAATAGTCTCTGGTCCTCGCCTCTCCACATCATCCCGAAGCCCGGTGGTGGGTGACGGCCATGCGGGGACTACCGACACCTTAATGACGCCACTACTCCCAATCGGTACCCAATCCCACATATTCAGTATTTCTCCGCCCATTTGGCGGGAAACTCAATCTTCTCCAAGGTCGACCTCATCCGTGGCTACCACCAAGTTCCCGTACACCCGCTGGACGTCCAGAAAACTGCAGTCATCACTCCCTTTGGACTGTTCGAGTTTCTACGGATGCCATTTGGGCTCAAGAACGTTGCACAAGCTTTTCAGCGACAAATGGACTCGGTCCTGCGGGATCTTAAGTTTTTATTTGTCTACCTTGACGACATCCTGATAGCCAGCTCTACCAAAGAGGAACACGTCTCCCATCTACGCACCCTCTTTCAGCGCCTCAGCCAACATGGCCTCATAATCAACCCGGCCAAGTGTCAGTTCGGCCTACAGCAGATTGACTTCTTGGGCCACCGCATTACTTCGGAGGGTGCAATTCCGCTGCAATCAAAGGTCGAAGCAATTACGGCATTCCCAAGGCCGCAGTCCACCAAGGCTCTTCAAGAATTCCTGGGCATGGTGGATTTCTACCACCGCTTTGTACCGAAGGCAGCACAACTCACGCAGCCCTTCTACGAGGCCCTCAAAGGCAAGGCTGGAAAGGATACAATAGCCTGGACGGTCAAAATGGACAGCGCTTCCGACAACACAAAAACCGCTCTAGCCAATGCAACTATGTTGGCGCACCCTCTGCCAGGTGCCACCATCGCCCTTACCACCGACGCTTCCGACTATGCCATAGGCGCCATACAGGAACAGTGGGTCAACGGGACATGGCAACCACTGGCGTTTTTCAGCCGCCAACTCTGGCGCAATGAACGCAAATACAGCACTTTCGACCGGGAGTTGTTAGCGCTGTTCCTGGCTATCTGCCATTTCCGTTTTTTGTTAGAAGGACGTCCCTTCACTGTGTTTGTAGATCACAAACCACTGACCTTCACCATGGCCAAGACCGCCGAACCGTGGTCAGCTCGACAGCAGCGACAGCTAACTTTCATTTCAGAATTCACGACAGACATCCAACACGTAGCTGGCAAGAACAACTCGGTAGCTGATTGCCTTTCTCGCGCGACCGTACGGGTGGTCCAGCTGGGCATCGATTATGCCCTCATGGCCACCGATCAGGCATCCGACCCTGAAACACAGGCGTATCGCACCGACACCTCTAGCCTCCAACCGGCCGATGTGCATTTCCACACAGCAGGCACCTCGTTACTCTGCGATGTCTCCATGGGAGATCCCCGCCCGATCGTTCCAGTTGCCTGGCGCCGCAAAGTTTTTGACGCCATACATGGGCTTTCCCATCCTGGCGTGAAGGCATCTCAAAAATTAATGTCAGCTAAGTTCGTCTGGAGAGGAATGCGTAAGGATATCCGCGACTGGGCTACCACCTGCGTCGTCTGTCAAAAGTCTAAGGTGCAACGTCACGTCAAGGCCCCATTGGCCACATTCGCAGTACCAGAACGTCGATTCGACCATGTCAACGTGGACCTCGTCGGGCCGCTTCCATCGTCACAGGGGTTCACACACATCCTCACCATGGTCGATCGTACTACTAGATGGCCAGAGGCAGTTCCTTTGGTGTCTACTACGTCCGCTGATGTCGCCAGGGCATTCCTCTCCTCGTGGGTCGCACGTATCGGCGTTCCGGTGAACATTTCTTCAGACCGCGGTCCACAGTTCTCTTCCGAGCTCTGGAACGCTGTGGCCCAGGGTCTCAGCACCAAGCTTCACCGCACCACGGCCTATCGCCCGCAGGCAAACGGTTTGTGTGAACGTTTCCACAGATTGTTAAAGGCATCGTTGAGGGCCAGCCTCCAAGGCGCCGGATGGGTGGATAAGCTTCCGTGGGTCATGTTGGGTCTTCGCACGGCACCCAAAGAGAACCTGCAATCGTCCACCGCGGAGCTCGTGTAAGGCCAGCCACTCCGCTTACCGGGAGATTTCCTGCCGCTTCCAACTGAGCCGTGGTCCGCAGCCGACCAACTCAGCAACCACCGGGAAACAGCCAAGGCTTTGCGCCTATCCCAACTTCGCATCACGGCCTTCCATCTTCACACGTACCAGCGGAGCTAAAGAATGCTGAATTTGTATTCATTCATCATGATGCCCATAGGGATCTGCTCAAGGCCCCTTACACAGGCCCTTTCCGCGTACTGGAGACAGGCGACAAGAGTTTCTCCATAGACATCGGTGGTAAACCCGACCACATATCCATTGACCGTCTCAAACCGGCACACCTGGACATCGACCGGCCCGTAGAGACCACACAGCCACCACGACGTGGTCGCCCTCCCGCTGCATCCACGCCAGACCCAAGGCTTCCATCCGCCAGCCCGCCAGCTGTTCAACAACGTTCACTCCAAGAATACAGGAGTCGCTCTGACAGGCTTGTCAGACCTCCTAGTCAATTGACTTTTACTGTTAAAGACAATTCTGGGGGGCGCATGTGGCAGAGCCACCAGGGGACTCTGATCTAATGTACATAATTATCTTTAACAAATTATTAGCTACAGAATGAATCTGTATCTTTGTTCATATTATTGCATGTACATAGCACGGTCCCTTTAAGAATGAGACCAAACGCGATGACGTCATCGCGTTGATCACGTGATCCTCCAGCGGCGGGAAAACGTGATGATGTCATGACATCAGGCTGGGGAGCCGCCCTAGCCAGTCCTCATGGAGCCAGCTAAGAGTACAGACCTGTAATTTAGTTCTCCTGTGTTTTCGTGTTAAACTCTGTTGAATAGTATTAAACATCGTTTGTTTGATAGACTGACTCGACCTCAGTCATTTAGTTAGGAATCTAGCCATTCTTACAACAGAATAGATTTTTACTAGAGTGGATTGAGGGATGAGGGATTACAGTTACATGGATAGACTGGAGAAGCTGGCATTGTTCTCCTTAGAAGAGAGAAGGCTCAGAGGAGACTTGATAGAGGTGTTTAAAATCATGAAGGGTTTAGATATAGTAAATAAAGAGAAACTGTTTTCAGTGGCTGAAGGGTTGGTAATCAGAGGGCACAGATTTAAGGTAATTGGCAAAAGAACCAGAGACGACCTGAGGGAAACCTTTTTTTGCAACGAGTGGTTAGGACTTGGAATGTACTGCCAGATAGCGTGGTGGAAACAGATTCAATAGTAGCCTTCAAAAGGGAATCTGATAAATACTTGAAGGAGAAAAAATTGCAGCGATATGAGGAAAGAGCAGGGGAGTAAGACTAACTGGATTGCTCTTCAAAAGAGCCAGTGCAGACTCAATGGGCCTCCTTCTGTGCTATATTATTCTGTAATTCTATGATTCTGGAACTTATCCTTATGGTCAATGAAAAAATAAAACAAAATATAGAAGAGGGTTAACAGCTACAAACACATACAAAACATAAATGCAACACTGCCTATGAATCCCAAATGCCCCTAATTGTCACCTTGCTGGTTTTATCGAACTAAATTCCACTTTAAGCAACAAGGATCTCTCGGTAGTTGACCAATACAACATGAGGATGTGTTCATTCTTGCACTGGGAATTTCCTCGAGGGTTCTCTGATCGGCCACCTTGGAAGAGCAGTGAAAACCCCAGAGACCTGTTTAAACGGGGCTTCCTCCAATCTTCTGCTGAAGTTACAGTGGTTGATGGGGAGAATCCCTGATGTGCCTCAATAATTCCGAGACTCGATGTTAGCGAAAGAAAACAAGGCTTTTATTAACTTAGAAGGTAACACGTAGTGGAGAGAGGTATCTTCCATCCGGAGGGCTGCAGTACTGGATATGAGGCCAGACTGAGCTTGCTTACATAGGGGCCAGGTATGGGCGGAGCCCGACACACAACACATTCCAATATACAATACAATGGTGAGGAAACGGAACTGGGGGAAGGGAAATGAAACTGAAACCGACCACAGTCACAGGCAGTGATGAATGGAATATTTCATCACATTCACCCCTTCTATAGATTTAGTCTGTTCGGGGGTTTGATAGTCCTCTGCGACCGACGTGGCTGTTGCGGTGCCGCGGGTGTCGGCTGGGTGTCCCCGGTAGCCTCCTGGGTCTCTGCCGGGGGTGCCGCCAGGGTTGTTGAAGGGGTAGTTGGTGGGGGTGCCGTTGGTCGATGTTCTTCCGGGGGTGATGAAAGAGTAGTGGGTGGGTAAGAGTTGCTGCGATCGTTGTCGCTGCTATCGCCGTGGTTGTTGTCGTTACCGGCTGGGGCGACGTCTTTTATGGACACGGTGTCCTCCCTTCCGTCGGCGTGCCGGACATATGCGTATTGGGGGTTGGCGTGGAGTAGGTACACTGGCTCCACGAGAGGGTCCGTCTTGTGGCCCCTCACATGCCTTCGCACGAATACCGGACCTGGGGTGGAGAGCCATGACGGCATGGATACGCCTGAGGTGGATTTCCGGGGAAAGACAAACATTCGTTCATGAGGCGTGGCATTAGTGGCAGTACACAATAGTGACCGTATCGAATGGAGCACATCCGAGAGGACTTCCTGCCAGCGGGAGATAGGGAGGCCCTTGGTCCTTAGAGCTAGAGTGACTGCTTTCCATACTGTCCCGTTCTCTTGCTCCACTTGGCCGTTACCCCGGGGGTTGTAGCTGGTGGTACGGCTCGTGGCGATCCCCCTGGACAGCATGTACTGGCGTAGCTCTTCACTCATGAAGGACGCCCCCCTACCCGTATGGATGTAGCTCAGCATACCGAACAGGCAGAACAGGCTGTTGAGGCATTTAATGACCGTGGCGCTGGTCATGTCTGGGCAGGGGAAGGCGAATGGGAACCAGGAGTATTCGTCCACAATGTTCAGGAAGTAAACATTGCGGTCGACGGGCGGGAGGGGGCCCTTGAAATCTAAGCTGAGCCGCTCAAAGGGCTGTGTAGCTTTGATTAAGTGGGCTCTATCTGGGCGGTAGAACCGAGGCTTGCACTCAGCGCAAGTGACCGAACTTCCTCAATCGAGTAGGGTAAATTACGGGACTTTATGAAGTGGAACAGCCGCGTGACCCCTGGGTGGCAGAGGTCGTTGTGGAGGGTCTGTAGCCGATCCCCGGTGGCGCTGGCACACATCCCTCGTGAGAGGGCATCAGGGGATTCGTTAAGGGCCGCTGGCCGGTAAATGATGTCCTACTCGAAGGTGGAGAGCTCGATCCGCCACCTAAGAATCTTATCATTTTTAATCTACCCCCTCTGTTTATTATTGAACATAAACGCTACCGACCGCTGGTCGGTAAGTAGGGTGAAGCGTTTGCCGGCTAGGTAGTGGCGCCAGTGGCGCACTGCCTCCACGATGGCTTGGGCCTCCTTTTCCATGGAGGAGTGTCTGATCTCGGGCCCTTGGAGGGTCCTCGAGAAGAAAGCTACGGGCCGCCCCACCTGGTTGAGGGTGGCCGCCAAGGCGAAGTCAGACGCATCACTTTCCACTTGAAATGGAGTGTTCTCGTCCACTGCCTGTAGCGTGGCCCGCTCAATATCCTGCTTAATGCTTTTGAAGGCGGCGTGGGCCTCAGCAGAGAGCGGAAAAGAGGATGCTTTCAAGAGGGGGCGGGCTTTGTCGGAGTAGTTGGGGACCCATTGGGAATAATAAGAAAATAACCCCAGGCACCTTTTCAGGGCTTTGGGAGTGTTGGGCAGGGGCAGCTCCCATAGGGGGCGCAATCGGTCGGGGTCTGGTCCGATTTCCCCATTCTCCACCACGCTGCCTAGTATGCAGAGGCGCGTGGTGTTGAAAACGCACTTGTCCTCGTTGTAGGTGAGGTTGAGTTTTTGTGCGGTTTCCAGGAACCTCTCGAGGTTCGAGTCGTGATCCTGCTGGTTGTGACCGCAAATGGTGACGTTGTCGAGGTAGGGGAAGGTTGCCTGCAAGTGGTGGTCATCGACCATGCGGTCCATCTCCCTCTGGAAGACCGAGACCCCATTCGTCACCCCAAAGGGGACTCTGAGGAATTGGTAGAGGCGTCCGTTCGCCTCGAAGGCGGTGTACGGGCGGTCCTCTGGTCTGATAGGGAGCTGGTGGTACGCTGACTTAAGGTCGATGGTGGAGAACACCCGGTATTGGGCGATTTGGTTCACCATTTCTGATATGCGGGGTAGCGGGTAGGCGTCTAGTTGGGTGTACCTGTTGATCGTTTGGCTATAGTCGATCACCATCCGTTTCTTCTCGCTACCCCTTACCACTACCACTTGGGCGCGCCACGGGCTGTTGCTGCGTTCAATAATGCGCTCTTTCAGGAGCCTGTCTACCTCGGTCGCGATAAACCGCCTGTCCTCCCAGCTGTACCTCCTGCTTTTGGTCGCTATTGGCCGGCAGTTAGGGGTAAGGTTCGCGAATAGCGAGGGCGGCTTTACCTTCAGGGTAGCCAGACCGCACACTGTGAGGGGCGGCTGGGACCCACCGTACTTGAGCGTGATGCTTTGGTGGTTGCACTGGAAATCCAGGCCCAAGATCACGCTCGCACATAGATTCTTCATGATTAATACTTTAAAATTATCATATACAGTTCCGTTAACGGACAATTGTACCGTGCAGTAACCCAGAATGGTCGATGTCTGGGTTTTATCAGCCATAGAGATGGTACCCTGAGTAGGGACCACCTTTAGGGAGAGTTGTTGTGCCAGTTCAGGGTGGCTAAAACTCTCCGTGCTTCCACTGTCAATTAAACATTTAACCCTGCACCCGTTTACCTCGATGTCCACCATTGATTTGGATAGCGGGTGCGGCCTGGTCTGGTCCACTGTGACCGATGCCACTGTAGGGCCCTGATCAAGACAAGATGGCGTCCACGCTGTCTGCTCATAAGATGGCGGACCCCACGAGGTCGGGCAAGATGGCGTCCAAGATGGCCGCTCCCACGGCGCGCACGCGGCGGTGGCGGGTTTTCCGGCGGTTGGTTTTCCGGCGGGGTTCCCTCTGCACACCTTCCTGAAGTGCCCCTTCTTACCGCACTTAAAGCAGGTGGTGCCTTTCGCCGGGCACATGTTTCTGGTGTGCTTTGGCTGCCCGCAGAAGTAGCAGTTGGGTCCCCGACGCGTCGCGGCTGTCGTAGGGCTTCTGGGGGAGAGCGGGGCCCCGACGGTGTCGGGCTGCCGGGCGGGGAAGATGCCTTCCAAGATGGTGGCGCCCTTGGTGCACACGTGGCGGCGTGGACGGCGCGGGCTGAAGAGTAGGCGTCCGAGTTTCTCTGAGCCACATCCAGGGATCGCGCGGTGTCCGCAGCCTGTTTCAGGTCCAATCCCGTTTTTTCCAGCAGTCTTTGCCGGATGTAAGTGGAGCTGAGGCCTGTGATAAAGGCATCGCGAACAAGCTCGTCAGTGTACACTACGGCTTTTACATCTCGGCACTTGCAGTCTTTGCCAAGCATTTTCAGGGTGCCTAGGAACTCCTCCACTGATTCCCCAGGTCGCTGTGCGCGAGTAGCGAGCAGATGCCTAGCATACACCTCATTCGTAGGCTGCTGGTAATGCGCCTTTAAGATGTCGCAGGCGGCCAGGTACGTGTCGGCGTCTTGGATGAGGGGGTAAACCCGGTGGCTTACCCAATTCCGCAGAATTCCGAGTTTCATACTCGCAGCGTCCGTAGCGTCTTTGACGGCTGCGGAATTGTCCAGGAAGAATTCCATACACATAAACCAGTGTCCGAAGCGTGCTGATGCGTCCGGAGCATGCTGATCCAAATCCAAACGTTCGGGTTTCAGGAGTTGATCCATTGTGTTGAAAAATACGTTAATAAAATTGATGTGCCTCAATAATTCCGAGACTCGATGTTAGCGAAAGAAAACAAGGCTTTTATTAACTTAGAAGGTAACACGTAGTGGGGAGAGGTATCTTCCATCCGGAGGGCTGCAGTACTGGATATGAGGCCAGACTGAGCTTGCTTACATAGGGGCCAGGTATGGGCGGAGCCCTACACACAACACATTCCAATATACAATACAATGGTGAGGAAACGGAACTGGGGGAAGGGAAATGAAACTGAAACCGACCACAGTCACAGGCAGTGATGAATGGAATATTTCATCACAATCCCCAAGGAAATGCCCAGCATTCATTTATATACATTTTGCTAGGAATAGATGGGGAAATCCGAAACAAACAGAAAATATTGGAAATACACAACACTATGTGGGAATAAAAAGTCCAATACAGAGTTGTGAGCTTCATGACCCGATGGTGTTCCTGAATTGTAAACTTCATAATTATAGTAAAATATTATTCTGCAGACAATTATAAATTTAGCAAACAACCCAGAAACTTTCTAAGATGTTGGGTTGCCTGAACTTGTCTGTAGAGTTTTTGTCAGTGCAGATTGATTTTGGTTAAATATTATCTCCAGTGTTGTATTCAATTTTATTTGAAATTCTGAATCTTGACTATCATTTTTCCATTATAGCAGAAAATATCTTCAACCTGAAAAGTGTCATCAATTCATTTACAAAAAGAGGTCTTAACATTCCATCCTCTTCATCTTTTATGAGACATCTTCCTGAAATAGCTCCATTTGTTGAATCTTTCAATTTTACTTCTCTCTACAAGACTTCATTGGTGATTCTAATCTACAGTTATGTTACTTTTTTCTTTATTTTACACAGTTACTTTTTCCAAAGTTCATATCCAGTCATACAAGTGAAAGTTCAAAATGTTATTTAGGTTATACCAAACATAACCATTAAATAAATGCGGGTAAAGTAGCATAGTGATTATGGCTGGGGAATTTAAATTCAGTTAATTAAATAAATCTGGAATAAAAAACTTTTATCAGTAATGGCAACCATGAAAGTATCGGATTGTCGTAAAAACCCATCTGGTTCGCTAATGTACTTTAGGGAAGGAAATCTGCCGTCCTTACCCAGTCTGGCCTATATGTGACTCCAGACCCACAGCATTGTGGTTGACTCTTAACTGCCCTCTGACATGGCCTAGTACGCCACTCAGTTGTATCAAAGGACAATTATGGATGGGCAATAAATGCTGGCATTGCGAGCGATGCCCACATCCTGTGAACGAATAAAAAAAAGCAAACTGACTCCAACTAATGAATCCAGGAACAGTACCTCATTCTTTCAAGCCATGGTTTAATAACAGAATTCTCTATAAATGACAGGCAGGCACAAGTGCAATTTCTCAAAAAATGCCTAAAATACATAACAGGTCACTCAGCATCTGTGGATGTAGTCCTAATATTCAATGCAGTTTCAATGTTATATTCCTAGGTCCTGCTACAGTAGTTGCAGATTTTGACCTGTGTGAGTCACCTGCCATAAAAGTAAGGCACTCAGACCACTTACAGGAGTGACTGACACCACTGAACCTGGGCAGGTATCTACAGCAGACCCGAATTCAGAACACCCTTCAGCAGACATTCTAAAGAAGGGTTCTGCCAAAACATTAACATTAAACCTGTTGTGTATTGCCAATATTTTCTGCGTTTGTTTCAGATTTTCATCATGTCCAACAAGGATAGTCACATACTGAGGTTCCCAACCCTCCTAGAATGACTGGGAGTTTCCCGGAATAGGAGGCACCTCTCCTGAGCTGTGCCTCCAACAGCTCAGAAGATCAGCTATTTATATTTCCTGCCGCAGTGTGCACCGCACCTCTCCCCACCTCTCCCCACCCACCACCCCACTCCCCACCCACCGCACCTCTCCCCACCCACCACCCCACTCCCCACCCACCGCACCTCTCCCCACCCACCACCCCACGCCCCACCCACCGCACCTCTTCCCACCCACCACCCCACTCCCCACCCACCGCACCTCTCCCCACCCACCACCCCACTCCCCACCCACTGCACCTCTCCCCACCCACCGCCCCACTCCCCACCCACTGCACCTCTCCCCACCCACCGCCCCACTCCCCACCCACCGCACCTCTCCCCACCCACCGCACCTCTCCCCACCCACCGCCCCACTCCCCACCCACCGCACCTCTCCCCACCCACCGCCCTACTCCCCACCCACCGCACCTCTCCCCACCCACCACCCCACTCCCCACCCACCACCCCACTCCCCACCCACCGCACCTCTCCCCACCCACCACCCCACTCCCCACCCACCACCCCCACGCTCTGGGAAGCCACCGGCTGCTGTCAAATCCTTAGGTTCAATTGTCACCTGGCTACTGCCAGAGAGAGCCACGATGGCGTGGAATGCATTCGGCAGGGGGCTGCAGAGTCGGAAATTGGGAGACTCGGGAATCACGGATGTCCATTCGGGAAGTCTCTGAAATTTAGGGGCTTGAAATCGAGGGAAGCCTGAAATCGGCAGTGGCAGCAGTGGGGGGCTTGAGAGTGGGGGAGTTGGTGAAAAGGAAACTGGGGGATCAAGGGGAAAAGATGGAGACTGGGGAATGGGGGCTCCGGTGGGGGGGGAGGGATGGAGAATAGGGAATCGGGGGAAAGATATAAACTGGGGAATAGGGCACGGGGAATGGAGGCTCAGAGGGAAGAGAGATGGAGAATGGGGGATTAGGGAGGAAAGATGGAGACTGGGGAATAGGGGCTCAGGGAGAGACATGGGGAATTAGGGGATGGGAGGTCGTGGGAGAGAAGGGACCCGTGGTCGTGGGATTGGGCTTCAAGCGAGTTGGGGGTGGGGGGAAATGGGTTGGGCATGGGCATTGGGGCCAGCATTTCCCACAGAGCCAGGAGCAGCAGCAAGGTGGTGAGTGGGAGTAGCACTAAGAGAGGAGCAGCCAGTAAAGGGATGAGTGAAACCTGGGGACCTTACTGTTGATAAATAGTGAACGATTACATATATTGGTGGGTGAATAGGAAACTAGGGAACAGAAAACAAGGATTCTCACTGGAAGAAACAAGAACAAACAAGGGAGGAGGAAGGTTCTTGAATTGAGCGCTATTAGACCATGGGATACTTTGGTACATCTGGCTATTGAGGTACAGACTAAAACTTAATTTCAAAGGGAACGGGATGTATATTTGAAAAGGAGGAATATAAAAAGATCTTTGGTCGGGAATGGGTTACAGGAGAGATCGGTCCTGTTAAAAGTGGCATCAACTGGGGAGCCTGACTCACCTTGTGCAGTGCAGGGTGATTCCGGCTATGGTTTCAGGGTGAATATCAGTGGGTTATAGGGTTACTACTAGTGACAGGTTGGATATTGGGGTTAAATTTATTACTACCAGTTACATATAGACTATCAGTGAGTTGCTGTATTACTGTTAGTTATGATGGAAATCTGAGTTTTACCAGTGTTACTATTAGTTATTGGTGCAATTTCTGTGAGTTACCATTATTTACTGGTGGAATCAAAGTTCCTCCCACCTCTGGTTTCCCCTCTGCGAATCGCTCCCCCATCTACGGGTTCCCCACCCTCAGTTTCCCCACCCCCTCTTTGCTTTCTTTCCCGCCCTTGGTTTCTCCTCTTTCCTGCCCTCAGTTTCCCTTCTTCGTCTGCTCATGGGAGGCTTCCTAGTTTGTGAAAGTTGTCGCACAACAACTGCTGGCGCGAAACCACAAGGAAAAATACCCAACCTTGAGAAGGTAAATGCAATAACAGTTGTAGAAGTCATATGATCATGTCATGTGGTCAGAATGTCACGTGTTCAAACCTCCAGAGATGCCTCCAACCAGAGTTGGCAACCCAACCACACACTCTATCCTGTTAACATCTGCCCATAATGGGTGTCCATTAAAGTCTCATCATACCCAGATGTGCCTCAAAGTTTAGACTGAACTCGACAACCAGATGCCAAATGCAAATGTCTATTCCTGAGGTAAAAATGCTCACAAAGTAACTTACCCATAACACAATATACAGAAGAAAATCACTCAGTTAAATATCTATGCATCTCAAAAATGGCTGCAGCTAAATCACATTCTGCTATGTTACTGTTGGTTCAGGCATTTTGGGACAGTAAGATATTTATAAACCTGCTCAAAAAATATCAGAATCAAAAATGAAAACATATTTTTCAATTAAAATTACTATTTTTTTCTAGAAGAGAAATGTAATATTATCATGTTGAATGGGTTATCACAATCCACTACCACCGAAAAAGAAATCTAACATTTGGGGCATTTCAGCCATATTGCCTGTGATAACTCTTCAAATACACTTTTACTGTAAATGGACTTGCTCTAAGTGTATATATCTTGTGATGTGTATAAAGTAATGGAAAATCAGGTGTACACTTAAAAAAAGTGCACCGTAGCAGGCTGTATCACGGAATTGCCTGAAGGGCAATTGAATTGCACTCAAAGGCAATAAAAAGCTTTTACTTTCTGTGTAACCACGGTGACTTCCAGCAGTCTTAGTTCTCTACACACAAATGTAGAGCCAGTTCATTGTGTGAATTACAATAGAAAATGGATGCTGACTGATTTGGGGTTTAAAGAAGCCGAGAAGAATGGATTGGGACATTGCACATGCTTTTAGAGAATCGTTTATTCCTATTTTTAACACCAAATCCATAATGTGTAGACAAATCGCTCAGTTAGCACCTGCAGAAGTTGTCCAGTGACTTATAAAAGTATGATTCCGTCGATGGTCAATAATGTGAATGTGGTTCAGTGGCACATTTGGTGGCAGAGGGCTGTTTTATAGACCACAATTGATCTTCAGCCTATTTAAATAAATACAGACTGCCTTGGCCTTAAATGTGATTCTCAGATGAATGCTAGAGTTTAGAAGAATGAGAGGGGATCTCATTGAAACTTATAAAATTCTAACAGGACTAGACAGACTAGATGCAGGAAGGATGTTCCCGATGGCAGGGGAGTCCAGAACCAGGGGTCACAGTCTAAGGATAAGGGGAAAGCCATTTACGACTGAGATGAGGAGGAATTACTTCACCCAGAGAGTGGTGAACCTGTGGAATTCTCTACCACAGAAGGCAGTTGAGGCCAATTCATTAAATATATTCAAGAAGGAGTTAGATATATTTCTTAAGGCTAAGGGGATCAAGGGATATGGGGAGAAAGCAGGGACAGGGTACTGAATTTGGATGATCAGCCATGATCTCATTAAATGGTGGAGCAGGCTCGAGGGGCTGAATGGCCTACTCCTGCTCCTATCTTCTATGTTTCTATGCTACAATTGTCCCAATTAGCAGGATTCAAATGTTAACAGGTACATACATCTTAGTGATCAGCATGGAGGTTAAAAAGCTGATAAAGAGTTAAACGTAAACAGAAAAAAAAATATTTAGGTTGTCAAGATGTAGTGTGACGTTGTGTAGACAAATTACCACTGTGTATCTGCAGAGATCTGCAGATTTCCTGCCTCAAGCAGCAAGCTCATTGCGTATGTCAGAGTAAGTCATGCATTCTCTGCCTGGAGGTAGAGAATAAACTTTATGATGGGTTGTGAGACATAATAAGCAGAAAGCTTTAGAATCAAAACAGACTTCAAATTCCTGATATTTTGCAAGTTGTGGTATAGATGATATCCCACACTGGTGGCCTGCTTTCATTCAAAATTACACAAAATCAAAGTAGCACATTTATTCGTAAAGCACTTGTTAATGATGTGTATTGAGCTTACTAAACTGAACTATGTCCCTTGAAAAGGCTGCCTTTTACTTTTGGGAGTTGAATTCAAATTCAGTTGAGATGGACACCACTCTCTCACACACATGCACACAAACACCTTAGGCAGTCTCCAGTTCCGATTGCACAAAACTGCCTGACAAATGGCATTAAATGCAGAAGTAGCGAATGACTTCAGTGCACGCGATAAAATTGTTACAAAATCTTTAAAAATGTAACACCTGATTAAGGTAGAAAAACAGCGCTGGCCTTGCATATGGTTTTAAAGTTCAGTCAAAATAACAATGCGGCTGATTTCATGTGGGCGATGTGCTCATCAGCCCACTAGCAGGAAGCAACCACCTGTACACCGCTTCCTGCAGGACATGAACAGAGCTTAATGATCCTTTGGACATTTCATAAATTAGGGATGGCTTGACAGTTATTGCCACCCACTCCTGATTTCCTACATTAATTCAGGACACAATATTGAAGCCGTACCTAAGTTGGTTTTAGCTCAATTCTGAATGCATAAAAATATATCTTTGTTAACAGGATACAAAAAGAAACAGCTGGAGCCTTCCCCCGAGTGTCACAGGGCTCTGGCTGTTGGCTTTCCTCACAGCTGGGGTCAGGATTCTTTCAACACAAATGTGGCTACTTAACCTTGACCACAAGCAGGAACCATGATTTCAAGAGCAAAATACCTGATTCTGCCCAGCCATAATTCAAAGTATTGAAATAAATAATCATACTGTTAAGCAGGAAATAACCCCAGCTGAAACTAATTATTTTTCTCAGTGGTAATCTCTTGCCTGTTGCTCAATTAATATGCACCAAATTTATTGTTGTTTCAAGTTTACGGATTCTTGATCCCTCAACTATTTAAAAACTTTTCCTCGAAATTATGTGTATAGCATGGGATTGATTTTCAAAATAGTTGAGGTTCCAAAATGGTGCATTTGACCTTGGCTTTTGTTGCAAATATATCTCAGTCCCAGACCTGCTGAATCTAGGGGTAAAAATAAAGTAGGATAGTAAGACTTCACTGCTTCTTACTGAGATGGTGCAACAAAGCACAAAAATAATAGGTAACTGAGGCTTTTTCTGAGGTAGAAAAAAACTCAAACATTGGAGAGAGTTCTGAGAACAGAATAAAGAATGATTCCCAGGCTTAGGGCTCTAAATTTTGAGGATAATTCCCAGTGCTGGACTTATTTTCATTAGGGAAAAGAAGACTAAGGAAAGGGGTTATGATTCATATTTTTTAAATGGAGCTGTGCAAGACCACAGAAGGGTAAATTTTGGAGTTATGAACAGAACTCATGGATGACGTAGTGGAAACTAGAACCAGAAATCAAACAAGGGTAGAGGAATGCAATTTTAAGCACTTTTTTTCAAATTCCTGAAAGCTGTAACTCATGTTGGCTATGTTTTCATGGATGCTGATAGTTTTCTGGCATTGCCCAAGTATCTATTCTTCACATATAAAAAGACTTACATTTATATAGCGCCTTTCACTACCAACAGCCGTCTCAAAGCGCTTTACAGCCAATTAAGTACTTTTGGAGTGTAGTCACTGTTGTAATGTAGGAAATGCAGCAGCCAATTTGTGCATAGCAAGCTCCCACAAACAGCAATGAGATAATGACCAGATAATCTGTTTTTGTTATGTTGATTGAAGGATAAATATTGGCCAGGACACCGGGGATAACTCCCCTGCTCTTCTTTGAAATAGTGCCATGGGATCTTTTGCATCCATCTGAGAGAGCAGACGGGGTCTCGGTTTAATGCCTCATCCAAAAGACGGCACCTCTGACAGTGCAGCACTCCCTCAGCACTGCACTGGAGTGGGACTTGAACCCACAACCTTCTGACTCAGAGGCGAGTGAGCTACCCACTTTTTTTTAAATTATATTCTTTATTGAACATTACGAACATTTACAACATCGTGATCATTCCATTGTATCATACAAATCAATTCCGCCACTCTGCACAGCCATTCCTCCACCACATACTAACATCAAAACCTGAAGTTGAATTTGTCTCCCGTAACATATATTGATTGTACTTTAAAAATTGATTGTAAAATACTATCTTTAAATTCCTTTCTGAATA
This sequence comes from Somniosus microcephalus, assembly GCF_052327205.1. Taxonomy (NCBI): domain Eukaryota; kingdom Metazoa; phylum Chordata; class Chondrichthyes; order Squaliformes; family Somniosidae; genus Somniosus; species Somniosus microcephalus. The sequence continues at coordinate 61,439,109 of NC_141000.1, read as the reverse complement.
AAACATCCACAGAGCCTTATAATGATCTTATAATGATCTTTTAGCTTATATTTAAAATACTCTTTTAGATTGATTCTCCTCCCCTTAAAAAACAGAGCATTCCTTCTTTGCACAATCACAAATCTAGCCTAACTGAACATTAAATTAATTGCCACTCCACTAGACTCGGGCAGACTCTCCTGCAATCCCCATCTTAAAATTGAGTCCCACGGGATTCCCATTCTTGCTCTTCGGTCCCCACCCAGCAAAAAAACTTCACACAACTGTCGAACATAGTACTTAAAATCATTTAGCTGCGGACATAATAATACCAATAAATGGGACAGAGTCTCATCCCGTGTCCCACACACTGGGCAAGTTGCCCCCTCCACTTGTCCAATCTTACACAAGACAGTCATGGTAAAAATTTGGTTATGAGACAATTTGAAATCTAGTTCAATCCACTCTGGATATTTAAAATTTGCCCACACTCCCTTCCAAATCCTGTTAAAGTCCAGCTGCCAAAACTCCTGACCAGCAGGTGTCTTGAATCTCCATTCTCTAAATAACTCATAGAAATCTCGAGTATTACAGTTGTCAAATTGGACCAACTTTCCCCCTTTCTCCAGTAGAAAGCTTGGAAAAGCGGGACACATTTACTTCCTTTGGAAATTTCCACATTTATTTCTGCCATCCAATCCTGTGGCATTGCCCTCACAAACTTCTCATACATGATCCCTATTGCTTTTTCCTCTACCTCCTGATCCTCCTCCCACACCATGTCCCTCACTATCGCTTCCAGCAACCAACCTGGAATTACCTCGTATTGTGGCGGAGCCACTGAACGTCTCTGGGCAACTCTACATAATTCCCTTTAACGATGTTCTAACACCAGCCTAAGCCTGTACCATTGTGTTAGACATTACTTGGTTTTGTATATAGTATTTGTATGCACGGGGCGTGGCCCCTTTAAGAGTCCGGGAAAACGCGGGCAAACGCGATGACATCATGTCACAAACCACGTGACTGCCCAGGCAGTCCTCGTGGAAGCTCCATCTTGTTAAGACCTGTTTCGTGGTTCTCCTGTATCGATCTCATCAAACTGTTTGAACTCATTTAGTTTTACATTAAAGACCTGTTTGATTTGATCTCCTGAGTTGACCTCAGTTATTAGTTAGGAATTTGTCAATTCCTACATTGGTGACCCCGTCTTTTGTGAACTTTTTCGCAAAAAGGACACAGCATGGAGGCCAACGCTGTTTCGCTGAAGCTACCGCAGTTCTGGGAGCAGCAAGCGACTTCGTGGTTCATTCAGGTCGAGGCCCAATTCGCCCTGAGGGACATCGTTGTGGATCAGACCAAATATCTCTATGTGGTCTCCGCCCTCGACGGCTCTACCGCCTTGCGGATCGTCAGGCTCCTCGAGAACCCTCCGGCAGAGCGCAAGTATGAAACCCTCAAGGCGCGGTTGCTGCAAGTTTTCGGGCTCACTAAGGCGGAGTGCGCCCGTCGATTGCTCGCTATGCTCGGGCTCGGGGACTCCAAGCCTTCGGAGTTAATGAGCCAAATGCTCACATTCCTTGGCTCCGAACCGGAATGCTTCCTATTCCGGGAAATATTCCTCAGCCAGCTACCGGAGCAGGTGCAAGCCGCCCTGGCCAGATCTGAAGTTGAGGACTGCGCAGCACTCGCGGCAGAGGCGGACAAAATTTTCGCGGTTACTCAGCAGTACTGCGCCGCCACGAGGCGCCCATCCCCCACAGACGCCACCCCAGCTCGTCAGCCTGCTGGGCTGTGTTTCTACCACGCGCAGTTCGGCACGAAAGCAAGACGTTGCCGCGCTCCCTGCAGCTTCCCCCCCGACAAAAAACGACTACGACCACCGAGGAATGGGTCTAACGGGTGCCCCGCGGCCGTGATGGCGATCGGCAATGCGGGCAAGTTGCTGTTTATCACCGATACTCTCTCCGGTCGTCGTTTTCTGTGCGACACCGGAGCGCAGTGCAGCATATTACCCACGTCTGCCCTCGATGTGCCGACCGGGATTCACGGCTTCGCCCTTGAAGAGGCCAATGGCGGAGCAATTCAGGCCTTCAGCAGACGGCGGGTGCAGTTGTGTTTCGGGGGCCAACACTTTTACTGGGACTTTGTTACGGCCAAGGTTTCGCAACCCATTCTCGGCGCAGATTTCCTGTGCGCCAACAGCCTCCTGGTCGATGTGCGGAACCGGCGGTTGGTCAACGTGGCAACTTTTCATTCTATCCCTTGTTACCGCAGTAACACTACGTCGCGCACCGTTGCCTGTGCTTTTCCGGCTCCGGATGAGTTCGCTCGCCTGCTAGGCGAATTTCCCGACCTGACCAGACCCACGTTCTCCTCCACAGCCATGAAACACAGTGTGGAACACCACATCACCACCAACGGCCCCCCGGTCTACGCGCGGGCCCCGGCGCCTGGAACCTGGCAAGCTGGAGGTCGCAAAAGCGGAGTTCGTGACCATGGAACAGTTAGGGATTATTCGCCGGTCAAGTAGTCCCTGGTCTTCACCCCTCCACATCGTTCTGAAGCCTGGCGGCGGATGGCAGCCATGCAGCGACTATCGATGCCTAAACGATGCCACCACTCCTGATCGGTACCCGATCCCCCACATCCAGGATTTCTCCGCCTATTTGGCAGGGAACACTGTCTTCTCGAAAGTTGACCTCGGCCTGGGCTACCACCAGGTCCCCGTTCATCCCCAAGACGTCCAGAAGACCGCAGTCATCACCCCATTCGGCCTTTTCGAGTTTTTAAGAATGCCGTTTGGGTTGAAGAACGCCGCTCAGGCTTTCCAATGCCTGATGGACTCCATGCTGTGGGACCTCAAGTTCCTCTTCGTCTACCTGGACGATATTCTCATTGCCAATCCCGATAAAGAAGAACACATCTGTCACATGGCCTGATTATCAACCCGGCCAAGTGTCAGTTTGACCTGCAGCAAATTGATTTCCTGGGGCATCGCATCACTTCAGAGGGAGCGGTTCCTTTACAAGCGAAGGTAGAGGCGGTGACATCCTTTCCACGCCCGCAAACCATTAGGGCCCTGCAGGAATTCCTAGGTATGGTAAACTTTTACCACCGTTTCGTGCCGAAGGCAGCACTACTCATGCAGCCCCTGAACGAGGCCCTCAAGGGCAAGACTGGCAAAGATAAGGTAGACTGGATGGATGACATGGCCCGGGCGTTCGCTGACACCAAAAGCGCCTTGGCCAATGCGACTATGCTGGCGCACCTGTTGCCAGGAGCCACCATCGCCCTCACCACCGACACGTCAGACTACGCAATCGGCTCCATGCAAGAGCAGTGGGTGAACGGGACGTGGCAGCCATTGGCATTCTTCAGCCGTCAACTACGGCGTAACAAGAGAGCGTATAGCACTTTCGACCGGGAGTTGCTCGCTCTTTTTCTGGCCATCCGCCATTTTCGCTTCCTCCTCAAAGGACGCCCCTTCACCGCCTTCGTGGACCATAAACTGCTCACCTTCACCATGGCCAAGACCGCCGAACCGTGGTCATCCCGACAGCAACGTCAACTGACCTATATATCCGAGTTCACCACGGATATACAGCACGTGGCCGGTAAGGACAACCTGGTGGCCGACTGCCACTCCCGCGCGACCATCAATACGGTTCATTTAGGCATCGATTACACCCTCATGGCAGCGGATCAAGCCTCGGACCCAGAAGTCCAAGCCGACAGAACCACCGTCACTGGCCTCCAGTTGGCCGACGTCAAGCTCCATGTGGCAGGTACCACGCTTTTGTGTGACTCATAGATTCATAGAAGATAGGAGCAGGAGTAGGCCATTCAGCCCTTCGAGCCTGCTCCGCCATTCAATGAGATCATGGCTGATCATCCAATTTCAGTACCCTGTCCCTGCCTTCTCCCCATATCCCTTGATCCCTTTAGCCTCAAGAAATATATCCAACTCTTTCTTGAATATATTTAATGAACTGGCCTCCACCGCCCTCTGTGGCAGAGAATTCCACAGGTTCACCACTCTCTGGGTGAAGAAATTCCTCCTCATTTCAGTCTTAAATGGCTTACCCCTTATCCTTAGACTATGACCCCTGGTTCTGGACTCCCCGGCCATCAGAAACATCCTTCCTGCATCTAGTCTGTCCAGACCTGCCAGAATTTTATAGGTTTCGATGAGATCCCCTCTCAATCTTCTAAACTCCAGTGAGTATAAGCCCAATCGACACAATCTCTCCTCATACGTCATTCCTGCCATCCCAGGTATCAGCCTGGTGAATCTTCGCTGCACTCCCTCCATGGCAAGAACGTCCTTCCTCAGGTAAGGTGACCAAAACTGCACACAATACTCAAGGTGCGGTCTCACCAAGGCCCTGTACAACTGTAGCAAGACATCCTTGCTCCTGTACTCGAACCCTCTTGCTACGAAGGCCAACATACCATTCGCCTTCTCAACCGCCTGCTGCACCTGCATGCGTACCTTCAGCGACTGGTGCACAATAACACCCAGGTCTCTTTGCACTTCCCCTTCTCTCAATCTATTGCCATTCAAATAATAATCTGCCTTCCTGTTTTTGCCACCAAAGTGGATAACCTCACATTTATCCACATTATAGTGCATTTGCCATGTTTCTGCCCAATCACCCAACCTGTCCAAATTGTACTGGAGTTTCACGACATCCTCCTCACAGCTTACCCTCCCACCCAGCTTTGTGTCATCTGCAAATTTGGAGATATTACATCCAATTCCCTCGTCCAGATCATTAATATATATTGTGAACAGCTGGGGTCCTAGGACCGATCCTTGCTGTACCCCACTAGTCACTGCCTGCCACTCGGAAAACGACCCGTTTATTCCAACTCTTTGCTTTCTGTCCGCCAACCAGTTCTCTATCCAAGTCAATACCTTGCCCCCAATCCCATGTGCCTTAATTTTGCACGCTAATCTCTTATGTGGGACCTTATCGAAAGCATTCTGAAAGTCCAAATACACCACATCCACTGGTTCTCCCTTATCTATTTTACCAGTTACATCCTCAAAAAATTCCAGTAGATTAGTCAAGCATAATTTACCTTTTGTAAATCCATGTTGACTTTGTCCGATCCTGTCACTGCTTTCCAAATGCTCTGCTATTACATCTTTTATAATGGACTCTAGCATTTTCCCCACTACCGATGTCAGGCTTACCGGTCTATAATTCCCCGCTTTTTCTCTGCCATCTTTTTTGAATAGTGGCGTAACATTAGCTACCCTCGAATCCATGGGTACCGTTCCAGAGTCTATCGAGTTCTGGAAGATGACCAGCAATGCATCTACTATCTCTAGGGCCACTTCCTTAAGTACCCTGGGATGTAGACCATCAGGCCCTGGGGATTTATCGGCCTTCAGTCCCATCAATTTTCCTAACACCATTTCCCTACAAATACTGATTTCTTTCAGTTCCTCCCTTTCATCAGACCCTATGTTCCCCGGCATCTCTGGGAGGTTATTTGTGTCCTCCTTTGTGAAGACAGAACCAAAGTATGTATTTAGTTGGTCTGCCATTTCCTTGTTTCCCATTATAAATTCCCCTGATTCTGACTGTAAGGGACCTACGCTTGACTTCACCAATCTTTTTCTCTTCACATATCTATAAAAGCTTTTACAGTCAGTTTTTATGTTCCCTGCTAGCTTACTCTCATATTCTATTTTCCCTTTCTTAATTAATCCCTTTGTCCTCCTTTGTTGACTCCTAAACTGCTCCCAATCCTCAGGATTATTGCTTTTTCTAGCCAATTTATATGTCCTCTCCTTGGATCTTATGCTATCCCTAATTTCCCTTGTTAGCCACGGTTGAGTCACCTTTTTTGTTTTATTTTTATGCCAAACTGGGATGAACAAATTCTGTAGCTCATCCATTCGGTCTTTGAATGTTTGCCATTGCCTATCCACCATCAACCCTTTGAGTGCCATTCCCTAATCAATCCTACCCAACTCGCTCCTCAGACCATCGTAGTTTCCTTTATTTAAATTGAGGACCCTTGTCTCTGAGTCAACTACTTCATTCTCCATCTTAATGAAGAATTCGATCATATTATGATCGCTCCGACCCAAGGGGCCTCATACAACAAGATTGCTAATTAATCCTTTCTCGTTACATAATACCCAGTCTAAGATGGCCTGATCTCTGGTTGGTTCCTCGACATATTGGTCCAGGAAACCATCCCATAAACACTCCAGGAATTCCTCCTCCACAGTATTGTTATTAATTTGGTTGGCCCAATCTATATGTAGATTAAAGTCACCCATGATGACTCCTGTGCCCTTATTGCACGCTTCTTTAATTTCCCTTTTAATGCCATCCCCAACCTCCGCCTTACTGTTTGGAGGTCTATATACCACTCCCACTAATGTTTTTTTCCCCTTAGTATTTCTTAACTCTACCCATACAGATTCCACATCATCAGAGCTAATATCCTTCATTACAATTGTATTAATCCCTTCTTTAACCAGTAATGCTACCCCACCTCCCTTTCCTTTTTGCCTATCTTTCCTAAATATCGAATACCCCTGAATGTTGAGTTCCCAGTCTTGGCCGTCCTTGAGCCACGTTTCCGTAATCCCAACCAAATCATATTCGTTTACCTCTATTTGCACAGCCAATTCATCCACCTTATTACAAATGCTCCTCGCATTAAAACACAAAGCCTTCAGGCTTGTTTTTTTAACGCTCTTAGACCTATTAGAATTATTGTTTACTGTGGCCACGTTTGATTTAAACCGTTGATTTCTCTGACTGCCACTTCTGTTTTTCTCCTTCCTATCTTTTGCTTTTATCCCTGTTTTCCTTTCCTCTGTTTCCCTGCTCAGGTTCCCAAACCCCTGTCATTTTAGTTTAAACCCCCCCGAACAGTGCTAGCAAACCTCCCCGCAAGGATATTTGTCCCGCTCGCCCTGTCGTACCGGCCGGCTGGCGCCGCAAAGTGTTCGATGCCATACATGGGCTGTCACACCCAGGAATGAAGGCCTCCCAGAAGCTGATGTCAGCGAAATTCGTATGGCACAGCATGCAAAAGGATGTCTGCGACTGGACCAACACCTGCGTGGTCTGCCAAAAGGCCAAAGTGCAGCGTCACATCAAAGCTCCGTTGGCCACCGTCACAGTGCCGGAGCGACGGTTTGACCATGTCAATGTGGACCTGGTGGGTCCACTCCCACCCTCCCATGGTTTTTCACACATCCTGACCATGGTTGACCGCACCACCAGATGGCCGGAGGCGGTTCCCCTATCGTCCACTACTTCAGCGGATGTGGCCAGGGCGTTCATTTCCACCTGGGTCGCCCGTTTCAGAGTGCCCGCTGATATTTCTTCGGACAGGGGACCACAGTTTTCCTCCGAACTCTGGAATGCAGTGGCCCAAGGAGTCGGTGTCAAATTACACCGCACCACAGCTTACCACCCACAGGCGAATGGTCTCTGTGAACGTTTCCACCGGTCGCTGAAAGCCGCCCTGAGGGCCAGCCTCCAGGATGCTGGATGGGCAGACGAGCTACCGTGGGTTCTGTTGGGCCTTCGCACGGCCCCCAAAGAAGACCTTCACTCTTCATCCGCGGAGCTGGTGTACGGACAACCGTTGCGAGTCCCAGGAGATTTCCTACCAGAATCGATGAAGCCTTGGTCCGCGTCTGACCAGCTTACTAGTCACTGGGAGGCGGCCAGCTTTTTCGCGCCGGTGCCCACTTCGCACCACGGGCTGCAGAGTTTGCATGTTCCAACGGGTCTTCACAAGGCAGAATATGTCTTTATCCATCACGATGCTCATAGGAATCCACTCAAGGCCCCATATACTGGTCCCTTCTGTGTGTTGGAGGCAGGAGACAAAACCTTCACCATAGATGTCGGTGGTAAGCCGGACCACATTTCAGTCGATCGATTGAAGCCGGCACATCTGGACCTCGACCGCCCCGTCGAGACAGCACTACCGCCAAGACGAGGTCGGCCACCCGTCGCCATTCCGGCAGACCAAGCGCAACCGCCCGCCAGACCACCAGCCGCCCAGCAGCCTCCACCTCAGGAGTACAGGAGTCGTTCCGACAGGCTCATCAGACTTTGTCTGTTAAAGTGAATTCTGGGGGGGTGCATGTGGCGGAGCCACTGAATGACTCTGGGCAACTGTACATAATTCCCTTTAACGATGTTCTAACACCAGCCTAAGCCTGTACCATTGTGTTAGACATTACTTTGTTTTGTATATAGTGTTTGTATGCACGGGGCGTGGCCCCTTTTAGAGCATGGGAAAACGCGGCAAACGCGATGACGTCATGTCGCAAACCACGTGACTGCCCAGGCAGTCCTCGTGGAAGCTCCATCTTGTTAAGACCTGTTTCGTGGTTCTCCTGTATCGATCTCATCAAACTGTTTGAACTCGTTTAGTTTTACATTAAAGACCTGTTTGATTTGATCTCCTGAGTCGACCTCAGTTATTAGTTAGGAATTTGTCAATTCCTACAGTATAATATATCTTTCACATACATAATACCAGCTTTTATAAAAGCTTGATTAAATAATACCTCTCTTTCAATGTTGAACCAAAGCTGAGTGGTCACTAAAAAATACTTCTTTATAATAAACCTCCATCACCTCAGAACTTAACCCTTCCCGCATTAACACAAAATCTATTCGGCTCTGTTTTAAAACATCACCCACCCAACCTGTTCTGGAGAACTCCCTTTTTATGGGGTTCTGATCCTTCCATAATCTCTCAAATTTAAGTTTACCATCATATTTACAATCATCCCTCTGGAGTTATCATCCTTAAAGGTCATCTGGGCTGAAATGTCCATCCGAGATAAAAAAAATACCTTAAAATCCCCCACTATACAAGGATTTTCCACCTCTGCCACTTCAGTGAATAACCCCCGAAAAAACTTGCGACGCTTGCAATGGTCGTTCGTTGCATAGATAATGGCCCAGAAATTCGTGTCTCCACGGGTGAGTACGCACGGGGCACTCACCCGTAAGCCCAATGGAAGTGCCGGTTTCCTGCATGCACTGCGCATGCGTGGGAAACCGGCACTTCCGTTCCCCTGAAAGCAGGGGTTCAGAGGTCAAACGCGTGCGCGGGGGAGGCTGCGCGTGCGCATCGAACTTCTTTTTTTTTACAGGTTTTCCCGGGAAGGTAAGCCTGCAGAAGTTAGAAATATAAAAAGCAGGCGTAAGGCCTGCTTTTTACAAGGTAAGTGGTGAATTAAATAAAATTAAAACATTTTTCCAACAGGTTTATTATTTTTAAATACTTTAAAGCAAGGTAAGTTTATTTTTAGCCCCGTTAGAAAATAAAATTATTTTTTCAAAAATTTAAATTATTGTTTAAAATCGTTATTTCATGTAATTTATAGTTTTTTAAAATTTATTTGAAGATTTAGTGATGTTTTGTAAGAAGAAGGGGCCCGTAGTATTTCTAAGTTTGACAGCACTTCCTGTCAGACTTATGAATGGAGCATTCCCTGCTTCGATTGGCTCCCCATGGCCCACGTGATCCCAGGGGATGCATCTAACTAACTGCGCCCCTGGGATATGCAAGCACTGCGCGCCGGCAGCTGGACCAGGCCTCGGATCAGAATTCCACGGGTGCCCACAGCTCAACGGCCAGCACGCTAGGTAAGTGCAGGTTGGGGGCTTACACCCACGGGAAGCCCCCGACCCGAATTTCTGGGCCAAAGAGATCGCAATTAAATTCCTCCGTTTTTACCCTTAGCTGTAAAAATCTCCCCTCAGTGTCTTTGTCCACCAAGGCAACGTTCTCTTTTATGGACGGACTCACCAAAACAGCCACCCCTCTATGATTATTGTTTGCACAACTTGCAAACACCTCTCCCTTCCAAACCTTCTGAACTCTTTCTAGGATATCCTCATCCCAAAAGGTCTCTTGCAGACACAAGTCAGTGCCTTTAAAACACTGCAACAACTGCTGCAATTTCTTCTCACCCCTCAGTCCGTTCACATTAATCGAGACCAATGTAATCATGGTTCTGAATAAGGGAAGCATGCCTGATAATCTCCCCATCATTAAATCTCTGGCCCTTCCCTCCTCTCATGCTCCTTCCCAACTTGTCAGCCAGCTGTTGCTTTTTCCTGCAGCCTCCGGCTCTTTTTCACCTCCTGTTTGAACCTTCCCTGCTGTTTCAGCCTCTTCGTTGCATTAAGTTTGGACCAAGGAGCTGCCCCTTCTCCCTCCTTCTGCCCCTCACTAACCTTTCCCTTTCCACATGATGCCACCCCACCCCCCACTTCCATGTCTCTGTCCCCCTCTAATTCCTCACTCTCGAGCTCTTCTGTAACCTTCTGTTCCTGCTCCCCGTCAGATACATAATCATCTCCCTTAGAAAATCTTCCTGCTATCGCGGTTTCTCCAATAGTGCCACTCCCTTCGACCTCATCTCCACCGCTGACCCTTGCTCCCTGATCTTTCTCTCTCTGAGACAATGGCACACCTATATTGCTCCCTTCTGGCGTCTTTGTCTCGCCGCTCCCGCCCTGCTGCCACTTAAGGCTCCTGCCTCTTGCACCCTCTCCTTGTCTTGCCCCCTCCTGCTCATCGAGATGTCTGACTCCCCATCTTTCTTTGGAGTACTTACATTTACCACGCACCCTGATCCCGCCTCCTCTCCCCCCGCGGACACCAGATTCTTTAGGGAGAGCTGAACCATATTATGGCTCGACTCTGCCCTCGACCTGTGCTGCCCTCTACCATCTTTGTTCTTTTCCAATGTACTTGGTGTGTTTTCCACCATCTCCATCCTGTTCTCTGCTACGCAATTTTCTGCCTCTTCCTGCGCTCTTTTCTCCTTCAATTCACCAGCTGTGTCCTCCGACTGCTCCGCTCCTCCGGCCATTCCACTCTCACCTCCTGCCCTTTCTCCCATCTCCTCGCCACTCACAGAGCTTCCTTCTGCCTCACACTCACAGTGGGTGGGGCCTTTGTGACACACCCCACAGCTCTCCGCCTTGCAGCTCCGAGCGATGTGTCCAGACTCGCCGCAATTATAACAGTACAAGTCCGGACAGTTTCTTACAAGATCGTCGTGTCCAAGACAATAATAACAAATCTTCACTTGGTTATCATGCAGTACTCGAAAGTACTGCACTCCTTCCATTGTCTCGAATTTCATGCTGTGCGGTAATGACTTCACCCCCTCTGGGAAATGCAACTTTACATAATGGGTTCCATCTGCTACCCGCGCTCCTGGATAGTATCTCTTTATTGCCAAGCAAATTTTAATGTCCCACAACTCCAACTTTTTGATTAGCACATCGTCCTCAATATAAACCGGCAAGTTTAAGAATGAGACCACCACCTCTTCCGAATATAGTAGAGATATCTCCAAGAACTTATCACCAACCTTCAAACTGAGTAAAAGTCTTTCCACCTCCTCTCGGCCACTGACTGTCACCTCGAACCCAACATTTGGCTTTGGTCGGCAGGCAAAGCAGCTTCCCTCACCACAGTTCTCATGTACTGCTTGGATAATATCCCAAGCTCGTATCTCCTTATCCTCGCACTGAATCACCACCATGTTTTCTTTTCCAAACCTCCTAGGATCCCGGCCCAAATCCTTGGGCCTTTTCCTCTCCTTTCCAACCACAGTTTCTCCCCTGATTAAATTCATCTTGGGAACACTGTTTTCCGAGGGGCCCGGCACTCTGGACCCCTCAGCAGCCATCTGGCTGCTGTTTTGGGGCCAAAAAGGCCCTAAAACCTGAAAAAAAAACACCACCAACTTTTTACAAACTCACTCCAACTCCCTGCAGCAATCAGGCAACCAGCAGCACCTGCCTACTCCTAGCCACTCCCACCTAGAGAGTGCTACCCACTGAGCCACAGCTGACACTATGAGGCTGGATAATAAGTACAGGCAGATTTAACCTGTCTTTACCAGCACTCGCAAGTGCATTCTTCCAACTGGGTTCATCAGACAGAGATGAGTGGCAATCTTCACTTATAATTTTGAGGGCATGGAGGCTAATTGGAGCACTCCCATCATCTTTCCAACTGGAATCAGTTCATAAAGTGCAGAAATAGGATACAATATGAGACCTTCCTAGCCTGTATGGTTCATTATCGCACCAGGAAATGCATTTATTTACAAGGCATCAGAAAACCAAAACCATTTAAAAGGATATGAAATGTAAGTACAATCCTATTAGGAGCAAGAGAAACATTGCAAAAGCAAAGCAATGATTCAAGAGCTTAAAATAACAAAATACAATGAAAAACATATTTTAAATATGCAAGAAAAACAGAATATTTTTTAAATGGTGAGGAACTATTAAATGTTGGTGTTCAGAGAGATTTATATGTCTTTGTACAGGAAACACAGAAAGTTACCATGCAGGTACAGCAAGCAATTAGGAAGCCAAATGGCATGTTGGCCTTTATTGCTAGAGGGTTGGAGTACTAGAGTAAGGACGTCTTGCCACAATTGTACAGGGCTTTGGTGAGACCACACCTGAAGTACTGCGCACAGTTTTGGTCTCCTTATCTGAGAAAGGATATACATGCCTTAGAGGCAGTGCAATGAAGGTTCACTAAATTGATCCCTGGGATGAGAGGGATATCCTATGAGGAGAGATTTAGTAGAATGGGCCTATCCTCTCTGAAGTTTAGAAGAACGAGGGGTGTTCTCATTGAAACATATAAGATTCTGATGGGGATTGATAGGGTAGATGCTGAGAGGTTGTTTCCCCTGGTTGGAGAGTTTAGAACTAGGGGGGCATAGTCTCAGGATAAGGGGTCAGCCATTTAAGACAGAGATGAGGAGGAATTTCTTCACTCAGAGGGTTGTGAATCTTTGGAATTCTCTACCTGAAAGGGCTGTGGATGCTGAGTCACTGAGTATATTCAAGGCTGAGATTGATAGATTTTTGGACTCTAGGAGAATCAAGGGGTATGGAAATCGGGCGGGAAAGTGAGGTTGAGGTCAAAGATCAGCCATGGTCTTATTGAATGGCGGAGCAGGCTCGCGCCCAGTGCCATATGGCCTACTCCTGCTCCTAATTCTTAATTTCTTATGTTCTTAAAAGCACAGGTATCTTTGAACTCTAGAATAGCCGCTTTCAGGAATGTTTCTCATTAGTTCTTCACATCACACTGAGTTATACTCATTAGTTTTGAGATAGTTTTGAGTTAGTTTGGACCAAAAGATTGGATCCCCTGACATGAAATTATTTAGACCACGTCAATCTTCTGCTTTTGTAGACAAGGCTACCTGGAAAGAGTTGGGCGTTGACTAAGATTACTACAGCAAGTTCAGAACGTAGTATGTACCCATTCTTAACTTGTTTGCAAACAAATTCTGCAGGGAATAATATAGGTGGTGGATAAACATCAGGGCAGTGAATCAAAGAATGGGTTTGTACACCACCCCAGACCACTTGAAAGTTGCTTCAAATATTATTATATTTACTCTGCACTAAGTTTTGGCAGATTCAAAAACATTAACAAAAAACTCAAGAGAATTAAAATATTAATATAATGACTGGGTTTGTTTCTCCTTCATGGTTAAGCCTAGTTTTCCCCATATTACGAGTCCATGAGCTCTTCAATGTATTAAATTTATGCCTTGTACTTTGCTGCTTGTATTGCACAAGAATTCAATTATCCTGCAATTATGTGGTTTATCTTCCGCGATTTGGCTTTTGTTATGCAAACAATGTTTTATGAGGAATAATTCAATAGACTTATGAACCTTGTATTTTCCCCATGCATTTCATTGTACTGGAGAGGGGAGCAAGAAGGCCTGTCCAATCCAAACATTTCCCCAGCTGCACGTCTCTTCATCGTCCTGTATTATTGTTTGTCCGTTTTCTCTGATTTTTATCCTGCTGCAATCATGGCGCTCACTTATCTGCTAGGCTACCTGGAAAGAGTTGGACATTGACTAAGATTACTACAGCAAGTTCAGATAAACTATTCCTCATGTTGGAATCATTCTTCAGTCCTTTTCTAATCATACCCAAGATCTTTCCTACTGTAAAGTCCATGACGTGCTGTCTTGATGCCAGTCACTCCTGCCAGTAGTGGGCCTGTACGGTTCTCCTCAGCTTAGCTTGTGTCAAGACTCTGACCATAATGCTTTTTGCTTGAGTTTCAGTTATCCTGTTGGTTGGTGTAGTCTTGCCTCAGGCATGTGACTGTTTTGAACTTGTACTTAAATTAATTGTTGTAATGTAGCTATTCTGTTCTGCATAGAGTAATGTTGATCTTTTCATTTTTAAAGTTATTTTTCTTTATTTGTATGTTGCTTGTGTTGTTTATTGTCAGATGCAGCTACTGCTATGTAATTCAAAAATACCAAAACAAGTATTTTTCAAAGAAGATTGGCTAAAAGATTATTTCCCTCCCTGTTATGATAAGTATGCAAAGTGAATAGTTAAATGGAATTTTACATAAGTATGAAATCTGCATTTATTCCAAAGTAAATATGAGTAAAACTCTTGGGGGGAGAAATTCGGTATCATCCCGTTTGGGGGCGTTATTATCGGCCGGGCGCGAAGTTTAGCGCCCGGCGCTAATTATCACCTCCGACTGCAAAATTCGGCTCTATCGCCCCGGAGGTGATTGGAGCACTAAATCAGGCGCTACACACCTCTCTTAAGGCGCAAACATCGAGGAGCGAGGCGCTACCTCAGAACGCTACCGAAGCTCAGGCGATGCCAGTTACCATGGAAGCCAGACAGACTGGCGCCATCCAGTTCTTAAAGGGGAGGGGCCATCACAGAAATCACAGAAATCACAGAAACCCCACAGTGCAGATAGAGGCCATTTCGGCCCATCGAGCCTGCACCGACAGATATCCCACTCGATCCCTGTAACCCCTACACCAACACATATCCCACCCTATCCCCGTAACCCCATGTATTTAATCCCCCTAACACTAAGGGTCAATTTATCATAGCCAATCAACCTAACCCGCACATCTTTGGACTGTGGGAGGAAACCGGAGAACCCGGAGGGAACCCACGCAAACACGGGGAGAATGTGCAAACTCCACACAGACAGTCGCCCGAGGCCGGATTCGAACCCGGGTCCCTGGCGCTGTGAGGCAACAGTGCTAACCACTATGCCATCGTGCTCCCGTGCATCTTGCTGGCCAGCCACTCCCTGCTCATTGCAGCCTTGAATCCCGGCCTGGAGAGACCTCAAAAGCAATTGTGTTGGAAGCACTAATGGATAGGCCCAGGGAAAGAGCTCGACGCGTAGGAACCTCAAATGTGGTGCTAAGGGCCAAAACTCCTTAGGACATGGTTAAAACCAAAAATTTTGCCGACAAGAAAAGGCAGGAAGCGCCCACCTTTAAATAGCATTCCCCAGCCCCTTTCCAACTTGAAAACGTTCCCCTCTATGTTAGATCCATGTGTTAATGGAGACACGGAATGCAGGAGTTGATTTAACAAGTGTTTACTGAACAAAGTCTGGAGGTGAACTAACAACACAAGACGCTACACAGGCTTATATACCCGAGTGGTCACTACTGGTACTACAGTATACAGGGGCTTCAAAAACATAGTTCCTCTTAAAGGTACATACACTACAATTCCTCCCCTTTTAGATAAATAGTACATAACATTTTAAGTAATCATTAAATAACATTTTTACAAGAACAATAATATACACATTTGCTGAAGTTAATCAATTACAAATTCAGTCTCTCTGGAGGCTTCCTGACTCGGTCCGGATAACGCCTCGGTGGTGTAGTAGGTTCTTTTGGCAAGGTCGATTCGGCTTCAATGCTAGTGTCGGGTTCATCTGGTTCCAGTATCACCGGATCGGAGGTAGATACTATGGGTATCTCTGCTTCATCACTAGGCGTATAGAGTTGTGGTGTAGGTTGTCCTTTTTCGGATGACTCTATGATCTGGTCAGCATGGCACCTTATTATGCTTTCTCCAATGTCCACGGTATACATCAGCAGTCCTAGTCGTGTGCAAATAGTTCCAGGCTGCCATTTCTCGGTACGGTAGTCCCGGGCCAAAACTGGTTGACCTATCTGGAAGGTTCTAGTTGGCCTTTCATTCATGCTTTGAAATTGCCAGTTCTCTACGTCCCTTCTGACGTTTGGCTTGACCAAATCCAGCCGGCATCTTAGTCTTCTATTGAAAAACATCATGGCGGGGGTTTGGTTTGTAACCACATGTGTTGCATTCCTGTATGCAAACAAGAAGTTATCTACCTTATGTTGTAGATTTATGTCTTCATTACCCATGGCCTTTATGGCCTTCTTGAAGGTCTGGACAAACCTTTCAGCCAATCCATTGGTGGCGGGATGGTATGGGGCGGACGTGTAGTGCTTAACCCCATTGTTTTTTAAGAACTTCCTGAATTCTTCGGATACAAATTGTCGTCCATTATCAGAACAGATCTGTTCAGGCAGCCCATTCCTGGCGAATATGGCCCTTAATACTGTGATGGTTTTTTCCGTGGTGGTGGAGGACATCTTTATTACCTCCAGCCACTTGGAGTGTGCATCCACCGCGATTAAGAACATTGAGTCCATAAATGGACCAGCAAAGTCAATATGTACCCTTTGCCATGGAGGTGAGGGCCACTCCCATGGATGTAGAGGGGCTTGTGGTGGGGCGTTTTGGACCTTCTGGCATCCTAGACAGCTCTTGGTCATTTCTTCGATGTCTCCATCGATACCTGGCCACCACACAAACGCTCTGGCTAAGTTCTTCATTTTCACTCCACCCAGATGCCCCTCGTGAAGCTCCTTTAGCACTCTATCCTTGAGTTTGGGTGGAATCACCACTCTGGATCCACACATCAAGGTTCCTCGGCACACTGGCAGCTGTTCTCTTCTTTGCGAGAATGCTGGCAACAGTGGTTCGCCATGTGCTGGCCATCCCTTCACCGTTAAATCGTAGACTCGTGAGAGAGTCGGGTCATTTCGCGTTTCCTTTTCAATGGTAGAATTTGTCACCGGTAGACATTCCACTATGGTCGAGTGGAATATCTCCACTGGGTCCACTGTAGGCGCCTCTTCCACCGTTGGCAACGGTAGGCGCGATAACCCGTCAGCATTCCCATGCTGTTTTGTTCCTTTGTACTCTATGTCATATTGGTGTGCCCCTAGGAAAAGGGACCATCTCTGTAGCCTTTGCGCTGTCATAATGCGAACGCCCTTTTTAGGGTTGAATATGGAGACGAGGGGTTGATGGTCAGTCAACAAGATAAACTTTTGTCCGCGTAGGTAATGGTTGAATTTCTTCACCCCCCACACCAGGCTGAGTGCCTCCCTGTCGATCTGGGCATAGTTACGCTCAGCTGAGTTCAATGAGCGTGACGCAAAAGCTATCGGCCGCTCCGAGCCATCAGGGAATCTATGCGATAATACCGCTCCCACGCCGTAAGGGGATGCATCGCATGCCAGTCTGATTGGCAGTGATGGGTTGTAATGAGCCAACACTTCCCTGGACGTGATCAAGCCTTCGCATTTATGGAAGGCACGTTTACAGTCTTCGCTCCATTTCCAAACTACTCCCGTTTGTAGCAGTGCGTTAAGCGGGTGCAGAACCGTCGACAAGTTTGGTAAAAATTTATGATAGTAATTTACTAATCCCAGGAACGACCTTAATTGTGAGACATTTTCAGGCACTGGGGCCTTTACGACCGCTTCAATTTTTTCAGGTGACTTATGCAACCCTTCTTCGTTAATGACATGGCCACAATATGATATTTGTTTCTGGAAAAATTCGCATTTGAGGCGATTTGCTCGTAGGCCCCGTTCTCTCAGCCTCGTGAGCACCTGCTCCAAGTTGGCAAGGTGCTCGTTGTCGTTTTCTCCTGTTACAAGGATGTCGTCTAGGTAGCATTGAGTCCCCGGAATCCCTTGCAGGACTTGCTCCATAGCTCTTTGCCAGATAGCCGGAGCTGATGCCACTCCGAAAACCAGTCGATTGTACTGGTACAGGCCTTTGTGTGTGTTTATCGTGAGATACTTTTTAGAGGCCTCCTCAACCTCCATCTGTAGATATGCCTGTGCCAAGTCAATTTTGGTGAAACGTTTCCCTCCGGATAGTGAGGTGAAAATATCTTCTATCCTCGGAAGAGGATACTGTACTGTGTGAAGAACCGGGTTTACAGTCACCTTGAAGTCCCCACAGATGCGAACTTTTCTCTGTTCTTCAGATTTATCATTATTCAACGTTTTCTTCATGACCGGGACGATGGGTGTTGCCCACTCACTCCAATCTACCTTGGATAATACGCCTGCTTTTTCCAAAATCTCCAGCTCTGCCTCGACGGCTGGACGAATTGCGTATGGCACCGGCCTTGCCTTAAAAAACTTGGGAATTGCCGCATCTTCCACTTTTATTGAGGCAGTGGCGCCTTTCAGGATTCCTAGTTCCTGTTGAAACACTTCTTTGGCGTTAGCCAAGATTTCTTTTAATCGTCCAGGTATGACATCATCATCGTTTTTTTTCTTACTGGTCACCGTCAGTGCCTGAATGGAGTGCCAGTCTAAACGTATCTTTCTGATCCATTCACGTCCCAACAACGGTGGACCACCATCTTGCAGAACGTATAAATACAACTTCTGTATTTCCTTGCCGTTGTATACAACAGGCACCCTTATTTTCCCTCTGGGGTATACTTTCTGCCCCGTATATGTCTTCAAGACAATGGATGTGTCTTTCAAAAGTATATGCGGAAATAGCCGCTCGTAATCCCGTCGACTCATGACGGTCAGAGCTGATCCTGTATCTAGCTCCATTTTGACTGGGGACCCCGCTATCGTGAGGGTAACCCAAATGGTCTGGTAATCTTCTTTGGCAATTACATTATGTAATTTGAGACAGCTTAGTCTCTTGTTTCCGGAGTCGCTATCGCTCTTCTGGTCTTCGGAGCTACTGTCCGTCATCATTTGTACCTTTCTGTACTTTTCCTTGTTGACCTTTTTACTGTCAGCGGATTGCTTTCCAGATCTGCATACACGTGCAATGTGTCCCATCTTTCCGCATTGCCTGCATGCTTTGTCCTTGAACCAGCAGTCCTTCTGGTCATGGGTGGATCTGCCGCAGCGATAACATCTCTCGAAACCCCGTGTCATTTCATGGGTGCCGAAGTCCTGTGGCTTTTGCTGTATCTCTGCAGCTCCTCTTGCTGCTGCTTCGTATGATACAGCCACACTGAAAGCCTTGTCCAGTGTCAAATCTTTCTCAGAAAGTAGTCTTTTCTGTGTTCCTTCGCTTAGGAGACTGCAGACGAATTTGTCTCGTAGAGAATCTGCCAGTCCTGCCCCGAATTGGCAGTGCTTTGACAGCTTTCGTAATTCGGTGAGGTAATCAGCGTTACTTTCATTCTTGTGCTGATTCCTCTTGAAGAATTTGAATCGTTCCGCTATCAGCAGCGGTGTTGGGTTTAAGTGCTCCTGTAAGGTATCAACAATCACATTAAAATTCTTGTCCATCGGTTTGGCTGGAGTGATCAAGTTTCGTAACAGCCCGTATGTCCTTGCGCCCATCATATTTAGAAGTACCGATGCCTTTTTATCATCCGCTACTTCATTCGCCTTGCAATATACCTCCACTCTTTCCACATATGTGGTCCAATCTTCTTTTTCACTATCGAAAGCAGTAATATTGCCAGTCTTCGGCATCTTGAAAATCTAAAATGGCACTTCCCGCGCTTTTCTTTCTTCCCCGCCGAGTTAAGATGGCGCCTCCCGCGCTTTCCCGCCGCTGCTGCCAACGCTGTTGCTGGCGATTAATTTATTTTTATTATTTTTTTTTTTAATGGCGATGCACTATGGTCTTTGTGCCTCCCCAATCGCTGCTGCCAACGCTGTTCTCCACGGTTCCCGTTGTGACCTGCAGCTTTTCGCGGTATTTCTATTTTTTTTTATATGTCGCTTCAATAGTTTCCGTTCCCATCATGGAGCGGACCCTCTGGGACTTTCCCCTCCCTCTGCTCGGTCCGAACGCCGACCTGCTTTGCAGCACCGGCCGCGCCCTGAGTGCTCCACCCTCTCTCTCTCTTTGCTTCTGCTTCCCGACTCGCTGCCCGGCCCCATTGCAGAGCCACCCGATCGAGCTCTAGCCCGCCGCAGCCCAGGAAAGATCAGTGCACTACCTGCCACCAGCCCGTTTAGCTGGGGAAACCACAGACTGGAGACCAAGCCTGGCCCACATTTTCGAGTTTCTTCGAGTTATTTATTTTTTTCTTGCTTCTGGCTTCGACCTTTGTCTGAGGAATCGATCCCCTTGAGGTGCTGCCGAATTGCAGGTAAGTTTGTTTCTAACTCGTCGCCACTGTTAGATCCGTGTGTTAATGGAGACATGGAATGCAGGAGTTGATTTAACAAGTGTTTACTGAACAAAGTCTGGAGGTGAACTAACAACACAAGATGCTACACAGGCTTATATACCCGAGTGGTCACTACTGGTACTACAGTATACAGGGGCTTCAAAAACATAGTTCCTCTTAAAGGTACATACACTACACTCTACCTGTCGTTGCTAGCGGCAGGCGCTAAGGCAGGGGGCGCGACTCAATATCCAGTCTGGGGCGCTACCGGGGTGTTGCACGCTTGACTGACATCATGATCTGCAGGCGCAGGAGATCATGGCGGTAGTGTTTAGCGCTGCCGCAAAATGTCTGGTCAATTTCACGAGCGGCACTAAAATCGCTGCGCTCGGGCGCTAACTTCCTAGCGCCCCTTTAGCACCCCCCGGAGGCGCTAAACAACCAAATTCTCCCCCCCCCAGTTGATTATCTTGAGCTTGAATTAAGTTAAGTCCTATTTTTAAAGGAAACACAGCAGACAGTGCTTAGGCAATAAACCCTATGTCAGTGGATTCTGCGTTTTGACTGTATGTTCCTGTATCTGTCAATTTGTGTTGCTTCAATCACTTTGGGAAGCTTTGTTTACAATCTTTAATCTTGGGGGATGGAAATAATGCCTAATAACAGTGAAGGGCTTTCAGTTAGTTTTGTGCAAGCCTACGAAACTGGCACCAGGACAGCACGCAATACTGTCTGTTCTATAGCGTGCCAGGCAGATGAGAGGTCAACATTTTAATAGCAGTCGTGTGAGTGACTCTTGCACACAATCCAAACAGAAACTAATGCTGTAGTTGTGTGATGTCAAACAAAACTGCATTTTATGTCCATGCCATTGTCTTCCAAGGTTAAGAATCAACATGTTGTCAGAGAAGGCCTGATTTTGTAAATGTGTAAATTTTCAGACTTAAAGAGACACAGCCTGGGAACTGAAACCAGGAGAACAGGAGGCCGAAGGCTAAAAGTAGGTTTTCAGCTCAGGATGGCGATTGTGCTGAGTTGCTTCGAGGTGAAGGACTGGAAGAGGCACGAGTTGTTTCTCAGTGGGTGTGTGGGGATAAATATGCTTCTCATTGGGTGGGGGTGAGTTACTGCTCATGTGGCGGGCAGGCATAGGCCTGAACTTGTTCTAAATGGGGGTGGGAGGGCAAGCTTCAGGTCAGTGGTGTTATGTTCATTAATAACTAGACATTCTTATTGTGAACACAGCTAGCTTTTGCTAGTTACTTTACTGAGCACATGTGGACTGGTACAGTATCTGTAGAGGCTTCCATCTTGACTGTTGTCTTGTGGGTAGCCTAGTGCCTCATGGGTAATGTAGTCTTAATATATATACAGCTGGGTAGTGTAGTCTTAATACAGCTATATACAGCTCTACGGCTCCACCTAGTGTCCACTATAGAATGACATGTTATTGATCGTTACATACCCCTTTCTTTGAGGTTTAACAAAATCAATATCAATCAACTTTCAAGAAAACAATAAAGATAATATCAGTAACACTTTTGTTAGTGCTCTATAAACATAAACATTTTCAAAACAGTCAACACATTTTCAAAGCTTTACATTGTACTCAAAGATTAAGTCTATCAGGCTCTTTTACTTCACGTGTGGATCTTCTCAACATGGGTAAGTCTGATGTGTCTTCATGAGATTGTTCTGGCGGTGAATGACAAGATGCAGTTGCGGCATTGTCATCAATCTGCTCTTGTATAGATCGAGGTCTCCTTGCGATCTTTGCTTGGAGAGGGTTTCAGTGTTTCCTTCACTCTTCAAGCCATAACTCTCAATGTAGTCAATGCACTCTCGAAAAACTGCTGGCAGCTGGATCCCATCATACAGCATAGTCCTCTCAGCAGCCACGGCTAATGGAACACCAAAGATTGGCCTGAGGGAAGAAGGAGTATCCACCGGAACTGCTTGTTGCTCTGGTGCAGGCTTCTTCTTTTTCTTTTTCTCTTTCCACTGCTTAACAACATTTGTTGCGGTTATATCTTTGGACTTTTTCTCCTTGTGTTTTTCCTCTTTGTGCTTTTCTTCCTTTGGCTTCTCTTTGACCTTAAAGTCTTTTTTGTTTCTTCTTGGAGAAACTAGGCTTTTTGAAGACATGGATACCCTTTGGCCTTTTCATTCTTGATGGGCTCTCTGCTTCATCACCTGAGTCATCTGGTCTGCTTATGGCACAGTTTATACGGTAGACTCTCTTGACCAGTTCTAAGTCTTCACAAGCTTTGTCACCTAGTATCGAATCAAGTCTTTCAGCCACAACAGAAAACATGAGATGATGCACTTTGTCTTTGACTGTCACTTTAAGTCTGCATACACCTAAGCTATCTATTTTCTGTCCATTATAGTCCTTCAGTAGTACTGACTTTTTCTGTATTTTGGGCTTTTCTTTCATATTGTTAATGTCACTCATACTGATCAAGTTTGCTTTTGCCCCAGTGTCCAGTTTCAATGTAACTAATGCTCCATTTATCTGCAGTGGGATCATCCATTTGTCCTCTTTTACTGCATTAACTTTATGTTCAGCATTGTCTATTTCTGAGGGCTGCACATTTTCTGTATCTTTTTTGATATCGTCACATGACACCATTCCTACAAAAAATGTCTCACTTAAATCAGTGTCCTCAATCACATTAACTCGTTGCCCTTTTGTCGTTTTTACATTTGAAAAGCATTGTTTGGCAAAGTGATTCTTTCCATTACACTTTGTGCACATTTTTCCAAACGCTGGGCATTGTCTTAACTGGTGTTTGTAACCACAGCGTTTACAATTCAAAATTTCATCCTCCGATTGCTTTTCATTTCTGTTCTGCCCACGTTTCTTCCCCTTGTAGGACACAGCACCGACAGCAGCATTATCACTCATTCGCATCATTATTGATTTCACTGAAAGTCTTCGCGTGCTTTCGAGCTAGCTCGCTGGCTTGGCATATTTTCACCGCATTTTCCAAATTTAGTTCGGTTTCTCTCAACAGACGTTCCCTGACTTTTTTTTATCATGAATACCAAACACAATCTGGTCACGAATCATGAATGCTTTGAGCTCAGAGAAATTACATGTCGGTGCTTTCAGTTTCAGATCAGTTATAAAGCTATCAAAAGTCTCATTTTGCTGCTGTGTCCGAGAACAGAAGATGTATCTTTCATAGGTCTCATTCTTTTTGGGAGAGCAATGTGCATCAAATTCTTTTAGCACATCATCTAATTTTCCTTTGTTCTCCTCTGGATTAAATACAAATGTATTAAATACCTCTATCGCCTGTGGGCCTGCAACCGTAAGCAGCAATGCTATCTTCCTTGCGTCTGGCTTCGTACCGAATCCGATGGCTGCAATGTAGAGTTCGAATTGTTGTTTAAAAATCTGCCAATTGTAGTCGATATTTCCCTCGAGATTCAAATGCTCTGGTGGCTTCAAATTCTCCATGTCGCTTTTCACAATTTTCAGCAGATCTTCACCACCCTGGTACCATGTTATGTTCATTAATAACTAGACATTCTTATTATGAACACAGCTAGCTTTTGCTAGTTACTTTATTGAGCACATGTGGACTGGTACAGTATCTGTAGAGGCTTCCATCTTGACTGTTGCCTTGTGGGTAGCCTAGTGCCTCATGGGTAATGTAGTCTTAATATATATATACAGCTGGGTAGTGTAGTCTTAATACAGCTATATACAGCTCTACGGCTCCACCTAGTGTCCACTATAGAATGACATGTTATTGATCATTACAAGTGGGTATTGGAGGATTATTCTTGGTGGGAAGAATGGGAAGGCTGAGCATATGCTCAATGGCGGCGGGGAAGCTGAGTTTTTCTTGTTGTGACCTTGGCGAGATCGCTTTGTTCCCCCATAGGGGGAGGGGAAATTTTCACTCAGTTGGGTGGGTGATTTGGCTGAATTTCTGCTAAATGATGTGGTTAATAATTGGGCGCATTTCAGTTCATTGGGTAAGGAGGGGGCGTTGTTGGACTTCTGCTTGGGTGGTTGGTTTATGTACTGATTTCTATTCAGTTGGGATGCCCCAATTTCAGCTCAGCGCCTGTGGCTGTCATCGTCGAGACCTGAGTGGTCTGCACAGAGTGGAGAGGCTCTGCACAGAGTGTCTTAAATGGAATGCTTCTAAACAGAGTGTAAAAGTTGAGAATTTGGAAAGAGTGGATACAGAGGGGTTGCTTTTTGCCTCCAATTGTAGTTTGTATTGCAGGTAAATATTTAAATTAATCTACCTATAACTTTAACTAGCTCAAGTAATTAGTTAAAAAAAAAAACTATAAGCTAAGTTAATTAAATACATAAACTTTAATTAATTAAATAAATAAAGCAAGGTTACATAGGGATGGCAGTGCAGGTGGTGTGCCGCAACTGCAGCATGTGGGATTTTGTGGAGAGCATCGCGATCCCGGACAACCATGTCTGCAGGAAGTGTCTGCATCTCGAGGAACTTCAGCTCAGCGTTGCTGAGCTGGAGTCCGAGGTGCAGACATTGTGGGGCATCAGGGAGGGGTAGAGTTACCTGGACACTTTGATCCAGGAGGCAGTCACACTCCTTAGGTTAGGTAGTGGCACAGGTCTGGTTAGAGGTCAGGGACTGGAGTGTGTGACTGTGAGTCAGGCAGGTAAGGGGGCCCCAGGTGCAGTGCTGAAGGAGCCTTGGCCTTTGCCCTTATCCAACGAGGCTGTTGCTGCTTGTGTGGATGAGGGCAAAATCTGCAGGGTGGATGAGTAAACTGGCCATGGCACAGGAGGCCATGGAGTGAAAAGGAATGTTGTAGTGGTAGGGAACCGTATAGTCAGGGGGATAGATACTGTTCTCTGCAGCCGCAACTGGGAGTTCCGAAGGTTGTGTTGCCTGCCCAATGCCATGGTTAAGGATATCTCTGCACGGCTGGAGAAGAACTTGGAGTGGGAGGGGGAGAATTCAGCTGTCGTGGTCCACGTAGGAACCAATGACATTGGTAGAACTAGGAATGAGGTTCTACTGAGAGAGTTTGAGGAGCTAGGGTCGAAATTAAAACACAGAACCTCAAAGGTAATAATCTCTGGATTGTTACCTGAGCCATGTGCAAATTGGCATAGGGACAAGCAGATTAGAACATTAAATGCGTGGCTGAAAGAGTGGTGTGGGAGGAAGGGGTTTCACTTCATGGGGCACTGGCACCAGTACTGGGGAAAGTGGGAGCTGTTCCGTTGGGACGGGCTCCATTTAAACTGGGCTGGGATCTGTGTCCTGGCGAACTGAATAGCTAGGGCTGCAGATAGGGCTTTAAACTAATGAAGGAGGGGTAAGGAGGATTCAGGAAAGGTTAAATTCAAAGGCAATAAGAGAAATGTCAAGGCTGTAGAGCAGAGCAGTGATTTGGGTAAAAATAAGCAGAGTGGGTCAGGAAGGGACAGAGATCTTAAAAAGGTAATAGGGCATCAGGGACTAAGGTGGCATCAGGGAAAAATAGAAAAATGTTAAAGCTACAGGCACCATATCTGAATGTACGAAGCATTTGCAATAAAATAGATGAATTAATAGCACAGATAGAAATAAATGGGTTTGATCTAATAACCATTATGGAGACGTGGTTGCAGAGTGACCAAGGTTGGGAAATAAATTTTCCAGAATACTTGACTTTTAGAAGAGATAGGAAAAATGGAAAAGGAGGTGGGGTAGCCTTGATAATAAAGGATGGGGAAAAGACAGTAGAGAGAAGGGATCTTAGCTCAGATAAACAAGCTGTAGAATCACTTTGGGTGGTGTTACGAAACACCAAGGGGCAGAAAACACTGGTGCGAGTAGTTTATAGGCCCCCTAACAGTAGTTGTAGTGCTGGGCACAGTATAAATCAAGAAATTAGAGGTTCATGTAACAAGGGTAATACGGTAATCATGGGGGACTTCAATTTTCATATACACTGGGCAAACTAAATTTGCAGTAATAGTACAGAGGACAAGTTTCTGGAATGCATTCAAGCTAGTTTTTTAGATCAGTATGTCGAGGAACCAACTAGAGAACAGGGTTAATTAATAACCTTGTAGTAAAGGAGCCTCTGGAGAGCAGTGATCACAACATGATAGAATTTTTTGTTAATTTTGAGAGTGATTTAGTTAAGTCCGAAACTAGAGTCTTAAATCTAAACAAAGCAAACTACGTAGGTATGAGAGGCAAATCGGCTAAGGTAGGTTGGGAAACTAGATTAAATGGTATATTGGCCCAGGCAGTAGTCCCTACATGCTTCAAGACCGCTACCATTATTCCTGTGCCAAAACAAACGGCTGTGACGTGCCTGAACGACTATCGACCTGTCGCACTCACACCCATCATAATGAAGTGTTTCGAGAGACTGGTCCTGGCTCACATCAAAGCCAGTGTTCCCGCCTCTCTTGACCAACACCAGTTTGCCTATCGTGCAAACAGATCAACGGAGGATGCAATCACAACTGCTCTACACTCGGCACTGAATCACTTAGATGGTAAGGAGACCTACATCAGAATGCTGTTCATAGACTACAGCTCAGCATTCAACACTATCGTCGCCAACAAGCTGGCCACCAAACTCCAAACTCTTGGCCTGAACACTTCCCTCTGCAACTGGACCCTGGACTTCCTAACAAACAGACCCCAGTCTGTCAAATTAGGTAACCACACCTCCCCCCCCTGACCCTGAACACGGGGGCACCACAAAGATGTGTGCTGAGCCCCCTCCTCTACTCCCTCTTCACCCACGACTGTGTGGCTGTTAATGGTTCCAACACCATCATCAAGTTTGCGGATGATACCACGGTAGTAGGCCAGATCACCAACAATGATGAGTCAGCCTACAGGGAGGAGGTCCAGCATCTCGTGAAGTGGTGCGCCGATAACAACCTGGCCCTTAACATCAAGAAAACCAAAGAAATCATTGTGGACTTCAGGAAGTCTAAAGACGGTAGTCACACCCCCATCCACATCAATGGGGCTGTGGTGGAAAGGGTGGACAGCTTTAAGTTCCTCGGAGTCCACATCACGGAAGACCTCTCCTGGTCCCTCAATACCTCCTCTCTGGTGAAAAAGGCCCAGCAGTGCCTATATTTCCTAAGGAGGCTGAAGGGATGTAACCTGTCACCCCTGATCCTCTCTAACTTTTACCGCTGCACTATAGAGAGCATCCTGACAAGCTGTATCACAGTATGGTATGGCAGCTGTAGCTACTATGACCGGAAAGCCCTGCAGCGGGTAGTCAAAACTGCCCAACGCATTACTGGCACCCGGCCACCGACCATAGAGCACATATACCAGAAACGCTGTCTACGGAGGTCACAGTCCATCATCAAAGACCCTACCCACCCCAGCCACAGTCTGTTCGCCCTCCTGCCATCTGGGAGACACTACAGATGCATTCGCACCCGTACGACCAGATTTAGGAACAGCTTCTTTCCCAGGGCTGTCATCCTACTGAACTCCACAAATAAACTCTAAAGCCTGCACATCTGCCAATGCACTTTATTATGGTTATGTTTATGTTAATGTATTACAAGCCAAATGTATGTGGAATGTTTAAATGTCTTAATCTAAATGTACACTCTCGGGAGCCGCAAGCCTACATTTCGTTGTACTGCACTTGTGCACTAACAATGACAATAAAAGTTGATTTGATCTGATTTGATTTTGATTTTGACGGTAGATAAGCAAAGATTTAAAGAAATAATTCATAATTCACAACGAATATACATTCCCTTAAAGTATAAAAGCCACACGGGAAAAATGGTCCACTCGTGGCTAACAAGAGAAGTTAAAGATGGTATTAGATTAAAGGAAGAGGCTTAAAAAGTTGCCAAAAAGAATAGTAAGGTTGAGGACTGGGAGGATTTTTGAATTCAGCAAAGGAGGACCAAGAAATTGATAGAGAGAAAATAGAATGAGAGTAACTTAGAAAGAGAAATAAAAACAGATTGTAAAAGCTTCTATAGGTATGTAAAAAGGAAGAGATTAGTGAAAGTAAATGTGGATCCCTTAGAATCATAGAATCGTAGAATGGTTACAGCACAGAAGGAGGCCATTTGGCCCGTCGAGCCTGTGCCGGTTCATCAAAAAACTCAATCAAGTTAGTTATACACGATTTGTCTTTAACAAATATGTGCTGGCTTTCCTTAATTAATCCACACTTGTCCAAGTGACTGTTAATTTTGTCCCAGATAATCGTTTCTAAAAGTTTCACCACCATCGAGGTTAAACTGACTGGCCTGTAGTTGCTAGGTTTATCCTTACACCCTTTTTTGAACAAAGGTGTAACATTTGCAATTCTCCAGTCCTCTAGTGCCACCCCCCTATCTAAGGAGGATTGGAAGATTATGGCCAGTACCTCTGCAATGTACACCTTTACTTCCCTCAGCATCCTAAGATGCATCCTGGTGACTTATCTACTTTAAGTACAGCCAGTCTTTCTAGTGCCTCCTCTTTATCAATTTTTAGCCCAGCCAGTATCTCAACTACCGCCTCTTTCACTATGACTTTGGCAGCATCTTCTTCCTTGGTAATGACAGATGCAAAGTACTCATTTAGTACCTCAGCCATACCTTCTGCCTCCATGCGTAGGTCTCCATTTTGGTCCCTAATTGGCCTCACCCTTCCTCTTACTACCCATTTACTATTTATATGCCTATAGAAGACTTTTGTATTCCCTTTTATGTTAGCTGGCAGTCAATTTGCAAACTCTCCCTTTGCCTCTCTTATTTCCTTTTTCACTTCCCCTCTGAACTTTCTATATTCAGCCTGGTTCTCACTTGCATTCTCAGCCTGCTTCATCTTACTCTCTCTCTTTCATCATCCAGGGAGCTCTGGCTTTGGTAGAGACAGGAAAAATTATAATTGGGAATAAGGAAATGGAAGAGACATTAAACAAATACTTTGGGCAGGAATTTAACTCAGGAGTCGGGTTGGAGGCGGGACTACAACTTTCAGGGTTGTAATCCCGCCTCCATCGAGATGCAGCCAATCCACGCGATTTTAACTTGATTGACCTTATTGAGCCCGCCCAGCGGGCTGAGCAGGCCAATTAAGGGCCACCTGGCAACAGGTGATGTCACAGACTGAAATTTCATCTATCAAGAGATTTTGACAGATGAAATATCAGTGTTTCACAGCTGTTTGAAGCTGTCAAACACTGACGGTCTTACTTCTAACCTGAGTCCTTCTCCACAGACTCAGTTAGAAATCTCTTCTGCACAGAAAGCTGCAGGCTGTCACTTTTGACAGTTCGCAGCCATTCTGCTTTCTGTGCCGGTGAGATGAGGGAAACCCGGGACCTAATGGAAGGAAGGCTGAAAAGGTAAGAAAAGGTAATTTACACTTCTTTAATCACTTTAAACACACCAAACACACTTACCTTTGCACTCATGCACACATCACTCACCTAAACACCAACATCTCGACCCCTCCAAGTCCTTCAACCCGACGGCCTGCCTCCTCTAACTTGGCGTGGTTTGGAGCCGTCGGGAATCCCACACTTCAACCTTCAAAATAGGAATTAGGCTAAAAACTGCCTGTTAACTACCTGTTAACAGGCAGTTAATTAGCACTAATCCCTTCCCGCCTCGGATAGGTGGGTCCCAGTGCGGGGCGGGTACCCATCTCCTTTGAAACTGGCATGGAGGCAGGTTTGGGTGCGGAATGGGGTCGGGACCCCTGATTTCGGGATTTTAACCCCCCACACGCCTCCAATCCCGACTCCACGGCACAATGAAAATCCTGCCCGTTTGTATCTGTCTTAACAGAAGAAGACATTAAAAAAATTACAAAAATAGTGGGGAGCCAAGGGTCTAGTGAGAATGAGGAACTTAAAGAGATTAGCATTAGTAAAGAAATAGTACTGGAGAAATTAATAGGACTAAAAGCCAGCAAATTCCCTGGACCTGATGGCCTACATCTTAGGGTTTTAAAAGGGGTGGCTACAGAGATAGTGGATGCATTGGTTTTGATCTTCTAGTATTCCGAAGATTTTAGAATGCTCCCCGTGGATTGGAAGGTAGCAAATGTAACTCCACTATTGAAGAAAGGAGGGAGAGAGAAAACGGGGAACTACAGACTAGTTAGCCTGACATCAGTAGCACTTAGAAAATCATAATAGGATTGGGCAGAGTCAATACGGATTTATGAAAGGGAAATCGTATTTGACAAATCTGTTAAGAGTTTTTGAGGTTGTAACTAGCAGGGTAGATAAGGGGGAACAGTGGATCTAGTGTATTTGGTTTTCAGAAAGCATTCGACAAGGTGCCACGCAAGAGGATGTTACACAAAATTAGGGCTCACGGGGTTGTGGGTAATATATTAGCATGGATTGAGGATTGGTTAACGGACAGAAAACCGGTCATTTTCGGGTTGGCAGGCTGTAACTAGTGAGGTACCACAAGGATCAGTGCCTGGGCCTCAGCTATTTACAATCTATATCAATGGCTTAGATGAGGGGACTGAGTGTAATGTATTCAGGTTTGTTGATAATACAAAGCTAGGTGGGAAAGTAAGTTGTGAGGAGGATGCAAAGAGGCTGCTAAGGGAATGGGCAAGAACATGGCAGATGGAATATAATCTGGAGAAATGTGGATTTATCCACTTTGGTAGGAAAAATAGAAACGCAGAATATTTTTTAAACGGTGAGAGACTGGGAAATGTTGGTATTCAGAGGGACCTGGGTGTCCTTGTACACATCACTGAAAGTTAACATGCAGGTACAGCAAGCAATTAGGAAGCAAATGGTATGTTGGCCTTTATTACAAAAGGATTTGAGTAGAAAACTAAAGAAGTCTTACTGCAATTATATAGGGCCTTGGTGAAACCACACCTGGAGTATTGTGTACAGTCTTGGTCTCCTTACTTAAGGAAGGATATACTTGCCGTAGAGGGAGTGCAACAAAGTTCATTAGACTGATTCCTGGGATGGGGGATTTTCCTATGAGGAGAGATTGAGGAGACTAGGACTATATTCCCTAGAATTTAGAAGAATGAGAGGTGATTTCATTGAATCATGTAAAATTCTTACAGGGCTTGACCGGGTAGATGCAGGGAGGATGTTTTCCCTGGCTGGGGAGTCTAGAACCAGGGGTCACAGTCTCAGAATAAGGGGTCGGCCATGTAGGACTCAGATGAGGAGAAATTTCTTCACTCAAAGGGTTGTGAATCTTTGGAATTCTCTACCCCAGAGGGCTCTGGATGCTCAGTTGTTGAGTATATTCAAGACAGAGATCAATAGATTTTTGGATATTAAGAGAATCAAAGGATATGGGGATACTGCGGGAAAGTGGAGTTGAGATAGAAAATTGGCCACGATCTTATTGAATGGCGGAGCAGACTCAAAGGACTGAATGGCCTTCTCCTATTTCCTATGTTCTTATTATATGCATATGTAAAGAAGGACCTCGCTGGCTTTGGCCAGATGCCCTTACCGCTTGCAAGTTAAAATCATGGACTCACAAGGCAGTTAAGTAACTGGGGCAATAGAACTTCCTATCCGCCTGGTTTCCGCTGGGCAGGTTAAAAAAAAAGACTTGCATTTATACAGTGCTTTTCATGACCTCAGAACGTCCCAAAGCGCTTTGCAGCCAAAGATGGTGAACTTTTTGCATTGTAGTCACTGTTGTAATATAGAAAACGCAGCAGCCAATTTGCACAAACAGCAATCAATAATTACCAGATAATCTGTTTTGTTATGTTGGTTGAGGGCTAAATATTGACCAGGACACCGGGGATAGCTCCGTTGCTTTTCTTCGAATAGTGCTGTGGGATCTTTTATGTCCATCTGAGACATAAAAGATGGTTTAAAGACTCATTCGAAAGATGGCACCTCCGACAGTGCAGCACTCACTCAGTGCTGGACTGGAGTGGGGTGTTAGCCTACATTTTGTGCTCAAGTCCCTAGAGGTAAGGTTAAAATTCCCCACATGACGTCAACTGTCCCTTTAGGATTGTTTTCTTTCGCCGCTCCTGTAAGCTCCATGTCCAGCTTTGACAGTTATTACATAGATTGCTTGCTTACACATTGACATTCACTGAATGTCTGTCAAGACTTTTTAGGGTTGTATTTTAAATCAGAAAGCTCTGTGTTCACTACACTGTAATTGTGAATGGATTTGTTACACTCAATTACACTTATCGAGGGGAGTTGGTAACACAGGGTTTTCCAGAAGGGAATGAATTTACACTTATGAGGGTTCAGTGAAGATCTGTGAAATAAAATTAGATGCCGCATCAGTGCAATTAAAAAAAAAATTCATTTATGGGATGTGGGCGTCGCTGGCAAGGCCAGCATCTATTGCCCATCCCTAGTTGCCCTTGAGAAAGTGGTGGTGAGCCGCCTTCTTGAACTGCTGCAGTCCGTGTGGTGAAGGTACTCCCACAGTGCTGTTAGGGAGGGAGTTCCAGGATTTTGACCCAGCGACAATGAAGGATCGGCAATATACTTCTAAGTCTGGATGGTGTGTGACTTGGAGGGGTACTTGGAGGTGGTGGTGTTCCCATGCACCTGCTGCCCTTGTCCTTCTAGGTGGAAGAGGTCCCGGGTTTGGAAGCAGCCTTGGTGAGTTGCTGCAGTGCATCATGTAGGTGGTACACACTGCAGCCACGGTACGCCGGTGGTGGAGGGAGTGAATGTTTAAGGTGGTAGATGGGGTGCCAATCAAGCGGGCTGCTTTGTCCTGGATTGTGTCGAGCTTCTTGAGTGTTGTTGGAGCTGCACTCATCCAGCCAAGTGGAGAGTATTCCATCACACTCCATACTTGTGCCTTGTAGATGGTGGAAAGGCTTTGGGGAGTCAGGAGGTGAGACACTCGCCGCAGAATACCTAGCCTCTGACCTGCTCTTGTTGCCACATTAATTAGTCACGTAACATTATGTTCAAAATGTTAAAAAAAAATCCCTTCCATCTTCCCCCCACCCTGGTCTGAACCCCCAGGCAGTTACCACTTCCACCACCATTGGCCAGGTACTGTAGGTGAAAACAGGTGTACCTGCATCGATGGTACGCTAGGTCCCAACTGAGGGCCTAGGAGCATGTACTCATGACTTATGGAGTCCCCGCTTTTAGCTCTGCTTCCGCCTTATGTCCATGACCTAGTAACTTTTTTCATGCCATTTATTTTTCCAGTAGTAACCCCCAAATTATTCTACACTCCCAATATCCACCTCCTCTGTGAAAACCAAGGCAAAGTATTTATTTAGTGTCTTTGCCATATCCTCATTCTTCACTACAAGCTTGTTTCCAACAATTCTTGCTGGCCCATACCGACTTGACTATCTTCCTATGACTATATGATACAGAAAGCATGTTTTTATTAATTTTCTTTCATTTACCCGCTTAGCTTTCCTAAAATCTGTATAGTCTTTCATTTTTATTGTCTGCCTTGTAAGTGCTAATATCCTCATCATCCATGGAATGTTAGCCTTTTACTCTCTCTTTCTCCATACTAGAGTATATTTGATTTGTAGCCTTTCCATCTCCTGTTTAAATATTTCCCGTTCTGTTTAAACACAGAAATCAAGGAAAGTAAAAGGATTCAAAGGCCATTGAAGGCCCCAGTGTTGAAAAATATCCTCAGCTAAAAAATACACGGTTCTTTATTGATATAGTTTCATTTTTATAGAATTAAATGTCCACTGCTGGACAGATTGTTAATACAATTCAGCTTTAGGCAAACTCGCTGAAGCAGAAACAGTTTATTTAAAGCAAACAGAAAATGAGGTGCTAATTTTTTTTTAAACTGTGTCTCAAAGGACTTGATCTGATTTAACATCTAAAAATAAATTATCTGGTTCCAGCAACACCGCAACAACTATGTTAAAGGTTAAGTTTTCTTGTGGTAAAGCCCATTTAGGATATATTTAGAATTCATACTATATTACAATGATTGTACATAACATAGCTACATCTTTTTTTTTAATGTGTTGGCTGTGAACTCCTTTGAAACCTTTTCAGTGGGAATTCCCAAGTTAAGTGTCAAATCTGCTTAGTACATTGTATTCATAGAAAGTGTGACTTACTCTGTTTAGCGTGCTTGAGTTGCCATGGAGCTGCCAGGGTCATCTCCTACCATTACACAGTTCCCTTTGTTGGCCATTAAGTCTCTGCTATCTACAAGGATAATATTGCTGGGATCTTCTACTATGGGGGGAAACAGGGTCTAACAGTCTTGTTGAAGTTTTGGTCCCATTCTCCTGGGCCATCTTTGCCCAGAGACTTAATAGCCTAGATTTTCTTCTCTGGTGTGATTACCAGTGGATAAATGACATGGCAGAACTTCTAATTGCCTGACAGAACCAGTGCTAACACTGGCAAATATTCCAGGGTCGGCTGAATTTGAATAATTAGGGTTTCCAGGCTGTAGTCCTACCCTTGACTGGGAGCTTGTCCTTGCAGTGAGCCGGGATTTAAACACCAGCAGCACCTTGAAGGGCCAAGCAAAATGTTTTTGTTCTTGCAGGGAGTATTAACAGTCTAGAGATGTTGGAGAGTTCAGGAAAAGGGAATCAAAGTCCCAAATTTTCAAAAGCTTCCATTGAAGTACTACTGGCACAAACCTAGATGAGGAGGGAGGCACTCGGGAAGTTAGGCCAACAAAGCTGCTGCTTTTTCTCCTAGAATCATAGAATCATAGAAATTTATGGCACAGAAGGAGGCCATTCAGCCCATCATATCTGTGCCAGCCAAAAAAGAGCTATGTAGCCCTTGGTCTGTAGCCTTGTAGGTTGCAGCACTTCAAGTGCATATCCAAGAGCTTTTTAAATGGGATGAGGGTTTCTGCCTCTACCACCCTTTCAGGCAGTGAGTACCAGATCCCCACCACCCTCTGGGTGAAACAATTTCTCCTCAACTTCCCTCTAATCTTTCTACCAATTACTTTAAATCTATACCCCCTGGTTTTTGATCTTTCTGCTAAGGGAAATAGGTTCTTCCTATCCACTCTATCTAGGCCCCTCATAATTTTATACACCTCATTCAAGTCGCCCCTCAGCCTCCTCTGTGCCAAACAAAACAACCCCAGCCTATCCAATCTGTCCTCATAGCTAGAACTCTCCAGTCCTGGCAACATCCTCATAAATCTCCTCTGTACCCTCTCTAGTGCAATCACATCCTTCCTGCAATGTGGTGACCAGAACTGTACACAGTATTCTAGCTGTGGCCTAACGGCTAGATCCCCCTGCTTAGCACTTGGCAACTTCCTCCTCCAGGCCTTCTATGAGGAGACTGGTTTGCGAGGCAATGCTGTGGAGCAGGGAGCGTAACACCAGTGCTCTTCAGCATCTAGCTGGACTATATTGAAAAGCACCCTCGGTTTATCCAGCACCTAAAGTGTGCATTCAAAATTTCTACAGCATGCTCTACGATGACTCTGATCTCAGAATGGAATACTTGATAGCGGTGCTCAGCTGCCGTCCTTGCAGTGAGCTGGGAGTTAAACACCATTTATGTGGGAAAGCACATAGATGTCATCAGCCACGGCTGTACAGGGTTCCCTTGATCTCCCAGTATCCACCCTGACACTTTCTGGCTGAAAGGTTGCAAGCACGTGAGTTGTATTAAATGAAGGCTGCTGCCAGGAACGCAAGCATTTACTTTCGTGATATGGTGCTGCTGGTCACGAACAAGTTGGATACTGAATGAGCGGAACCCTTTCTCATTGATATAGGTGGTGGGATTGATAAAGGGAGCATGCGTGACCATGTAGGTGCAATCTATGACTCCTTGTACTTAGGGGAATACTGCCACTCAGTAAGATCGCTCTGCTCCGTCATGCTGCTGCTGCTGCTTCTTATCAATGGGAAAGGTGATGAACTGCTTGCTCTAGAAAACAATGCATCTGTGACTTGCCTTGTGTTTCTATACACTTGTCTAATGTTACTGATGTCCCCTGAAACAGCCTGCAATGATCCACAGAATAAAAATTCAGGTCACTGGTATGTTACTGGTAGTGTGGTGCCTATGTTAGAAGGGGACTGTAGATCAGGATGCACAACTCACTGATGACTTTCCTTTTGAAAAAGAGCCTCCCTAAGCATTGCTCCTGGATCAGGTGCTCTATATATGTCAGGTTACTTGGCAGTTGGGTACCTTAGGCCTCCTCTGGCATCTGACAATGTTCTTCCTCCTCTTCCTGTTCCAAGAAACACAGATACAGGGGTATACCCAATGAAACTCTGATTGTGGTCTCTTTAGATTGGGGAGCGGACAAAAATGGGAGACCACAGCAGAAGATAGACACTAAAGCAATAGCCAGTAGTGAAAAAAAACAAAAAATCTTTGCAAAATGGTTAGAAATTGGATTTTATCTATATTTATAAAATACTTGCAATGGCCTTCTAAAAATACTTCCTACTTCTCAGCTGCATCTACTGGATGTCTGTTTTATACAGGCATTAGTTACATTCAGCCAAAATGAGGCTGTAATTATGAAAAATGGTATATATAACATCATGTCATCACCAGCTCAGTTAATCATGCCACCCTTATATTGGGGTGGAAACTTCTGGTGTCCAGTTGAACTGATGCTAGAAAATTAGAATGCAGACAAAAATGGAGCTGGGATTCAGCGTAAGAGCTCCTTGCTGACCAGAACTTTCACTGAATCCTGCCTAATAAGTCTAAAACATAAGGAAATGTTACACAAGAGCAAGGGGATGGAGAAATAATAGGGTCTCCGACAAATTCCTTCCTGTTCAGAACTGTCAGAACTCTCAGCAATCTAAAGGCTTCAAGAATACTCCTCGGAGACATTTACCAACCATATAAGAAACAATTGTAAGTCTTGTTCTGTTCTTACTCACACTCAGTGAGCTACAGAAATTATAGTTACCATCTCCAAGGACTATTGACACTTCCTTTACCATATAATTCATTTCTCACCTGAGGAATGAGCTGCCACATTTTCCACAGGTATCAAATTTTATATTGTTCGCAAGAATTTTGGCAAGAATTCCCCCAGAAATAATTTATTACTCAACTGAGGAATGTAAAGGCCAAGGAGACAGTTTTCACTCTCCACAATAATGTAAACGTATCTGGAAAATCTTGTTCCTTGATTCCCTATCTGAAGACTGGTTACCCAAATTGTTGCATTTTTTAACCTTTTAAACAGTGCTTATCTTTGAAAACAGAAAGCTTTAACATAAATTCTTGTCTACATGAAGTGCTCCAGTAAATGGCATCATGTTCAATAAAATTATACCCTCAGAAGAAGAAAAAGTAACGCTGCTTGCTACTTTCAGTTGCTAAGTAATCACAGGAGGTTGTTGGTGCAAGTGGTTGAGTACTCAACTTCCACCCAGACAGTAGTAATTTCAGGTCCAAAGACAGCTTGTCACTTGAATTTAATTCCTTCTGCTGGATGACTTCCATCAGTCTTCAGCCAGGCTGTGGATGGGGTGCCATGTGGATACAAGGCTTTCCATCTTCTGGAATGAAAGATCTTCTGGCTTGGCTCACTTGACATTCATCTGTCAGGCATCGTGAAGCATCATGGATTTTGGTAGCAGAAGGCTTATGGCCCAGACAATTCTATCCTCTAGTTACCTATGTTGCAATAAATTAAAAATCTTACATCTGCGTGGACATCCTATCAACTTTTTGCATTATAAATTCCTATGTCCCCATTTATAATGGAAATTACGGATATAAACCTGTTATGTTGTGTTATAATTACGCCCTTTCCCAGTCGAGGCACTTCAGCGCCAGCACTGGGAGCGGTTGTAATTACAGCATGACAATTTACATATTCAATTTTCATAATAAATGTGGACATCAGGAATTTATAACAGGAACATAAAAATAAGGAAAAATGATATGGGAAATTTTAACCTCGCCCATCTGGTGGGAACCCAACCAGGCAGTTACATTCAATCAGGAGAACTTACCCGCCAACGTTCCAGTAGTCTGCCATTTAAACCTGCTCTTTTGAGCAGGCGGCAAGTACACCTGCTTGAAGCTGGTGGAGTCCGACTTTAAATATGCAGATCAGGCTCTGATGATGTCATTGGGGCTCAACTGCAATTCTAACCAGTGACCTGAGCAGGGAAGTAATTCACTCCAGGCTGCTGTTATACCACATTGTGTCAAGGCTTTGTGCAGAGCATGGAGACCGGTCCAATAGCGATTGAATGGTCAGCTCCATGAACACGAAAGTGGCGCCCACCATTATGGTGCCTCTGCTGACAGCTTCCATGGCACCTAATACTGCTGCCATGTAGACTCAAAATGGCTACCATCTTGACTTGGGGGCCAGTGTTGACAAGTGCTTCCAGGGGGTCACCTCACTGCGGCACTCTGTCTCCAGCAGAGTCGTACGAGCACCGAGGTGCAGTCCTTTGAAAGTGACCTTGGCTATATGGGAGACGCACCTGCTGTCACTCACTTTGACAGCGGCCTTGTTTGTGCTGCACAGCCAGCTCGGTCAGACTACCCTGGTCCACACTGAGATGCTGCAGCCCGCAGCTGGACCTTCAAGGCCCCCGAGTCGCTCAAAGTCGACCTCCGCGGCCATCTTTAGTATCCTCAATGGAAGTTCAGCAGCCTTCCACCTCCCTCAGTGTAGCCACTGGGGAAACACTTCTTGGAGCAGTAGGATAAGTTAAAAAAAAGCACAAAGACAGGCAACTAAGTGATTCATAAGAATTTCTGTTAACTATTAGATACAGATGGAATTTAATTGTTTGCTAAATTTGGTATTTGTTCAGGATTTGGTGTTGGTGTTTATATTTGTAGTGAAGTGAGGGAAAGAACCATAACTCTGGACTGAAGGAAGTCAATTGGATGGTGGTAGTAAGGACGGTGGTGTTAAGGACTATGGATGTATTGGAAATGGAAGTGATGGTTCAGGTGAAGTGCTCTTTGATGAGCTGCTCTGAGAGAGCTCTGGCAGCTAGGAGCACTGGTGGTCGATGCCACTCCTGGTTTTCATCCTCTTCGTGCAGCTCTTCTTCGTCCTCCTGCATATCTTGTTTCCCAGGTGGCAGTAAGGGCTGGTCCCTCATGATGGGAAAGTTATGGAGCATGCAGCAGATGACCACAAATCTTGATATCCACTCGGGTGTATGGCAGTGCTCCTCTCGGACAGTCCAGGCAGGGGACACGTTTCTTGAGCGCACTGACTGTCTGCTTGATTATCTTTATGGTGGCAGCATGACTCTTGTTTTAGGCCTGGTCTGTAGTCCAGGTTCCTGACAGGAGTCATGGGGCAGGTCTGGAGGGGATATCACTTGTTGCCAAGTCAACGGCCTGGTTGGAACAAAGGTGGCACTGAGGACTTGCGCAGGGTAAATAAATCATGATTGTTGCCAGGAAACCAGGCACAGACCTGCATGATATGCTGCCTGTGATTGCATAAAAGTTGGATGTTGTGGAACTAGAATCCCTAGCTATCAGAAAAGATGGCAAGCTGCTGCTGGGCCACACACAAGGTAATGGGTGTGTAGTATATGGCACCTTTGACCTTAGTCAATGCTGCAATGCATGCAAATCCTAGTATTGTCTCATCCTGCTTTGCTCTGTCCATGGGGAAAAAAATATAGGTATTCCTCCTGGTGTAGAGAGTCTCAGTGACTTGCATGTTACAATGGTAGACTCCAAACTGGGAGATGCCACTGACGTCACCAGCTGCAGCCTGGAAGGAGCCCATGGCATAAAAGTTAAGAGCCACTGTGACCTTGACAGACACAAGCAGTGCTGTCCATGGCCTGGTTCGAGGCTCGAGTTGTGGCTGCAGTAGATGACCTAGCTCATTGACAACCTCTTTTGTGAAACAGAGGCACCTGAGACGTTGCTCCTCCAAAAAGTTCATGTAGAAGTGCATCCTGAAGACTCGCTGTAGGTATGGCCTCCTGCAGAATGCACTTCCTTTCCCTCTTCTGTGAGCTGCTCCTGCTCTCTCTTGTCTGCCTTGTAGCTCCCCCACTTCCTCCAGTCGCAAAGGCAGCCCTACCAAACCACTCATGACTGCAGTACAACTGTGAAAGAGGCAACTAAAAACAGTCCAGCAACAGCAAAGTCTTCTACTCAGCCATCAGAATTAAGTTTTCATGGTCAGAAAACACCCAGAAGTTGACCAGCAGCCTCAATGGATGAGATCTTTAAATAGCGCTGCTGAGGGTCCTTCCTGCCTGTTAGCACCATGAGTTGCTGGGAAAGTTTATGACATGGCGAGTCACATGCCCAATATCACAAGAGGGTCCTACAACAAACATAGGGGCCTAGAGGGACGCCAAGCTCACCTGGGCGCCGCAATTACTGCTGCGATCGGAGCCGTTGCGCCCGCCGGAAATTCGGTTTGAGCGCGCCAAGAGGGACGCGGGGCACTGCTCGAGGCGCCCCGCGTCCCTCTTGGGGCGCTCAAACTGAATATCGCAGCGCAACGTGCCGCAGCGCTACACGCTGTGGCACGGCGCGCTGCGGTACTGCAGGCCTTCCTCCCCTTCTTAAGGGGGAGGGGCCTGCACCAGTGCGATGACCGATCACGAGTGCCGGCAAAAGAGCCCGGCTCCGAGGAGAAGTGCTGGGCTCTTGGGACACAGCCCAGCGGGGGGGGGGGATCAGGATGCCGGGGACGGAGGTGCTGGCAGGCGGCCACCGAAAAAAATGGCCGCCCCACACCTCCACCTTAATTTGCGCCACTACCGCCACAGGTAGGCCCCATGAACCAGGCGCGATTTGCGACCGGCGTTACAGAGGCGGGCGCGACCAAATATCGCGCTCGGGGCGGTAGCGGAGCGCTGCGCACACCGATGACATCATCGGTGGCGGCGCAGCGCTACAGGCTAACGCCGCCATTAGCGCCCCGCTAAATATCGCGGGAGGCATTGCCAGTGGTGCTAAAGCCACTGATTGCCCTCTTTAGGCGCTAACTGGTGGCGTAGCCCACCGAATTTCTAGGCCAGGGTCTTTATTTTAATATTTTAATCAGCAATTTAAATAGTTCTGCCGTGTGCCCTGGACGCCTA
This sequence comes from Somniosus microcephalus, assembly GCF_052327205.1. NCBI lineage: Eukaryota > Metazoa > Chordata > Chondrichthyes > Squaliformes > Somniosidae > Somniosus > Somniosus microcephalus. Next base: position 61,397,845 of record NC_141000.1, on the reverse strand, counting down.
TGGAACAGCCTGATCCAATATGGTGGAAGGTGCATTTCCAGCACATAATGAGCATGCGCACCCCACCCAGCATAATGGATGCTTAGACGCCTGTTTTGTGCCTGAAAAATGGACACGGCGTCATTGAATTTCTAGGGCCCCATGCCACAGGACATTGGTTTACCCTAAATGCTGCAGGTGTCGGGTCTGCTACATTCTGAATTGCCAAGTCTACATGCACCCTAACCAACAGTTAAAAATACTTATCTGAATGTGGAACCGAGAGGAGCAGGAGCGCTCCACATTAAAACTGAGAGCCGTTTCTTGACCACACTCTTGACTACCTCTTCCTCCCCCCAGACTCAGCCAAGGCTCTCGGTAGCCGATTTCACTACCCTCACGACCAGACCACTGCCTCTGAGGCCATGACTGGTGCCCGCAGCTCACCAGCACTATCCGAATGAGGCTGGCATACTAATTTGCTGTGGTCCTGCCGTCGGCCTCATTGGTGTGTGCTGCACCGGGATTCTGCCCCAATTCACGGGCGATCCAATTCCCAGGCATACATTGTTGTCTTAAGATTTTAAATTATGCTTTAACTCTTTACCTTCCCATATGATGTGCTTATATGATTTGTGGTACAATCAGTCTTGACGGTAAGACTCAAAATAAGCCTCTTAAAATAACCTCCTGTGAAGACAACTAAATAAACAACCATTCACCAAACTCAGCACTGTGTCTTTATGAATGGCTGCTGAATATTGAGACAACATTGATTCAATTAGCTTGATCTCTCCTGCAGAAGCTTTCATACACTGCTTTGGCAAAGAGATAGACAGACAAATAAATGGTACAAAGACCTTACCTTGCACTATCAAATGCACTTGATAGGTCTTAGGGTGGTGCTGGGTCTGCACTGAGCATGTGTAAGGACCTTCATCAGATACATCCACTTGCTGAATCTGAAGGCTATACTCTAAGCGAGCGCTGGTCAATAGAGTGACTCGAGGGTCCAGGGACCATTTGTCATTTCCAGCAAAAATAATATTGGATCGGTTCAGCCAAGCAACCTTTGAGATTCTGTCATCAACATAGCACCTTTAAAAGAAGAACAAAAATTGCAATCAATTGTCAAACAACAGTAACTAAAAGAAACAGTCAAAAATATAAGGAAGTTATGAAGCAATTTAAATATCTTAAAAAGTTTTTATGCTGTTCATTCTAAAGGCTAATATATAGGAACATGCTGTGACTACATTATTTATATGGAAGATAATGGATGGCTACATGAAGTGCATATAGAATATTCAATAGACGGGAATGAATTTCAATCATTTAGCACAAACTGAGAACACAAAGCTTGAGCAATTTGTCAGCCATTTGAACCCCAAGCCAGGATTACTGCCACAAATCCTCTACCAGACATCCAGTATGATTTTTACACCTATTTGTATGTATGTAGATGATTATGATGCAAGGTTAATGGTGACTACTTTTACCATTGTGGGCCAATTAGAATAGTTCTGAGTGACGCTGAACCATACTGATTACTGAGCCATGAAATATGAACCCTCAAGAAATAACAACAAACAACAACTTGTATTTATATAGCGCCTTTAACGTAGTAAAACGTCCCAAGGTACTTCACAGGAGTATTATAAGACAAAAAATTTGACACCGATCCACATAAGGATAAATTAGGGCAGGTGACCAAAAGCTTGGTCAAAGAGGTAGGTTTTAAGGAGTGTCTTAAAGGAGGAAAGAGAGGCAGAGAGGCGGAGAGGTTTAGGCAGGGAATTCCAGAGCTTAGGGCCAGGGGAACAGAAGGCACAGCCACCAATGGTTGAGCGATTATAATCAGGGATGCTCAAGTGGACAGAATTGGAGGAATGCAGATATCTCGGGGTGGGGGGGGCGGGTTCACAGAATCACAGAAATCCCACAGTGCAGATAGAGGCCATTTCGGCCCATCGAGCCTGCACCGACACATATCCCACCCGATCCCCGTAACCCCTACACCAACACATATCCCACCCTATCCCCGTAACCCCACGTATTTAATCCCCCTAACACTAAGGGTCAATTTATCATAGCCAATCAACCTAACCCGCACATCTTTGGACTGTGGGAGGAAACCGGAGCACCCGGAGGAAACCCACGCAAACACGGGGAGAATGTGCAAACTCCACACAGACAGTCACCCGAGGCCGGATTCGAACCTGGGTCCCTGGCGCTGTGAGGCAACAGTGCTAACCACTATGCCATGGAGGGATTTGAAAACAAGGATGAGAATTTTGAAATCGAGGCGTTGCTTAATCAGGAGCCAATGTAGGTCAGCAAGCACAGGGGTGATGGGCGAATGGGACTTGGTGCGAGTTAGGACACGGGCAGCCGAGTTTTGGATGACCTCAAGTTTACGTAGGGTAGAATGTGGGAGACCAGCCAAGAGTGTGTTGGAATAGTCAAGTCTAGAGGTAACAAAGGCATGGATGAGGGTTTCAGCAGCGGATGAGCTGAGGCAAGAGCGGAGACGGGTGATGTTACAGAGGTGGAAATAGGCGGTCTTAGTTATACCACAGATATAAGACCCAGATATTTGACCTGATGGATGCCAGGTCGCCTTGCATTATAGAGGATTCACAATCTTCACGTAAGATAAAGGCATTGTATATTTGCTCCTAAAATGGTTATGGACTGTGCACATATAACCCCCAAATCAACAAGGAACATTTTTCAACTTCATAAACTCAGCTCCCAAATATTAATTTATTTGAACATTTTTTCTTTACTTCCCTCCTGAAATTTGTTCACAAGATTAGACAGAAATATGATTGCAAAAGATCAGAAATGCCAAAATATAAGAAAATTACAGTCAGATTGAACAAAATATATTTAATATATTTTGAAAGTGCTACAGGATATGCAGTATTTTAAAATACATTTAAGATTGTTTTAAAGTTGGGATCTGTTTAAAGGAAATATTAGATATGGCTTCTTTGTAATTGGTAGTCATGCATACTGTAATATATGATCAATATGTATATTACAGTATATAAGAGAATACTATGATGACAAACTGCCAAATCATAAATATTTTGGACATCTTGCTTCTATAGTTCAGTCTATTAACATGGGTTTGTGTCTGCAAATTCATGGCAAAGTAATTTGTATTGTATTAAGTTTATCATTACTGGGCATCTAGTACTGTGCTCACAGGTCTACTCTGGATGAAATTGCTCATTTTTGTGGATAGACACGTGGCTGTTATTAGTTACGAGTTGAGCATTAACATTCATCATGAGGAATATATTAACTGGCAGCACCAGCTTTGAGAAAATATTTATTTCAGTCACAATTAATCAATTTTAAACATCTATAATTTCTCAACCCTGAAAATATATCAGCTGAAACACAGAATAATTCTGACATTTTTTACGATGCAACTTTAAAAATCTGCTGTTTCCTTCCTGCCGGGCTGGCACAGGAGAATACATTTTTAACTCACAGCCTCCAAAATACTGCTAGTGAAAAGCTGTCATTTCATAAATGGATACTGGCTGCTTCAAGGCACTATGCAATAACAAATAATGAAGCATGCACCATGCAGTGATGAATAATGCACCTCAGAATCTGATTTAAGACACAGATTTTGGCGAGCTCGCCAAATGAATTTTGATGTACCCTCCCAAAGCACTTTTTCCAATGCATTCTTTCATGGTTTTATCAAATTTAGCAGTAAAACTACACACTTTGTCTGTTCTAATAATAGTGCAACTGAGGTTAAACAGGATTAATTTTGGTGACCTTGAAAAGCGCTGAATTCAATAAGGCACGTTAGACCTTTTCATACATTTATAGCAGACTACTACTATTCAAACATTAATAAAGGAAGATGGAATTAATGTGCAAGCATTTGTGTCACTGATAGTGACTTTGTGAAAGGAGCAATCACAATTCTCTCCCACCCCCAAGTCTGTCCTTCCTTTGCTTACACAAGAAAACTCTGAGGTTTAGGAAGCAAAAATAAAATGTACATGGTAAAAAAAATACTAGCTGATTTCCCATAGTGTTGTTCATAGACAAAATTATGAAAATAATTCTTCCTATAAATGTCTCCCTGCTTGTGGGTAATTTTGAATTTGGGTGATAGATAAAACGGGTGATATCGATTTAGCCGCCTGTTACACATCTCTCCAAACGGAAATGAAAACTGGGAGAGATGTGTAACGGGCAGCTGAATCGACATTGCCCATTTTACACAACTGCCAAAATCAAAATTATATCCCTTTGACGCCATTTCTCTTGCTCTTTCTGTTTCTGCATTTTCTGTTTGTCTTCCACTCTTTATGTTTCATTCTTTTTCTCCCTCCCTGTATAGGGCAAAGATATTTTTCTCACAAATTTTCTCTATATCTATCTTTTTATTTGCATTGAAGTCAAAAGAAGTAAAAATCGAGAGAGATGTAAAACTGGCTGTCGATTTGCTGTTGCCCAAGTTACACTATCGCATGGAGTCAAAATGGCGCCACTAGCCTCCTAACCTGTCTTGTGGTCTTGCTCGCGCCTGGAAAGAACCTTTAGAAAGACACAAACTACACCTGAAGACGAGAAGCTAAGGGACAAACTAGAAAAGGAAATGTTTTATTAACTAACTAGAGTACGCACATGCAGTTGCAAGGCAAAGAAAAATAAAAGAACAGCAAGAGGATAATAACAAAGTTGCAGGCAAGAAGAAAAAGTGATCCCTAGCCTCCAAGACACAGGCATGTCGAGAAAGAAACAGTGCGGGAATGTGGAATATCATGGAGGAAATGTCAGGGCAAATTTTATGATTTTTTGGGGGGGAGGCTTCTAACATTTTTGATGAGTTTGTCTTGGAAGTGTTATTTATGTTACTTATTAGTAGAATTAAGGCCCATTGGAATAAAGGGGCAGTGGCTGCATGGAAACAAAATTGGTTAAGGGGCAGAAAGCAGAGTAATGGTGAACGGCTGCTTTTCAGATTGGAGGGAAGTGTACATTGGTGTTCCCAGAGGTCAGTATTCGGATCACTGCCCTTTTTGATATATATTAATGATCTGGACTTGGGTATACAGGGCATAATTTCAAAGTTTGCAGATGATATGAAACTCTGAAATGTAGTAAACAATGAGAAAACAATGGTAACAGACTTCAGGAGGATATAGACAGGCCAGTGAAATGGGCAGACAAATGGCAGATGAAATTTAACGCAGAGAAGAGTGAAGTGATATATTTTGGTAGGAAGAATAAGGTGAGGCAATATGAACTAAATGGTACAATTTTAAAGGGGGTGCAGGAACAGAGAGACCTGGGGGTGTATGTACACAAATCTTTGAAGGTGGAAGGACAAATTGAGAAGGTTGTTATAAAAGCATACGGGATCCTTGGCTTTATTAATAGAGGAATAGAGTACAAAAGCAAGGAAGTTATGCTAAATCTTTACAAAACACTGGTTAGTCCTCAGCTGGAGTATTGTGCTCAATTCTGGGCACAACACTTTAGAAAGAATGTCAAGGCTTTGGAGGGGGCGCAGAAGAGATTTACTAGAATGGTACCAGGGATGAGGGACATCGGTTATGTGGAGAGACTGGAGAAGCTGGGATTATTCTCCTTAGAGCAGAGAAGGTTAAGAAGAGATTTGATAGAGGTTTTCAAAATCATGAAATAAGAAGAAACTGTTTCCAGTGGCAGAAGGGTCGGTAACCAGAGGACAGATTTAAGATGATTAGCAAAAGAACCAGAGGCGACAGGAGGAAACATTTTTTTACACAGCGAGTTGCTGTGATCTGGAATGCACTGCCTGAAAGGGCGGTGGAAGCAGATTCAGTAGTAACATTCAAAACATAATTGGATAAATACTTGAAGGAAAAAAATTGAAAAGGCCATGGGGAAAGGGGAGAGTGGGATTAATTGGATAGCTCTGCCGAATGACCTCCTTCTGTGCTGTATCATTCTATGATTCTATAATTCTGTGACTCGTCCATGCTTTGTTACCTCTAAACATGACTTTTTCAGCGGTCTGCTAGCCGGCCTCCCATCTTCCACCCTCCATAAACTTGAGCTCATCCAAAGCTCTGCTGCCCGTGTCCTAACTCACACCAAGTCCCATTCACCCATCACCCCTCTGCTGCCCGTGTCCTAACTCACACCAAGTCCCATTCACCCATCACCCCTCTGCTGCCCGTGTCCTAACTCACACCAAGTCCCATTCACCCATCACCCCTCTGCTGCCCATGTCCTAACTCACACCAAGTTCCATTCACCCATCACCCCTCTGCTGCCCGTGTCCTAACTCGCACCAAGTCCCATTCACCCATCACCCCTCTGCTGTCCGTGTCCTAACTCGCACCAAGTCCCATTCACCCATCACCCCTCTGCTGCCCATGTCCTAACTCACACCAAGTCCCATTCACCCATCACCCCTCTGCTGCCCGTGTCCTAACTCGCACCAAGTCCCATTCACCCATCACCCCTCTGCTGCCCGTGTCCTAACTCGCACCAAGTCCCATTCACCCATCACCCCTCTGCTGCCCGTGTCCTAACTCGCACCAAGTCCCATTCACCCATCACCCCTCTGCTGCCCGTGTCCTAACTCGCACCAAGTCCCATTCACCCATCACCCCTCTGCTGCCCATGTCCTAACTCACACCAAGTCCCATTCACCCATCACCCCTCTGCTGCCCATGTCCTAACTCGCACCAAGTCCCATTCACCCATCACCCCTCTGCTGTCCGTGTCCTAACTCGCACCAAGTCCCATTCACCCATCACCCCTCTGCTGCCCGTGTCCTAACTCGCACCAAGTCCCATTCACCCATCACCCCTCTGCTGCCCATGTCCTAACTCACACCAAGTCCCATTCACCCATCACCCCTCTGCTCGTTGACCTACATTGGCTCCCGGTCCACCAACGTCTCGAATTTAAAATTCTCATGCTCGTGTTCAAATCCCTCTCCATGGCCTCAGCCCTCCCTATCTCTGTAACCTCCTCAAGCTCTAGAACCCTCCGAGAACTTTGCATCCTTCCGATTCTGACTTCTTATACATCCACGACCTCTGTCGGCCCCACCATTGGCAGTCCTGCTGGTCCTTCTGCATTGGTCAGCAACAGCCTGTCTGGTGAAGCTCATCTCCTCCTGCATTGCTCCTCAGAAATATCCAAGAATGTAAACCATAACCTATAGATGCTGTGAGCTGAATAAAACCCTCCCTCAACTGCTGTCTCCTAACAGGCCCAGCTACGGTTTTCCCGCTCATCCACTATACTGGCGGAAGTGATGTGGAAACTCCGGAAAAATGATATTTACGCCATTTCCCAGAATTTCCACAGCTCTTCCGCTGAAGTTATAGCGTTCAAGCGGGAGAACCCCAGTGGAAATTCAGCCCTGATGTTTTCAATAATTGAGGGTATTTAAAACAAAGATATTTGAAGATCTCTTTTAAATAAATTATATTTTTATTTGTGTATGATGCAATAACACTGGTGTAATAACTATACGTTTTTCCTCCACATTTTATATGCCTGTGTTAATCATTCCTTCATTTTGTTTTGATTATCAACAGGGTGACTAAAACATGTGGAATCCCCTTATCCCACAAGCTCACACACGCCATACTGAGGCAGTGGAAGTCTCAATAGCACAGCAGTATGTACTGCAGTACTGCATCAGAATGTCTGTCTCGGGCTCTTGGCTTCTTTGACAGTTCTATGCTCCCACTTAAAGCTAGACAAAAACTACCTGATCGGTCTGGTTTGTGACACTCAACCCATTGGTAGTTAAAGTACCATATCATGATTTTGTTATTTTCTAACAATTCATTTTAGTTAGCTCACTGTCACTTACATTTTGTGATAACATATCAGATTACAAATCTAGAACTGTAACTCATGTAAGTGGTAGGAGATGCACATTATACCTTTTATCAGCATCGCCATTAATTTGTCTGGGCCAGGGTCAAAGGAAGAATACCAATTCCATCCTGTCCCCCTGTCCACCACCCCGCCCCCTTCCCAATAATTTTGAGGAGTATCATTACACTTATTGCTGACAGCCACTGGGACATTTCCCCAACTGAAACAAAGGAAAATCAGTACATGAAGGGTTAACAGCCAGCATCATCATTCGGCCTATGTCTGAATTTGATTATCTCACTGTGGAGAATGGGCAGTGCTTTGAACCACAATTTTCTTCGCTGCTGTGTAGAGACCTTCTTCCCCTTGCTCTGGTTAATGATAATATTTGACTGAACAAAATACAACAGCATTCAAAATTACATTCCATTACCAAAGTGTGGGTTTTTTCTGATAAACATTTGAAAAATTCAATATGAAGAAGCATTCTAATGATTCATTGATTCCTGCTGCACAGCTATATCTCTGTGATTAAACTAAGCAGTAACATAGTGCAGGAAAGTGCCAGCAAAGGGTAATTGCCTGAAAAGGTTTCATATATTTTATTCTTTTTATGCACATGTTCATTTCCTCTACTTCCCACGCTTGTCTATAGCTGTCATATCTTTCTTTTTCCCGGTGTGTTTGATGGATGCACAGTGGCAGATTCAGCAAGGACTTGCCTAGGGGTAGCCTAATGTGGTCTACCCAGCTTCATTTAGAGGATAATGACAAGGCAGAGGGTTTGGAGGTGCAGCTGCGCATCTACTTTCAATGTCACTCACTGTTTAAACTGTAGTCTTGGACTGACATGTCTTCACATGAAGCTGATATACACGCAAAGAGCAGTATGAAACTAATGATGTACCTTTCTATCAAATAAACCACATAAAACAACATCAACACAAAGCTTGGAGATGCATGTACATATGAGAACAAATATGTATGCACCCCTGAGGTTTAAACAAGAGTCACTCTCTAAGTTGTCTTCAAATCATTACTGTTCATAAGCAAGACGGCAGGAATTTGTTATAAAAAGATGTGCACCAATAGACTATTAAATTATGCATGGTGTACATGCATCAGAATATGCCTACATGGACATTGCATTGAAAGCAGCCCAGACCTTCCAGAATGGTCTTCGAATATGGCACAAAAGTAACACGAGAAAATTACTGGTGCATCTAGGCTACCCCTCCAAACCTCCCTTCCGGTTTCTGTCTCTGTCTGATTCTACAACTAATAGCCCTGAATCCCATTTACCAGCAAGTATTTATCGATTCTTTTCTTAAAACATACTACAGTTTTTTGTTCCACCACCCCCACTGTAATCTATATCGCATTTCTATCATTGCCGAAATTTCTTATTTTATTTGGACACCCTTAACTTTATGTTGTACCCTAGTCCTGTACCCGATCCAAGAAAGTTCCTGGATCGAATTTCTCCATGTGTGTGAAAATTTTAAGGACCTTTGTCAAGTCCCTGCTCCTCATCTTCTCAAGAGTGTAAAGTTCCTGGATAGTCAATCCTTTCCCATAACTGAGCCCTCTAAGTTCACTCAGTCTCAGCCATATAGCCCTCTTCTGAACACCATTGACTAACTTTGTATCCTTGCTGCTATACTGAACACAGAAATTCAAATGTGGTCTCAACACCAAAAATTGATTTTTTGATTTACAATTTTGCACCCCTAGATATACATCCAACTGGTGGGTGCTTCACTAAAATAACAGTTTGATAATGTCTACAATGCACACTATTTTCCACCATTTTGATGTGCAAGACATCCAACGTAAAACATGTCCATTTGAAATGGTATCCAGCGTTGTTAGGTGGCAGTAAGTTTATTTTAGCCATATCAGGACCATTTGCTTCATTTTTTTTCTCACTGGCATTTGAGCCCTTCAGCCGGATGTTTCATTTATTTTTCACCCTAAGTATCATTACTCGTGCCGATCAAGACTTTCCTATATGACAGGTTTGGAAGAAGAAGAGGGCCTACAGATGGATAATGGGCAAGTCAGGCTGCATGAGAGATGCTATGTGTCAACCCACTGGTACCAAGACTTGCAGACAGGGATGAACATACCTCACTTTGGTAAATTATTAGTGCATGCGGAGGTTCCTATTCCTGAAAGAAGTTGGTAGAGTAGATCCGGTGGCACTACTAAGATATGTGAATACCTGACTAACCATAATCTTGGAAGCTTCCTCAGAAGCACCCCAATCACAGCATTTCATGCTTTCAATGATATGAAAGAATGAATGCCAAGGTGACCAAGAGGTATCCTGATTGGCACCATACAACGATGCCACCAACCATTTCTGCAGGTCCTAATACACCCATCTAGTAATGACTCTGGGTCAGCTGAGAGGTAAATGCAAAAGACATAAGACTGCATCAAACAGAAGATTGGGTGCTGGGCTGCTCTGTCTCTTGCCCGCAAATATGCATACATCTTGCGTTTCTTTTTCCTTAATTTTTGCCTGTCTTTTTTAGTCCCCAGCTCCTTTAGTCTTGGAAAAGGCTGCTAATGTGGTGAGGTGTCTTTTAGGGCTCTCCTAACCCGTTTGTGACACTTCTCCTTAACTGTCCATATCTCTTTAAATTTCACTTACATGCCATTTTCTGCCCCCACCATTTATGTGCTCCCCACACCCATCCAAATCTGAACCTGTAGCTTGTTAATGAGCTGACTGTGGAAATTTTGTTGCAAACAATGCACTTCCATTTGAACCTGTCTAAAGATCTGCCAGAAGCAATTCAGATCTAAACTTCAGTCATAGTGGAAAATCTAGGCTAATGTGTCTTGTCATACTACTTTTATAATGCCATTATTGTCACACTTAAATCCCATTTCAGAAAGCAGATTCACTCATTTTCTTCACAGAATATCTACTGTCAATACGTGTACGTGATTTGCTTCTACAGAAACCCAAGAGATGTTTAAAGAGTGTTCCCCTCCAGTGAGGCTCCACTGTCAGACACTTTTACATATTTTTTCAAACTCAGGTTGTTTACATTATAAAATATAAGGTAATTCCTTACCCAACAGCAGTAATGAATACACACACAAGAATTCATTCTTTAAGTGTTTTCAGTGAAAAAAGCTTATGTTATCTGCCTAAGTTCTCCTTTTACAACTGACATTGTGTACAGTAAAAGGTGAAATTACAGAAACAAAATGTAAAAAGGCTAAGTTTCATTAACTTTCGATAACACTTGGTCCATGTGATCTCCTGGACTGGTTTTGATCACCTGAGGGGGTTGGAGAGGAATTTTCCAGAGTATTTTCTCCCTTATTGAACTTGAGTTTTTACTCTGTTTTCTTGCCTCTCCCAGGAGATTACATGGCTGTGGTGGGGGGAGGGGGGAATGGAGTGTTTAGTCAGGATGTTCCGGCCATCATGAGTGTGGGGCAGGCTTGATGGACCAGCTGGTCTTTTCCTGGCCATCAATTTTGTATGTATTTACGTTCGTAACTGTACAAACTGATGAAGGAAAAATATTTGCTTGCAGGAACAGGACTTTGAAGTGTCATTTATAATATATCCTTACATATTAGGGTAAATTTACCAATCTTGTACTCCGACTGGGGAGTTACACTCGAAGGGTTTGTGATTGCAGATGAAGCTACAGATATGGTGGCAGCAATTCTCCAACCCATGCTCCCTTCAACCACTGTTCATAGTTGGGAATGCACTGAAATACCCTTTGGTGTAACCTCTTGTCTCATCTCCCACACTTTAAAATTGCTGAGGTAATGCCTTGTTAATGCATAGTACAAGGTCTTGTGAGTGTACTGTTTGCACCAACCACAATAATATGAACAATTAAGCCATTGAACATTAGAACTCATGTAAACTGTAAAAACCACAAAATATAATATTTAGAATTTTAAATTCTTTGCTGCTATTGATGCTATGTCATCATTTAGTAAAGTCTTGTGAGGTGAGTTGCCCATTTTCAAACATGGTGCATTCAATTATATCACAACTCACTACATGTTTTGATTTTAATTTAAGTCATAGGAAAAAGATTGACTTGCGCATTTACTGCAATGCAATGCAATCCAGGCAGAACTAAAATGGCAGCTTTAAGGTCAGACCACTCAGGAACTGTCGATACTAATGAGTGTTAATGCAGACAAAGCTTCTTTAAGGAAAGATAGCTCAATCCATCAAACACTTTTGGACAAGATCATCAGTAAAATGATTCATTTAACTTCTTGTGGTTCTCATTTCTCATTCTTTGGTACTCATGGGAACCATTCTTGTACAGTATATAACTCAATTAGCTATGCCTCAGATATCTAAAGCCTCATAGAAACCAATACGATGTTAATAAATAACGGCGGTCAAGAATACTGCATGAGATGAGAAGAAGGGAGAAAATAATGCTACATCTCAAGTCAGTGCTGGTATGTATGTGCAACAGATGTATACAAAAGAGTGTTTTCAAATACACAAGGATCCAAGTCTTATGAATTTCAGTCTGTCATAAGGCAGGAATGAAATAATCATTCAGTGACTTTTAAAGTCTTATTTATTCATTCATGGGATGTGGGTGTCGCTGGCAATGCCAGCATTTATTTCATATCCCTAGCAGCCTTTGAGAATATGGTGGTGAGCCACCTTCTTGAACCCCAAGGATCTATCCTTAGGCCCCTCCTATTTCTCATTTACATGCTGCCCATTGGTGACATCATCCAAAAACACAGCGTCAGTTTCCACATGTACACTGACGACAGCCAGCTCTACCTCACTACCACTTCTCTCGACCCCATCATCGTCTCTAAATTGTTAGACTGCTTGTCCGACATCCAGTAACGGATGAGCAAAAATTTGCTCCAACTAAATATTGGGAAGACCAAAGTCATTGGGCAGGATTTTAATTGAGGTGTGGAGGCGGGATTGGAGGCGTGTGGGGGGTTAAAATCCCGAAATCGGGGGGCACGAACCCATCCCGCCCCCAACCCGCCTCCATGCTAGTTTCAAAGGAGGCGGGTACCCAACCCGCACTGGGACCCGCCTTCCCGAGGCAGGAAGGGAATTAGTGCCAATTAACTGCCCGAAAGTTGTAGTCCCACCTCCTACCCAACTCCTCAATGAAAATCCAGCCCGTTGTCTTCGGTCCCCGCCACAAACTCCGTTCCCTAGCCACCAGCTCGATCGTTCTCCCTGGCAACTGTCTGAGACTAAACCAGAATGTTCATAACCTTGGTGTGATAGTTGACCCAGGGATTAGCTTCTGAGTACATATCCACGCCATCACTAAGACTGCCTATTTACACCTCCGGAACATCGCCCAACTCCAACTCTGCCCCTGCCTCATCTGCTGCTGAAACCCTCGTCCATGTCTTTGTTACCTCTAAACTTGACTATTCTAACACGTTCCTGGCCGGCCTCCCACATTCTACCCTCCATAAACTTGATGACATCCAAACCTCTGCTGCCCGTTTTCTAAACTCGCACCAAGGCCCGTTGACCCGTCACCCCTGTGCTCGTTGACCTACATTGGCTCCCAATTAAGCAAAGCCTCAAATTTAAAATTCTCATCCTTGTTTTCAAATCCCTTCATGGCCTCACCCCTCCTTATCTCTGTAATCTCTTCAAGCCCTATAACCCCCCGAGATATCTGTGCTCCTCTAATTCTGGACTCTTGAGCATCCCCGATTTTAATCACACCACCATTGGTGGCCGTGCCTTCAGTTGCCGAGGCCCTAAGCTCTGGAATTCCCTCCCTAAACCTTTCTACCTCTCTTTCCTCCTTTAAGATGCTCCTTAAAACCTACCTCTTTGACCAAGCTCTGTCCTAATATTTCCTTCTGTGGCTTGGTGTCAGAGTTTTTTATAATGCTCCTGTGAAGTGCCTAGGGACATTTAACTACGTTAAAGGTGCTATATAAATACAAGTTATTGTTGTTGCAGTCTGCGTGGTGAAGGTACTCACACAGTGCTGTTAAGTAGAGTGTTCCAGGATAAGGATCAGCGACAATGAAGGAATGGTGATAGTAGTCCAAGTCAGGATGGCTTGTGACTTGGAGGGAAACTTGGAGGTGGTGGTGCTCACATGCGCCTGCTGCCCTTGTCCTTCTAGGTTGTCTTGTGGATGGGTACACACTGCAGCCACGGTGCGCCAGTAGTGGAGGGAGTGAATGCTAAAGGTGGTGGATGGGGTGCCAATCAAGCAGACTGCTTTGCCTTGGATGGTGTCAAGCATCTTGAGTGTTGTTGGAGCTGCACTCATCCAGGCAAGTGGAGAGTATTCCATCACACTCCTTACTTGTGCCTTGTAGGTGGTGGAAAGGCTTTGGGGAGTCAGGAGGTGAGACACTCACCACAGAATACCTAGCCTCTGACCTGCTCTTGTAGCCACAGTATTTATGTGGCTGGTCCAGTTAAGGTTCTGGTCAATGGTGACCCCAAGGATGTTGATGGTGGGAGATTCGGCAATGATAATGCCATCGAATATCAAGGGGGCTGGTTCGACTGTCTCTTATTGGAGATAATCATTGCCTGACAATTGTGTGGCGTGAATGATACTTGCCACTTATCAGCCCTAGCCTGAATGTTGTCCGGGTCTTGCTGCATGCGGGCATGGACTGCTTCATTATCTGAGAAGTTGCAAATAGAACTGAACATTGTGCAACCTTACACGAACATCCCCACTTTGACTTTATGTTGGAGGGAAGGTCACTGATGAAGCAGCTGAAGATGGTGGGGCCGAGGACAGTGCCCTGAGGAACTCCTGCAGCGATGTCCTGCAGCTGAGATGATTGGCCTCCAACAACCACCACCATCTTCCTATGTGCTAGGTATGACTCTGGCCAGTGGGGTGTTTTCCCCCTGATCCCCATTGATTTCAGTTATACTAGGGCTCCTTGGTTCCACACTCAGTCAAATGCAGCCTTAATGTCAAGGGCAGTCACTCTCACCTCAACTCTGGTATTCAGCTCTTTTGCCCATGTTTGGACCAAGGCTGTAATGAGGTCTGGAGCTGAGTGGTCCTGGCGGAACCCAAATTCAGCATCTATCAGCAGGTTATTGGTGAGTAAGTGCCGCTTGATAGCACTGTCAATGACACCTTCCATCACTTTGCTGATGATTGAGAGTAGACAATGGGGCAATAATTGGCTGGATTGGATTTGTCCTTTTTTGGACAGGACATACCTGAGCAATTTTCCACTTTGTCAGGTAGATGAAAGCATTGTAGCCGTACTGGCATAGCTTGGCTAGAGATGCAGATAGTTCTGGAATACAGGTCTTCAGCACTACATCCGGAATGTTGTCGGGGTCCATGGTTTTTGCTGTATCCAGTGCGCTCAGCCATTTCTTGATATTATGTGGAGTGAATCGAATTAGCTGAAGACTGGCATCTGTGATGGTGGGAACCTCAGGAGGAGGCGGAGATGGCTCATCCACTCTGTACTTCTGGCTGAAGATGGTTGCGAACACTTCAGTCTTGTCTTCTGCACTCATATGCTGGGATATTCCATCGTTGAGGATGAGCATGTTTATGGAGCCTCCTTCTCCCATTTGTTGTTTAATTGTCGACCACCATTCATGACTGGCTGTGGCAGGACTGCAGAGCTTTGATCTGATCCGTTGCTTGTGGGATCGCTTAGCTCAGTCTATAGCATGTTGCTGTGGCTCAGTGGGTAGCACTCTCTAGGTGGGAGGGGCTAGGAGTGAGCCAGGTGTTACTGGTTGCCTGATTGCAGCTGGGAGTTGGAGGGAGTTTTGTAAAAAGTTGGTGGTGGGTTTTGGGGTTTTGTTTTCAGGTTTTAGGGCCTTTTTGGCCCACAAAAACAACCAGATGGCTGCTGAGGGGTCCGGAGTGCTGGGCCCCTCAGAGGACAATGTTCCAAGAGGAATTTAATTAGGGAAGAAACGGTGGTGGGAAAGGAAATAAAAAGGCCCAAAGATTTAGGCCGGGACACCAGGAGGTTTGGTAAAGAAAACACGGTGGTGGTGCAGTGTGAGGATAAGAAGATTCGAGCTTGGGATATTATCCAGGTGGTTCATGAGGACTGTGGTGAGGGCAGCTGCTTTGCCTGCCAACCAAAGCCAAATGTGGGATTCGAGGTGACGGTCAGTGGCCGTGAGGAGGTGCAAAGACTGTTACTCAGTCTGAAAGTTGGTGAGAAATTCTTGGAGGTGACTCTGCTATATTCAGAGGAGGTGGTGGTTTCATTTTTAAACTTGCCAGTTTATATTGAGGACCAAGTGCTAAGCAAGAAGTTGGAGTCGTGGGACATAAAAATCTGTTCTGCAATAAAGAGGAGCTATTATCCGGGAACACGGGTAGCAGACGGAACCCGGTATGTAAAGGTGCGGTTCCCAGAGGGGGTGAGGTCATTGCCGTAGAGTATGAAGTTTGAGACACTGGAAGGAGTGCAGTACTTTCGTGTTCTGCATGATAACCAAGTAAAGGTGTGCTATTATTGTCTTGGACATGACCATCTCGTAAGAAACTGTCCAGACCTGTATTATTACAATTGCGGTGAGTCGGGATACATTGCTCGGAGCTGCAAGGCGGAGAGCTGTGGGGTGTGTCATAAAGGCCCCACCCGCTGTGAGTGTGTGGCAGAAAGGAGCGATATGAGTGATGAGGAGATGGGAGAAGGAGCAGGAGATGAGTGTGGAATGGCCGGAGGAGCGGTACAGTCGGAGGACACAGCTGGTAAAATGAAGGAGAAAGGAGCACAGGGAGAGGCAGAGGATGGCGGAGCGGAGAACGGGATGGAGATGGCGGAAAACACGCCGAGTGCTGTGGAGGGGAACAAAGACAGCAGCGGGCAGCGAGGGTCGAGTGCAGTTCGGCTCCCCCTGGGGAGTCTGGTGTCTGCGGGGGGAGAGGAGGCGGGAGCGGGGTGTGTGGTGGATGTGGGTGCTCCGGGGAGAGGCGGGGAGTCAGATATCTTGGTGAGCGGGAGGGGGGCAGGACGGGGAGAGGGTGCAAGAGGCAGGAGCCTTAAAGGGACAGCAGGATGGGATTGGCGAGATAGAGACATCAGAAGGGAACAATTTAGGTGTGCCATTGTCCCATGGAGTGAGGGAACAAGGTGCAAGGGTCAGAGGTGGAGATGTGGTCGAAGGGAGCGGCACAGTGGGAGAAACTGCGATAGCAGGAAGGCTCTCTATGGGAGATGAAGTATCTGACGGGGAGCAGGATTATGTATCTGATGGGCAGCAGGCACAGAGGGTTGCAGAAGAGCTTGAGTGTGAGGAATTAGAGGGGGACCGAGACATGGAAGTCAGGGGTGGGGTGGCATCATGTGAAAAGGGAAAGGTTAGTGAGGGGCAGAAGGAGGGAGAAAGGGCAGCTCCTGGGCCCAAACTTAATGCAAGGAAGAGGCTGAAACAGCAAGGAGGGGTCAAACAGGAGGTGAAAAAGAGCCGGAGGCTGCAGGAAAAAGCAACAGCTGCCCGAAAAGTTGAGAAGGAGCATGAGAGGAGGGAAGAGCCAGAGATTAAATGATGGGGAGATTATCGGGCATACTTCCCTTCTTTGGAGCCATGATTACATTGGTCTCGATTAATGTGAACGGACTGATGGGTGAGAAGAAATTGCAGCAGTTGTTGCAGGGTTTTAAAGGTTCGGACTTGTGTCTGCAAGAAACCTTTTGGGATGAGGATATTCTAGAAAGAGTTCAGAAGGTTTGGAAGGGAGAGGTGTTTGCAAGTTGTGCAAACAATAACCGTAGAGGGGTGGCTGTTTTGGTGAGTCCGTCCATAAAAGAGAACGTTGCCTTGGTGGACAAGGACACTGAGGGGAGATTTTTATGGCTAAGGGTAAAAATGGAGGGATTTAATTGCGAACTCTTTAATATCTATGTACCGAACGGCCATTGCAAGCGTCGCAAGTTTTTTCGGGGGTTATTCGCTGAAGTGGCAGAGGTGGAAAATCCTTGTATAGTGGGGGATTTTAATGTATTTTTATCTCGGATGGACATTTCAGCCCAGATGACCTTTAAGGATGCTAACTCCAGAGGGATGATTGTAAAAATGATGGCAAATTTAAATTTGAGAGACTTATGGAGGGACCGGAACCCCATAAAAAGGGAGTTCTCCAGAGCAGGTTGGGTGGGTGATGTTTTAAAACAGAGCCAAATAGATTTTGTGTTAATGCGGGAAGTGTTAAGTTCAGAGGTGATGGAGATTTATTATAAAAAAGTATTTTTTAGTGATCACTCGGCTTTGGTTCTTAGAATTAGAAACAGCAGAGTTAAGATCGGTTCAGGGGTGTGGATTTTAAACAATCAATACCTGAAAGAAATTGCTTATAAAGAAGGGATTATAAATATAATAAAGAATGTTCGGAAGGAACCATTGTTCTTGAAAGAAAGAAGAGTTTGGTGGGACAATTTCAAATATGAGGTAAAAGTTTTTTTGGTACGTTATGGGAAAAAGAGGGCGGCAGCTAACCGGCATCGAGAAGAGAATATAAACAAAAGGTTTACGGATGTCTGTAAAGCAGTTGACGGAGGGGATAAGGGAGCTGAGACTAAGTTCCGGGTGCTAAAGGAAGAGTGGGAATTATTGCAAGCTGAAAAATGCAAGGGGGCCATTCTCCGTGCAAAGGCTAGAGATGCATTGGAGGGCGAAAGATGCACTCGATATTTTCTAGAGCAAGAGAAGCTGTGACAGAGATTATCGTTAATTGAAGGTTGGGGAGAAGATTATTCATGAAAGTGGGGAGATTTTAGAGGCGGCTAGCAGCTTTTATCAAGAGTTATATACAAAAGTGAAGTAAGATATTAAAAATTGGATATAATAGGGCGAGACAAACCAAGATTCACTTGCAACACCAATATACAAAGTGGAGGGAATGGGTTAATTCATGCTCTAAGTTGAACAATAGAGGTCTGTAAATTGCATGAACCCAGCTAAGTTTTAAACATGATTAAGGGACTTCGAATGCTGAGAGATTAAACTGCAAGAACAACTTCTGGGAAGATTGAGAGAGATGTGTGTGTGTTCGGTCAAGCAGGCCGACACCCATGCACTTTAGAGTCTGTTAGTTGTAATTCACAACAGGGTTCCATTCTTCAAAGTATACTGAGGCTAACTAAAGTGTTTTTGCTTTGCAGAAATGACCCAAAGTAAGACAGAAAGTCTGCGGTTTGCCCGCTTTAAAAAGAACTGATATCTTAAGAAAACACCTAACAAGCAGAACCATCTGACCATGAGCAAATGGATGGTTGTAAAGTAATTAAGATGAGGCCCATGGTCACAAGAGGTGATGGGACCAACTGATAACGAAATGTGGGAATTGGGGGCGGCAAGAAGATAACTGTCACAGATTTATAATTACAATTTAGCTATAACTCTGTATATGCTAATAAGCTTATCCCCGCCTCTAGGGCAGGGCCTTAATTTTTGTATAACTGTGTGGACTTTGAGAGGCTTGTTGGAGTTGGATTCAGACGTGATCTGAAAGGCTCTCCCCAGGCCTGAGTAAACCGTTTTGACTTCAATTAGTTGGTCTGTCTTTCTTTCAACAAGCCAGTGACATCGACCTTGTATATCACTTGGTCCGCACTTTGGGGGCTTACATCAGAAGACATTTCCAATTTGGCAATGGAGAAGGTTACTGCTTTTATTGAAGAGGGTTTAAAGGAGGATGAGAGAAGCATGTGTGACAAAGAAGTAGGATTAGCGGAAATAAAAGTAGCAATAAGTGGAATGAAGCGGGGGGGGGGGGAAGCCCAGGGTCCGATGGACTAAATGCAGAATTTTATAAAAAATTTTTTGAGATTTTAAGTCCATTGCTCTTAGAAGTTTTAAAGGAAATTAAAATTGAGGGAAGCCTGGCCCCATCTATGAGGAGAGGTATCATAAGCTTAGCTTATAAAAATAAACGGGATAGACGGGATTTGAAGAATTGGAGGCCCATCACATTATTAAATGTGGATTATAAGATCTTGGCGAGGGTTACCAGAGATAGTTTGGCCCTCTCAGTCCTATGGAGTCATAGGCCGGGACATCGCAGACTCTGTGGTCTCAATCCAAGATGCGATAGAGCTCAGGGAAGAGAGTGGGAGGGAGGCTTATGTATTAAAGATAGATCAAAAGAAAGCCTTTGATAGGGTCTCTCATGAGTTTTTATTGAAGTTTTTGGAAGCATTTGGTTTCAAGGAAAGTTTCATTCAGTGGATAAGGATTTTTTATTCAAACATATTTAGCTGCGTTAAATGTAATGTTTATTTATCCAAGTATTTTCCGATACAGAGATCAGTGAGACAGGGTTGTCCCCTGTCCCCATTGTTGTACACATTGGTAGCAGAACCATTAGGTTACATGATGCGAAAGAAACAAGGTGTAGTTGGGATTGTGGTCCCCAGTTCTGGGCTGGTGTCGGTGATACACCAATATGCAGATGACACAACCTTAACATTGAGAAATGGGGAGTCAGTGAGGAAAGCTATGGATGTAGTGGAGGAATATTGTAGAGCTTCAGGAGCCAGAGTGAATTATAGTAAGTCCCAATGCCTGGTTGCAGGGAGGGGTAGGGGGGAATGGTTGGGGGAATGTCCCTTTAAGGTGGTGGAGGTTTTGGAAGTTCTGGGGGTGCATATATATTTTTTTTTTTTAATTATTCATTGATGGGGTGTGGGCATTGCTGGCTAGGCCTGCATTTAGTGCCCATCCCTAATTGCCCTTGAGAAGATGGTGGTGAGCTGCCTTCTTGAACCGCTGCAGTCCATATGGTGTAGGTACACCCACAATGCTGTTAGGAAGGGAGTTCCAGGATTTTGGCCCAGCGACAGTGAAGGAACGGCGATACAGGTCCAAGTCAGGATGGTGTGTGGCTTGGAGGGGAACTTGTAGGTGGTGATGTTCCCATGCGTCTGCTGCCCTTGTCCTTCTAAGTGGTAGAGGTCACGGGTTTGGAAGGTGCTGTTGAAGGAGCTTTGGCAAGTTGCTGCAGTGCATCTTGTAGATGGTACACACTGCAGCCACGGTGCGCCAGTGGTGGAGGGAGTGAATGTTGAAGGTGGTGGATGGAGTGCCAATCAAGCGGGCTGCTTTATCCTGAATGGTGTTGAGCTTCTTGAGTGTTGTTGGAGCTGCACTCATCCAGGCAAGTGGTGAGTATTCCATCACACTCCTGACTTGTGCCTTGTAGATGGTGGCAAGGCTTTGGGGAGTCAGGAGGTGAGACACTCACCGCAGAATTCCCAGCCTCTGGCCTGCTCTTGTAGCCACAGTATTTATATGGCTGGTCCAGTTCAGTTTCTGATCAATGGTAACCCCCAGGATGTTGATAGTGGGGGATTCAGCGATGGTAATGCCATTGAATGTCAAGGGGAGATGGTTAGAGTCTTGCTTGTTGGAGATGGTCATTGCCTGGCACTTGTGTGGTGCAAATGTTACTTGCCACTTGTCAGCCCAAGTCTGAATGTTGTCCAGGTCTTGCTGCATATGGACACGGATTGCGTCAGTATCTGATGAGTCTCGAATGGTGCTGAACAGTGTGCAATCATCAGCGAACAACCCCACTTCTGACCTTATGATGGAGGGAAGGTCATTGATGAAACAGCTGAAGATGGTTGGGCCTAGGACACTGCCCTGAGGAACTTCTGCAGTGATGTCATGTGATTGAGATGAATGACCTCCAACAACCACAGCCAACTTCCTTTGTGCTAGGTATGATTCCAACTAATGGAGAGTTTTCCCCTTGATTCCCATTGACTTCGGTTTTGCTATGGGGTGCAAGAAAGACAGGGATGAAGTGGATCGATTAAATTGGGAACCGAAGGTTATGAAAATTAAAAAGATTTTGGGAAGATGGGAAAGAAGGTGGTTGAAAGTGCAAGGAAGAGCGACAGTGGTATCTGCTCTCCTGCTATCTAAGCTATGGTACTTATTGACGGTGGAGAATATTCCTGAGTCGGTGGAAAAGTCCATCCGAGAGGCTTATGTGAGGTTTTCATGGGAAGGGAAACCAGCCTTGGTGGCATACAATACCATCATTGGACGGAGAAATAAGGGAGGACTCAATTTTCCAGATATTGATTTGAAGAAGAAATCCTTTAGAATCAAATGGGTGAAGAGATTTCTTCAGAAGTCAAATACAAGTTTTTGGAAGAGTTGTTTTGAGCATTTTTTAAAACGAAGTGGGATAGGAGGGCAGGGGATATTGTATATGGAATACAATAATATGTTTTTGAAATCGATTAAACTTCTCCCTAGGTTTTATAAGGGGGTGGTAGAGACTTGGGCCCAATTTTTAAAGAGTGTGCAGTTTATGCCCAAGGGGGCTGAGGAATTTTTAGAACAGCCCTTATTTTTGAACAGGTGGGTCAACATCGAAGGAGAGGTTTTATTTAATCAAGCTTTTATAAAAGCTGGGATTATATCTGTGAAAGATGTATTATACGAGGTAATTCCAGGTTGGTTGCCGGAAGCGATAGTGAGGGACATGGTGTGGGAGGAGGATTAGGAGGTAGAAGGAAAAGCAATAGGAATCATGTATGAGAAGATTGTGAGGGCAATGCCACAGGATTGGATGGAAGAAATAAATGCGGAAATCTCCAAAGGAAGTAAAATGCGTCCTGCTTTTTCAAGCTTTGTACTGGAGAAAGGGGGAGAGTTGGTCCAATTTGACAACTGTAATACTCGAGATTTCTATGAGGTATTCAGAGAATGGAGATTCAAGACACCTGCTGGTCAGGAGTTTTGGCAGAGTATATACCCACAGCTGGACTTCAACAGGATTTGGAAGGGAGTGTGGGTGAATTTTAAATGCCCAGAATGGATTGAACTGGATTTCAAATTGGCTCATAACCGGATTTTTACCATGACGGTCTTGTGCAAGATTGGACGAGCGGAGGCGGCAACTTGCCCAATGTGTGGGACACGGGATGAGACTCTGTCCCATTTACTGGTGTTATGTCCGCAGTTAAATGACTTTAAGTACTATGTTCGACAGTTGTGTGAAGCTTTTTTGCTGGGTGGGGACCGAAGAGCGAGAATGGGAATCCCGTGGGACTCAATTTTGAGATGGGGAGTGCAGGAGAGTCTGCCCGAGTCTAGCGGAGCGGCAATTAATTTAATGTTCAGTTTGGCTAGATTCATGATTGTGCAAAGAAGGAATGCTCTGTTTTTTAAGGGGAGGAGAATCAATCTAAAAGAGTATTTTAAATATAAGCTAGGCTCTGTGGATGTTTTATTCAGAAAGGAATTTAAGGCCAGTATTTTACAACCAATTTTTAAAGTACAATCGATTAATATATGTTACAGGTGACAAATTAAACTTCAGGTTTTGATGTTAAAATGTGGTGGCGGAATGGCTGTGCAGAGTGGTGGAATTGATTTGTATCATACAATGTAATGATCACGATGTTGTAAATGTTCTTAATGTTCAATAAAGTATAATATAAAGAAAAATGTTGGTTGCACACTCGCCTCTGAGTCAGAAGGCTGTGGGTTCAAATCCCACTCCAGGGACTTGAGCACATAAAAAAAGCTAGGCTGACACTCCAGTGCAGTGCTGAGGGATTGCTGCACTGTCGGAGTGTCTTTCAGATGAGACGTTAAACCGAGGCCCTGTCAGGTGGACGTAAAAGATCACATGGCACTATTTCGAAGAAGAGCAGGGGAGTTATCCCCGGTGTCCTGGCCAATATTTATCCCTCAACCAACATAACAAAAACAGATTATCACATTTCTGTTTGTGGGACCTTGCTGTGTGCAAATTGGCTGCCGCGTTTCCTACATTACAATAGCTCATTGACTGTAATGCGCTTTGAGACATCCAGTGACATGAAAGGCGCTATATAAATGAAAGTTCTTCTTTCTTTCTGCTGTTTAGCATGCATGTAGCTTCACCAGGTTGGCACCTCATTTTCAAGTACACCTGGTACTGCCCCTGGCATGTTCTTCTACACTCTTCAGTGAACCAGAAGCATCTGTGACAGATAGATTGGTATAACATTAGCAACCTTCCAGTCCTCTAGCATTGCTCCTGTAGCAAATGAGGATTGAAAGATTGTGAGCAATTACTCTGCTATTTCTACCTTTGCTTCTATCAGCAACCTAGGATGCATCCCATCTGGACCAGGTGACTTACCAACTTTCATAATGCGAATGTTTTTAATACGTTTTCTCTATCTATTACTATCCTGTCCATAACATCCCTCTCCTCTTTTACTGTAACATTCACATAATCTGTTTCCTTTGTGAAGACAGATGCAAAGTACTCAGTTAATACTTTAGCTAAAGAATCATAGAAATTTACGGCACAGAATGAGGCCATTCGGCCTATCGGGTCTGTGCTGGTCAAAAAAAAAAACTATCCAGCCTAATCCCACTTTCCAGCTCTTGGTCCGTAGCCTTGTATGTTACGGCACTTCAAGTGCATATCCAAGTACTTTTTA
The DNA here is from genome assembly GCF_052327205.1 of Somniosus microcephalus. NCBI lineage: Eukaryota > Metazoa > Chordata > Chondrichthyes > Squaliformes > Somniosidae > Somniosus > Somniosus microcephalus. The sequence continues at coordinate 61,373,566 of NC_141000.1, read as the reverse complement.
AATGTGATGAGGGTTTCTGCCTCTACCACCCATTCAGGCAGTGAGTGCCAGACCCCCACCACCCTCTGGGTGAAAATAATTCTGCTCTTTTCTGCTAGTTTCTGGTTCCCTTTCCCCAGCCAAATTAGTTTAAACCCTCCCCAACAGTACTAGTTAACTGCTCAGTGAGAACATTGGTCCCATCTTTATTCAGGTGCAACCCGTCCATCTTATATAGGGCCCCTTCCCCCCTGAACCGATCCCAATGCCCCAAGAATTTCAAACCCTCCCTCCTGCACCACTTCTCCAGCCATGCATTAACCTGCACTAACCAATTTTATGATCCAATTTTAATTCACTCTACACCCAATAAAGAGTAGTAATTCAGAGGAGAACCTAGTCCCATGACTCAATTCAATCATGTCTAAAGCTAAGTCAAGATACTGAAACCAGTAGACCTGAGAAAACAACAACTTAAAAGGACAAGACAATACCAGTCATTGATGGCTAGTTTTGAAGCCAATGTGGACACGCATAACTTTAATAGTATTGTCTTATTTATCGCACTGGATTAGAGTCAGAGCTCTTAGAGAAGGTTATATTCCCCAAAGTTAGCTATAACAATATATTTTTTGTTCAACTGACTTAAATCTAGTCTTTGTGGCCCTTCATCTAATGGTGGAATCATAAAATGAATGAAACATAGCAATTGCCACGGTAGTGGAGATTAACATGCATGATTTTATACCTGTAGTCACGGATAAAGCTGCACTTTGATGGTGTGGAACCACTTTCTGTCCATGAAAGGCGTGCCATCGGAGGAAGAGACCCATATGGTCACATGCATGCTATCAATAAAACTGCAGTGCAGAGCTTGCTCAAAGGTTTCAAAGTGGAAGTTGATGAATTGAGATGCTCAAGAAAACAAAGCATTTGTGACATGCATGCTGCACTGCAGGTTTGCTGATATCTCAGATATCTCAGGTTATTGATAGAACAACCATATTAAATAAAAATTCAAGCCCGAAAGGCCTCCTTGGAGTGGTTTAAGTTCAAGCCTGCAGGTCTAGCTGTACAAGTGTGCAAGGTTCAGTGATGGCGTCTTTGGGGAAGTAGGTTTCATCTAAAGTAGCCAGATATAGATATATGGGCCTGTATGCAGAGCTGGTGAATAAGATTTGTCATTATCCAACTCCTGAGGTACACTCATAACTTTCTGGCTTCCTGTGATCCTCCTCCTCCAGAAATTGCAAATAGAGAAGTATACCCACAGGGTTACCTATAGCCCCTCTCAAAGCAGCACACGCCGACCATTCCTTGGGGAGAAAGGCACAGATAACAGATACAGTGCAATTTCAGAAGCTATCAGGAAGGCTGCACTGTGTTTTACTCATTTTCTTTATCCCACAACAACAATATAGCATAGAACAGTGAATGACAAACAGCTACCGAAAACCAACATTAAATGCAGTATGGGGCATCCGCTAATTAATATAAAATTCACAACCTTTATGAGCTTAATACACAATAACCTCGTGGGCCACAAGTACCAAAAGCACTTGTGGGTTGCGTTATGATAAGCAATAGGTATCAGTCACTTAAACCTCAGTACTCCAAAGTGTGGGGAGCCAGTGCCCTGGCATTGCTATGGGCATAAAAGATACAATGTCAGCTGCTATATGAAGGAAAGGCAAGATTTTAATATATCCTTGTAGTCTCTTTTAACTTGTGTTTTAGTGGCATATTAACAACTTTGATGAGCGGAGATCAATAAGTGTTTATGTGAAATCAAATATATGGAACAGTGACTGCATTCTGCCACAGTGATGGTTTCAAATGCAATTGGATGACTGTTCAGTGTCAGAATTTCAGCAGCCTATTATAGTTTTTGTCCATGATTTGTAATGGAGATTTCACGTAAAAGAATGAAATGTAATACAAAATTCGGGTCTCTCATGTCACAGGCTTAGACTGGTACAAGATAATGGGAGCATACATCCATCATCGGTGCCAAGGTCCATTGTATTGGAGCTTGATCATGATTAGCCGGTTTTCTTTCATTTCTGCTAATGGATGTGTTGCACAGAATCACCTGCAGTAAATTTCACATTTCCGACATTTTGCTTTTGGTCCGTTAAAAGCATAATTAACTTTTTATTCACAAGGAGAGGAAAAAATACCCTGCAGTTATCATCAATTCGCGTTGTAAAATACTACTTGTTATTTTTGTTGCAATAATGTTGCAAGTAACAGCTCACATCTCAAGTCCCATGAAACAGAAAAGATTTGTTCCCATCACCCTTCAAAACTTGTTTTGAAATTAAAATTTCGCTCGCTTAAAAGCCGGTATCCATATGTTCATTTACATATCTAACGGCAGCCTGGAAATGTCACAGAATAATGAAGCATGCAAAGCAGACGGATTTAACATGCAGTGAAAGCTGCTGTACCTGCTAGCTATTGTTAATTGCTACACCAGTGGACAAAAATGACTTTTGCGCAACAATATCTTTCCACAAGGTTTTTAAACTAGGATTTGCCTGAAGTGAACATAGGTTGTCAAGTTGCCTTAAAAATAATTAGCTCCTGACACCCAGATTATACCAGAACGGTTTGTTTGATGGATAGTTGCTGTGCAATGAGTCCAAAACTAATTGACCACCAAGCACAGCTACAGTCAATTAAAATTATGATCAATCAAATTAAATTAATCATTTATAGAGAGGTGATCAAACCTGTCATGAGTGATTGATTGATTATTAAAAGAAGTATTGTCCATCTTGTCTTACAGGTACTCATTTCAACAACAACAACTTGTATTTATATAGCGCCTTTAACGTAGTAAAACGTCCCAAGACACTTCACAGGAGACAGAGCGGTAGGTTTTAAGGAGCATCTTAAAGGAGGAAAGAGAGATAACGAGGCGGAGAGGTTTAGGCAAGGAATTCCAGAGCTTAGGGCCGCGGCAGCTGAAGGCACGGCCACCAATAGTTGAGCTATTAAAATCAGGGATGCTCAAGAGGCCAGAATTAGAGGAGCACAGATACCTCGAAGGGTTGGAGGGCTGGAGGAGATTACAGAAATAGGGACGGGCAAGGCCATAGAGGAATTTGTCAACAAGAATGAGAATTTTAAATTCGAGGTGTCGCTTAACCGGGAGCCAATGTACATCAGCAAGCACAGGAGTGATGGGTGAACGGGACGTGGTTCAAGTTAGGACACGGGCAGCAGAGTTTTGGATGACCTCAAGTTTACGGAGGGTAGAATGTGGGAGGCCAGCCAGGAGTGTGTTGGAACAGTCAAGTCTAGAGGTAACAAAGGCATGGATGAGGGTTTCAGCAGCAGATAAGCTGAGGCAGGGGCGGAGTCAGGCGATGTTCCGGAGGTGTAAATAGGCGGTCTTAGTGATGGTGTGGATGTGTGAACAGAAGCTCATTTCAGGGTCAACTATAACACCAAGGATGCAAACAGTCTGGTTCAGCATCAGGCCATTGCCAGGGAGAGGGATGGCGTCGGTGTCTCTGGAACGGATTTTGTGGCAGGAACCGAAGACAATGGCTTTGGTCTTCCCAATACTTAGTTGGAGGAAATTTCTGCTCATCCAGTATTGGATGCCGGACAAGCAGCTTGGCAATTTAGCAACAGTGGAGGGGTCGAGAGAGGTGGTGGTGATGTAGAGGTGGGTGTCGTCTGTGTACATGCGGAAACTGACACTGTGTTTTCAGATGATGTTGCCGAGGGGCAGCATGTAGATGAGAAATAGGAGGGGGCCAAGGATAAATCCTTGGGGGACACCAGAGGTAACAATATGGGAGTGGGAAGAGAAGCCATTGCAGGTGATTCGATGGCTATGATTAGACAGATAAGAGCAGAACCAGGTGAGTGCAGTCCCACCCAGCTGGAGGACGGTGGAGAGGTGCTGGAGGAGGATGGTGTGGGCCACCGTGTCAAAGGCCGCAGACAAGTCGAGAAGGACGAGGAGGGATAGTTTACCATTGTCACAGTCACATTTGATGTAATTTGTGACTTTGATAAGAGTCGTTTTGGTACTGTGGCAGGGCAGAAACCTAATTGGAAGGATTCAAACATGGAGTTCTGGGAAAGATGGGCACGGATTTGGGAGGCGACAACACATTCAAGGACTTTGGAGAGGAAAGGGAGGTTGGAAATGGGGTGGTAGTTTGCAAGGACAGCAGGGTCAATGGTTATTTTTTTTGAGGAGAGGGGTGATGACGGCAGATTTGAAGGAGAGGGTGACAGTACCTGAGGAGAGAGAACTGTTAACAATATCAGCTAACATGGGAGCCAGAAAAGGAAGGTGGGTGGTTGGCAGTTTATGGGAATAGGGTCGAAGGAGTAGGAAGTAGGTCTCATGGGCAAGATAAGCTCGGAGAGGGCATGAGGGGAGATAGGAGAGAGACTAGAGAAAGATGCGAGTTCAGGGCTCAGGCAGGGGGGAACCTCAGAGGAAGTTTGGTCTGGTGGGCGAGGGGAAGGGAGGGAAGAGGCGGAGACAGCTGATTGGATGGTTTCAATCTTAGTGACAAAGGTGTCCATGAGCTCCTTGCACTTGTTATTGGAGGTGAGGGTGGAGGAGACGGGGCGAAGGATTTAAGTTTTCAGTAGAGAAGAGAAGCCGGGGATTATCTTTGCATTCCAGGATGATCCTGGAATAGTGAGCAGTTTTGTCAGACAAGAGCAGGACCCGAAAGTGCTTTATGTGGTCCAGCCAGATCTGGCAGTGAATGGCAAAACCAGTTTTCATGATATACCAGGGGCACGTGCTGGGCATTGTTGGGCAGTGAACGGCCAGGAGGCACGGGGGACATTAGTGAAGAGAGCAGGAATACCAAAGAGCAACAAAGAGCAGAGACTCGCAGTATCTGTATCAGTATCAGTTCCAAACAGGCATCTCAGCTGCTCCAGCGCAGTTGTTCATTGCATTGAAGTTGTTGACCTAATTGGCAGCTTGTGCACAAGCACCCAAACCTCTTTGCATGCTAACCACATTTGGGCATGCTCACCATGCTGGACATATTGCAGGCCTCAGGCAACTCTGTCCAAAGTTCCAAGAGTGGGCACCCAATACAAGTTCATTCTTCCTTTCATTCTTATTGCTTTTGTTCCTGATTCTTAAAAATAATTTTCTTCCTTTTCTGTGCTGTCTCCCGATCCTCTGCAGCCCAATGTCTGATAATGTTCTCTGTATAAGAGGGAGCACAAATAACTAGAATCCTTAGCTGCAAGAGCCCAGTGAAGTGTATAAGGCTAGAAGAATGTAGAGCTGATTGGTGAGTAGCTGGTGATTTTTTTTTAAGTCTTAAGTTTATTTCTGTTAAGTTAGTTAATAGTCTATTCAGTAGAGGCATGGCAGGGCACCTCAGTCCCATGGAATGCACATCTTGTGCCATGTGGGAACTCCAGGATGCTTTCCGTGTCCTGGACAACCACATGTGCAGGAAGTGTCGTCAGCTGGAGGAGCTCAAGCTCCAGGTTTCGGAGCTTGAACAGTAGCTGGCATCACTGCAGTGCATCCGTGAGGCTGAGAGCTACGTGGATAGCACGTTTCAGGAGTTGGTCACCCTGCAGCGTAAGAGTGTGCAGGCAGAGAGGGAATGGGTGACCATCAGACAGACAAGGAGGACCAGGCAGGTAGTGCAGGAGTCCCCTGACTGCATCTCACTCTCTAACCAGTACTGGTGAGGGAGATATTTCCTCTGGGGAGTACAGCCAGAGCCAAGTCCACGGCACCACGGGTGGCTCAGCTGTACAGACGGGGAGGAGGACGATCAGGAAAGCGATAGCGATTGGAGATTTGATATTTAGGGGAACAGACAGGCGTTTCTGCAGCTGCAGACATGACCCCAGGATGGTACATTGCCTCCCTGGTGCCAGGGTTAAGGATGTCACTGATCAGCTGCAGAGCATTCTGAGGGGGGAGGGTGAACAGCCAGAGGTCGTGGACCGTATTGGTATCAACGACATAGGTAGAAAGATGGATGAGGTCTTGCAAGCAGATTATAGGGAGCTGGGAAAGAGATTAAAAAGCAGGACCTCAAAGATAGTCATCTCTGGATTACTCCCGGTGCCACGAGCTAGTGAGTATAGAAATAGAAGGATAGAGCAGATGAATGCGTGGCTGGAGAGATGGTGCAGGAGGGAGGGCTTTAGATTCCTGGGACATTGGGACCGGTTCTGGGGGAGGTGGGACCTGTACAGGCCGGACGGGTTCAACCTCAACAGAGTTGGGACCAATGTCCTTGCGGGGGTGTTTTGCTAGTGCTGTTGGGGAGGGTTTAAACTAATTTGGCAGGCGGGTAAACATGAGGATGCAGCAATTTAAAGGAGAAACAAGGTGCACAAAGGATTGGGAGAGACAGATAGCACTAGAGTAAGAAATAGTAAGGTATTAGGTGGGGTCAGACTAAGAGAAAAGAAGAAGGTCTAAGATAGGTTTACAGTGCATGTGCGTAAATGCATGAAGTGTGATAAATAAGGGTGGTGAGTTGCAGGCGCAAATAGACACATGGGAAAATGATGTTGTGGCGATAACGGAGACCTGGCTCAAAAAAGGGCAGGATTAGTTACTAAATATTCCTGGATATAAGGAGTACAGGAAAGATAGGGAAGGAAAGAAAGGATGTGGGATGGCATTATTGATTAAGGAGAATATCACAGTGCTGGAGAGAGAGGATGTCCTGGAGGGGTCAAAGACAGAATCTGCTGCAGAGCATTCTGAGGGAGGAGGGTGAACAGCCAGAGGTCATGGACCGTATCGGTATCAACGACATAAGTAGAAAGATGGATGAGGTCTTGCACTAGTTTAAACCCTCCCCAACAGCATGAGCAAACCACCCCCGCGAGGACATTGATCCCAACTCTGTTGAAGTCGCACCCATCCGGCCTGTACTGGTCCCACCTCCCCCAGAACCAGTCCCAATGCCCCAGGAATCTGAAGCCCTCCATCCTGCACCATCTCTCCAGCCACGCATTCATCTGCTCTATCCTTCTATTTCTATACTCACTAGCTCGTGGCACCGGGAGTAATCCGGTTAGAGTTAAGAAACAATAGAGGTGCCATTACACTACTCGGTGTATTCTATAGGTCACCAACTAGTGGGAAGGGTATAGAGGAGCAAATTTGCAGGGAAATTACAGAGAGGTGCAATAACTATAGAGTAGTGATAATGGGGGATTTCAACTATCCTAATATAGACTGGGATTGTAATAGTGTAAAGGGAAAGAGGGGGAAGAATTTCTGAAGTGTGTTCAGAACTTTCTTGATCAGTAAGTTTCCGGTCCAACGAGGAAGGAGGCATTACTGGACCTGGTTCTGGGGCATAAGTTGGGTCAAGTAGAAAAAGTGTCAGTAGGGGAACATTTAGGAAACAGTGATCACAGTATCATAAGGATTAGACTAGCTATGGAAAAGGACAGGGAGCAATATAGAGTAAAAATAATTAATTGGAGGAATGCCAATTTCAGTGGGTTGAGAATGGATCTGACCCAGGTAAAATGGAATCAAAGATTGGCAGGCAATACTGTAATCAAACAATGGGCTGCCTTTAAAGAGGAGATGGTTCGGGTACAGTCGAGGTACATTCCCACGAGGGGGAAAGATAGGACAACCAAAGCCAGAGCTCCCTGGATGACGAAAGAGATAGAGAGTAAGATGAAGCAGAAAACAGGGCGTATGACAGATGTTAGGTTGAGAATACACGTGTGAACCAGGCTGAATATAAAAAGTTCAGAGGGGAAGTGAAAAAGGAAATATGAGGGGCAAAGAGAGAGTACGAGAATAGATTGGCAGCTAACATAAAAGGGAATCTAAAAGTCTTCTATAGGCATATAAATAGTAAACAGGTAGTAAGAGGAGGGGTGGGGCTGATTAGGGACCAAAAAGGAGACCTACGCATGGAGGCAGAGGGCATGGCTGAGGTACTAAATGAGTACTTTGCATCTGTCTTTACCAAGGAAGAAGATGCTGCCAAAGTCATAGTGAAAGAGGAGGTAGTTGAGATACTGGATGGGATAAAAATTGATAAGGGGAAGGTACTAGAAAGGCTGGCTGTACTTAAAGTAGCTAAGTCACCAGAACCGGAGGGAATGCATCCTAGGACACTGAGGAAAGTGAAGAAAGAAATCGCGGAGGTACTGGCCATAATCCACCAATCCTCCTTAGAAACAGGGGTGGTGCCAGAGGACTGGAGAATTGTAAACGTTACACACTTGTTCAAAAGAGGGTGTAAAGATAAACCCAGCAACTACAGGCCAGTCAGTTTAACCTCGGTAGTGGGGAAGCTTTTAGAAACAATAATCAGGGACAAAATTAACAGTCACTTGGACAAGTGTGGATTAATTAAGGAAAGCCAACACGGATTTGTTAAAGGCAAATCCCGTTTAACTAACTTGATTGAGTTTTTTGATGAGGTAACGGCGAGGGTTGATGAGGACAATGTGATTGATGTGGTGCACATGGACTTCCAAAAGGCATTTGATAAAGTGCCACATAATAGGCTTGCCAGCAAAGTTGAAGCCCATGGAATAAAAGGGACAATGGCAGCATGGATACAAAATTGGCTAAGTGACAGGAAACAGAGAATAGTGGTGAATGGTTGTTTATCGGACTGGAGGAAGGTACACAGTGGGGTTCCCCAGGGGTCGGTACCAGGACCACTGCTTTTCTTGATATATATTAGTTACTTAGACTTGGGTGTAACAGGGCACAATTTCAAAATTTGCAGATGACACAAAACTTGGAAGTATAGTGAACAGTGAGGAGGATAGTGATAGACTTCAAGAGGAACAGGCTGGTAGAATGGGCAGATGAAATTTAACACAGAAAAGTACAAAGTCATACATTTTGGTAGGAAGAATGAGGAGAGGCAATAAAACTAAAGGGTAAAATTCTAAAGGGGGTGCATGAACAGAGAGACCTGGGGGTATATGTGCACAATGTGATGAAATATATTCCATTCATCACTGCCTGTGACTGTGGTCGGTTTCAGTGTCATTTCCCTTCCCCCAGTCCTCATTGTATTATGTATTGGAATGTGCTGGAATGTGCTGTGTGTAGGGCTCCGCCCATACCTGGCCCCTTTTGTAAGCTGGCTCAGTCTGGCCTCAGCCTCCAGAAGGAAGACATCTCTCTCTTTTACGTGTTACTTTCTAAGTTAATAAAAGCCTTGTTTTGTTTCGCTAACATCGAGTCTCGGAACTTATTGAGGCACATCAATTTTATTAACTTATTTTTCAACACTATGGACCAACTCCTGAAACCCAAACGTTTGGATTTGGATCAACATGCTCCGGACGCATCAGCACGCTTCGGACACTGGTTTGAGTGTATGGAATTCTTCCTGGACAATTCCGCAGCCGTCAAAGACGCTACGGACGCTGCGAAGATGAGACTCGGAATTCTGCGGAATTGGGTAAGCCACCGGGTTTACCCTCTCATCCAAGACGCCGATACGTACCTGGCCGCCTGCGACATCTTAAAGGCGCATTACCAGCAGCCTACGAATGAGGTGTATGCTAGGCATCTGCTCGCTACTCGTGCACAGCGACCTGGGGAATCGGTGGAGGAGTTCCTAAGCATCCTGAAAATGCTTGGCAAAGACTATAAGTGCTGAGATGTAAAAGCCGCAGTGTACACCGACGAGCTTGTTCGTGATGCCTTTATCACAGGCCTCAGCTCCACTTACATCCGGCAAAGACTGCTGGAAAAAACGGGGTTGGACCTGAAACAGGCTGCGGACACCGCGCGGTCCCTGGATGTGGCCCAGAGAAACTCGGACGCCTACTCTTCAGCCCGCGCCGTCCATGCCGCCACGTGCGCACCGAGGGCACCGCCATCTTGGAAGGCATCTTCCCCGCCCGGCAGCCCGACACCGGCGGGGCCCAGCTCTCCCCCCAGAAGCCCTACGACAGCCGCGACGCGTCAGGGACCCAACTGCTACTTCTGCGGGCAGCCAAAGCACACCAGAAACCTGTGCCCGGCGAAAGGCACCACCTGCTTTAAGTGCGGTAAGAAGGGGCACTTCGGGAAGGTGTGCAGAGGGAACCCCGCCGGAAAACCAACCGCCGGAAAACCCGCAACCGCCGCGTGTGCGCCGTGGGAGCGGCCATCTTGGACGCCATCTTGCCCGGCCTCGTGGGGTCCGCCATCTTATGAGCAGACAGCATGGACGCCATCTTGTATCGATCAGGGCCCTACAGTGGCATCGGTCACAGTGGACCAGACCAGGCCGCACCCGCTATCCAAATCAATGGTGGACATCGAGGTAAACGGGTGCCGGGTTAAATGCTTAATTGACAGTGGAAGCACGGAGAGTTTTATCCACCCTGAACTGGCACAGCAACTCTCCCTAAAGGTGGTCCCTACTCAGGGTACCATCTCTATGGCTGATAAAACCCAGACATCGACCATTCTGGGTTACTGCACGGTACAATTGGGCGTTAACGGAACTGTATACGATAATTTTCAAGTGTTAATCATGAAGAACCTATGTGCGAGCGTGATCTTGGGCCTGGATTTCCAGTGCAACCACCAAAGCATCACGCTCAAGTACGGTGGGTCCCAGCCGCCCCTCACAGTGTGCGGTCTGGCTACCCTGAAGGTAAAGCCACCTTCGCTATTCGCGAACCTTACCCCTAACTGCCGGCCAATAGCGACCAAAAGCAGGAGGTACAGCTGGGAGGACAGGCGGTTTATCGCGACCGAGGTAGACAGGCTCCTGAAAGAGCGCATTATTGAACGCAGCAACAGCCCGTGGCGCGCCCAAGTGGTAGTGGTAAGGGGTAGCGAGAAGAAACGGATGGTGATCGACTATAGTCAAACGATCAACAGGTACACCCAACTAGACGCCTACCCGCTACCCCGCATATCGGAAATGGTGAACCAAATCGCCCAATACCGGGTGTTCTCCACCATCGACCTCAAGTCAGCGTACCACCAGCTCCCTATCAGACCAGAGGACCGCCCGTACACCGCCTTCGAGGCGAACGGACGCCTCTACCAATTCCTCAGAGTCCCCTTTGGGGTGACGAATGGGGTCTCGGTCTTTCAGAGGGAGATGGACCGCATGGTCGATGACCACCACTTGCAGGCAACCTTCCCCTACCTCGACAACGTCACCATCTGCGGCCACAATCAGCAGGATCATGACTCGAACCGCGAGAGGTTCCTGGAAACCGCACAAAAACTCAACCTCACCTACAACGAGGACAAGTGCGTTTTCAACACCACGCGCCTCTGCATACTAGGCAGCGTGGTGGAGAATGGGGAAATCGGACCAGACCCCGACCGATTGCGCCCCCTACGGGAGCTGCCCCTGCCCAACACTCCCAAAGCCCTGAAAAGGTGCCTGGGGTTATTTTCTTATTATTCCCAATGGGTCCCCAACTACTCCGACAAAGCCCGCCCCCTCTTGAAAGCATCCTCTTTTCCGCTCTCTGCTGAGGCCCACACCGCCTTCAAAAGCATTAAGCAGGATATTGAGCGGGCCACGCTACAGGCAGTGGACGAGAACACTCCATTTCAAGTGGAAAGTGATGCGTCTGACTTCGCCTTGGCGGCCACCCTCAACCAGGCGGGGCGGCCCGTAGCTTTCTTCTCGAGGACCCTCCAATGCCCCGAGATCAGACACTCCTCCATGGAAAAGGAGGCCCAAGCCATCGTGGAGGCAGTGCGCCACTGGCGCCACTACCTAGCCGGCAAACGCTTCACCCTACTTACCGACCAGCGGTCGGTAGCGTTTATGTTCAACAATAAACAGAGGGGGAAGATTAAAAATGATAAGATTCTTAGGTGGCGGATCGAGCTCTCCACCTTCGTGTACGACATCATTTACCGGCCAGGGGCCCTTAACGAATCCCCTGACGCCCTCTCATGAGGGATGTGTGCCAGCGCCACCGGGGATCGGCTACAGACCCTCCACAATGACCTCTGCCACCCAGGGGTCACGCGGCTGTTCCACTTCATAAAGTCCCGTAACTTACCCTACTCAATTGAGGAAGTTCGGTCTCTGACCAGGAACTGCCGCACTTGCGCTGAGTGCAAGCCTCGGTTCTACCGCCCAGATAGAGCCCACTTAATCAAAGCTACACGGCCCTTTGAGCGGCTCAGCTTAGATTTCAAGGGCCCCCTCCCGTCCGTCGACCGCAATGTTTACTTCCTGAACATTGTGGACGAATACTCCCGGTTCCCATTCGCCTTCCCCTGCCCAGACATGACCAGCGCCACGGTCATTAAATGCCTCAACAGCCTGTTCTGCCTGTTCGGTATGCCGAGCTACATCCATACGGATAGGGGGGCGTTCTTCATGAGTGAAGAGCTACGCCAGTACATGCTGTCCAAGGGGATCGCCACGAGCCGTACCACCAGCTACAACCCCCGGGGTAACGGCCAGGTGGAGCGAGAGAACGGGACAGCGTGGAAAGCAGTCACTCTAGCTCTAAGGACCAAGGGCCTCCCTATCTCCCGCTGGCAGGAAGTCCTCTCGGATGTGCTCCATTCGATACGGTCGCTATTGTGTACGGCCACTAATGCCACGCCTCATGAACGTATGTTTGTCTTTCCCCGGAAATCCACCTCAGGTGTATCCATGCCGTCATGGCTCTCCACCCCAGGTCCGGTACTCGTGCGAAGGCATGTGAGGGGCCACAAGACGGACCCTCTCGTGGAGCCAGTACACCTACTCCACACCAACCCCCAATACGCATATGTCCGGCACGCCGACGGAAGGGAGGACACCGTGTCCATAAAAGACGTCGCCCCAGCCGGCATCGACAACAACCACGGCAATAGCAGCGACAACGATCACAGCAATTCTTACCCACCCACTACTCTTTTCAACGATCACAGCAACCCTTACCCACCCACTACTCTTTCATCACCCCCGGAAGAACATCGGCCAACGGCACCCCCACCAACTACCCCTTCAACAACCCTGGCGGCACCCCCGGCAGAGACCCAGGAGGCTACCGGGGACACCCAGCCGACACCCGCGGCACCACGTCGGTCGCAGAGGACTATCAAACCCCCGAACAGACTAAATCTATAGAAGGGGTGAATGTGATGAAATATATTCCATTCATCACTGCCTGTGACTGTGGTCGGTTTCAGTGTCATTTCCCTTCCCCCAGTCCTCATTGTATTATGTATTGGAATGTGCTGGAATGTGCTGTGTGTAGGGCTCCGCCCATACCTGGCCCCTTTTGTAAGCTGGCTCAGTCTGGCCTCAGCCTCCAGAAGGAAGACATCTCTCTCTTTTACGTGTTACTTTCTAAGTTAATAAAAGCCTTGTTTTGTTTCGCTAACATCGAGTCTCGGAACTTATTGAGGCACATCACACAAATTGTTGAAGGTGGCAGGGCAGGTTGAGAAAGCAGTTAAAAAAGCATACGGGATCCTGGGCTTCATAAATAGAGGCATAGAGTACAAAAGCAAGGAAGTTATGATGAACCTTTATAAAACACTGGTTTGGCCTCAACTGGAATATTGTGTCCAATTCTGAGGACTGCACTTAGGAAGGATGTGAAGAGAGGGTGCAGAAAGGATTTACAAGAATGGTTCCAGGGATGCGGACTGTAGTTATGTGGATAGACTGGAGAAGCTGGGGTTGCTCTCCTTGGAGCAGAGAAGATTGAGAAGAGATTTGATAGAGGTGTTCAAAATCATGAGGGGTCTAGACAGAGTAGATAGAGAGAAACTGTTCCCATTGGCAGAAGGGTCGAGAACCAGTGGACACAGATTTAAGGTGATTGGCAGAAGAAGCAAAGGCAACATGAGGGAAAACTTTTTTACGCAGCGAGTGGTTAGGACCTGGAATGCACTGCCTGAAAGGGTGGTGGAGGTAAATTCAATCGTGGCTTTCAAAAGGGAATTGGATAAATACCTGAAGGAAAAAAATTGCAGGGCTACTGGGAAAGGGCGGGGGAGTGGGACTAGCTGAAGTGCTCTTGCAGAGAGCCGGCACAGGCTCGAAGGGCCGAATGGCCTCCTTCTGTGCTGTAGCCATTCTATGATTCTATGATTAACTTCACCAGGAGTGACTGAAGTGTAAGTATTAAAATGTTCACTTTTGTATTGCAATATATAGAGTTTTTTAATTTACTTCATTTTAGCTGTTCAATAGCAGCAATAATGTTAAATAGTTTACTTGATGCTTGAGCTGTAAGCTAGTTTGAGGTGAAATTTAATTAATTGATTATAAAAGAGGTGTGATCAGCAGTTCTCTTTCAGTTTTTTCCCGGTGGTAGCTGGGCTATTATGAAAGTTAATACAGTATAAATTTGAGCTGAGTACTGAGAGCTCAATCTAGAGCTCCAAGAGATCAGTGGAGTGTGAAAGGACAGAAGAGTGTGGATTTTAGCCTCAGAGGTAGTTCAGCTATGAGGTGCTGTTGGACAGGACTAAGAGTACAAAATGAGTAAGAGGAGTTTGATTCTTGTGAGAGATTGGTATGAAGAGGAGTTCAGGCTAACACTATCTACTAGACACAAAGGGATGGCAGTGCAGAGAACACTTGCGATGTGGGTAGAGAGCGATATATGGGCCATGATAGATTTTCTGTGTATGCAAGGACATCACATTTGTACTGTGCTGGAAAATTGAGCCTGGAGCAGATGATCTCTTGTGTTTGAGCAGCAATTAGTCACACTGCAGCATCAAAGACGATGATGGGTTTCTGGACTGTACTCTGCAAAAACACTGTTAACCAGTTCAGGACACATAAATAGTATGGAAAGAGAATGGAATGACCAACAGCAGGGGCAGCAGAAAAAGACACCCGTCGTGCAGGGTACTCGTGAGTTACTTGAACTGTCCAACAGATATGTACCATCAGACAAGAATTGGCAGCAGTGATAACAACTTAGAGAAGGGAGGTTCAGAGCAATACTGAAGCAATTGCGAAGATAGAATCCATATGAGTAGAGTTAATAAATAGGCAGGAATATGGTACAATTCTTCATGTGAATTACAGGTCATCAAACAGTGGAGATTTGCAGACAGTTTAAAGAGGTATGCAAGAACATAAAGGCAATAATACTGGGTGATTTTAATTTTGCCAAGGTAGACTAGAATAAAGGTATTGCTTGTGGTTCAAGTGGGGAAAACTTTTCAAAATGTATCCACGACTTATGAGATCAGCATATTTGTAGTCCAAAAAGAAAAGCAGTATTCTAAAAGCAAAATACTGCGGATGCTGGAAATCTGAAATAAAAACAGAAAATGCTAGAAATACTCAGCAGGTCAGGCAGCATCTGTGGAGAGAAAATCAGTTAACATTTCAGGTCGATGACCTTTTGTCGGAACTAAAAAAACATTAGAGCTGTACCAGTTTTTAAGTACAGAGACGGAAAGGTGGGAGGGTATATGGTGGAAGGCAGGAGTGATTAAATGACGAAAGGGATGATAGTGCAAAGCAAAAGGGGGTCGTAATGAAACAAGTAAAGAAAGAAAAGATGGGTCTAGAGGAACTGTAAATGGCAACAGCAGAACCTGTTGTCTGGAAAAATGGGATTGATGGCTATGATCTGAAATTGTTAAACTCAATGTTGAGTCTGTAAGGTTATAAAGTGCCTAATTGAAAGATGAGGTGCTGTTCCTCGAGCTTCACTGGACAGAGAGGTCAGAGTGGGAGTGGGATGGAGAATTAAAATGACAAGCGACCGGAAGCTCAGGGTCATGCCTGTAGATTGCAAAGGGATCACCCAATCTGCGTTTGGTCTCCCCAGTTTTGAAGGGGACTGCATCGTGAGCAGTGAAGAAAAGAAGTATTGCTTCATTTCAATCCACAGAATGATGTGGAGCAGATAACTAATGTGAGAGTCGGAGAACAATTGGAAAATAGTGACCACAACAGAGTTCCGTTCAAGGTACAATAGATAAAGGTAGTGAAGAGTCGAAGATAAGGATGCTGGACTGAAAAAAGGCAAAGTGAGTGAGATAAGAAGATATCTGCCAAAATTAACTGGCCAGCAAAGTTAGTAAATAGGTTAATCAATCAGCAGCAGGAAATCTTCATATATTCAATGGATATAATACAAGATAAATATTCCAATAAGGAAAAAAAGGAGTCTAGCAAAGAATAGAGTTCCATGGATAAATAGAGAGATTAAAATGAAACTGAAACTTGAAAAGGAGATGCATGATAAAATGTAGGCAAATAATATTAAAGATAATCCTGAGGGACATAGAAAGTGTAGTGGGGAGATGGAGAGAAGTCTAAAAGGGAACATGAAAAAGGCTAGCAGTTAATATTAAAAAAGTGAAGGCTTTTGTAAGCATATAAAAGGTTAGAGAGGGTAGGACCACTCGGATGAAGGAAGAAGTTTAATTGAGGAGGGTGAAGGTATTTTACAGATGTTAAATAAACATCTGCTTTTACAAATGATGGAGGGAAGGAAGAAATGCATTGATATATAATGCCTTTCATGACCTGAGGACATCCCAAAGAGCTTCACAGTTGATTAATTACTTTTGAGTGTGTAATTACTGCTGTAATGTAGGCAAACATGGAAGCCAATTTGTGCACAGTAAGGTCCCATAAATTGCATTGAGATAAATGACCAGATAATTTGTTTTAGTGGTGTTGGCTCAGAGATAAATGTTAGCTGGAACATCGGGAGAATTTCTCTACTCTTCCTTGAATATTGCCATGGAATCTTTTATGTCCACCGGAGAGGGCAGATGGTACATTCCAGAGGATGTAGCAATGCCCAGCTTAAATTTGTCCTGTACTTAATGGGACATAAGTGAAAATTGTGGGAAAATGGAGTCTACTAACCTTCATCTTGCTCCTGATACTAGCAAGTAGGTACAAGGGAGTACTTACCTTCCTCCATGCAGCTGCCACATGTGCTTTTACTGCAACCCCAAATAGAGTCACCTCCTTTGGTGCACTTCCTGCAGCAGCATCTCAAACGCCAGCATCAGAAGGGGCACTGTGACTTTCATTTATCTGATACTCTGCTGTGAACAATTATTTAAGTTTTCAGTTGCCACCACAACTTTCCCATTTATAGTGAGCTGTTCCGTTTTAAGAGCTATTACCTTACCAGACTTTATCTTCCCCAGCAAGTGTGCTAAAAGCCATGTTCTCCAGGCAAGCTTTTCCTGTACTTGCAAGCCTATTCAAAATAGGTGATGGGCCTTGTGTTGCAACATTCAGTGTGGCCTACACCTGAGCCATGGGCATGTGCAGCGCCATTTTTGCCAGCATCACTAAATCATGGCTCTCATCTCCACGTGGCACTTCACATGAATGATGTGGTTGAGATTATGGACATCTAGGGAATCATGGTGCAAACACTTGTCTTAGCATTTTGTGATGCACTGTGTAAATGTGTCTATATAAAGCATCGTGTGGCTATTTATTTTGCCTAGATGAACTTGAAATAAATAATGTTTCAAAGAAGCTCTTGCAAAAGCAAACTTACCAGTTTGATCACTTTATTTTTAGCTTAAATCTTGCTCAACATAATTATCAAGTACAAAAAGTACTGTGGTTATCCGGTGATTCAACCTAATTTAATAAATGCAACTCACCAAAAGTAATGGTATAAATCAAGTTTAATTTGTTTTGTAATTAAAGCAGTTGCTTGTCATTTGCGTGTTGCTCAAACTGCAAGTTGTCAATTACGAAGTCAGCTACATACTAAGAGATCATAGAATCATAGAATAGTACAGCACAGAAGGAGGCCATTCGGCCCATCGAGTTTGCACCAGCTCTTTCGAAGAGCAATCCAGTTAGTCTTACTCCCCTGTTCTTTACCCATATCCCTGCAATTTTTTCTCCTTCAAGTATTTATCCAATTCCCTTTTAAAGACTACAATTGAATCTGTATCCACCACCCTATCAGGCAGTGCATTCCAAATCCTAACCACTCGTTGCGTAAAAAAGTTTTTCCTCATGTCGCCTCTGGTTCTTTTGCCAATCACCTTAAATCTGAGCCCTCACATTAGCAACCCTTCAGCCATTGGAAACAGTTTCTCTTTATATACTCTATCACCCTTCATAATTTTAAACACCTCTATCAAATCTCCTCTTAGCCTTCTCTGCTCTAAGGAGAACAACCCCAGCTTTTCCAGTCTATCCATGTAACTGCAATCCCTCATCCCTGGAGCCATTCTAGAAAATCTCCTCTGTACCCTCTCTTCACATCCTTCCTAAAGCGCGATGCCCAGAATTGGACACAATACTCCAGCTGGGGCCGAACTAATGTTTTATATAGGATTAGCACAGCTTCCTGGCTTTTGTACACTATGGGCTGGATTTTCATTGAGGAGGCAGGTACGAGGCAGGGCTACAACTTTCGGGGTTGTGGTCCCGCCTCCATCGAGTTGTAGCCAACCCATGTGATTTTGACTTGATTGAGCTTGTTGAGCCCACCCAGCGGGCTCAGCAGGCCAATTAAGGGCCACTCAGCAACAGGTGACATCAGAGATTGATATTTCATCTGTCAAGACCTTTTGACAGATGAAATATCAGCGTTCGACAGCTGTTTGAAGCTGTTAAACACTGACAATCTGTACTCCAAGTTAATTCCTTCCTCTCAGGATGATTTAGAGATCTCTCCGGGACAGAAAGCTGAATGCTGCAATTTTTGACAGATCGCGGCCATTCTGTTTTCTGTGCCGGTGAGAAGAGGGACTCCCGAGACCTGAAGGAAGGAAGGCTGTAAAGGTAAGTAAAACTTCTTTAAACACTTTAAACACACCAAACACACTTACCTCTGCACTCATGCACCCATCACTCACCTGAACACCGGACATCTCAACCCCTCCAAGCCCTTCAGCCCAATGGCCCGCCTCGCTAACTTGGCGTGGTTTGGAGCCATCGGGAATCCCACACTTCAAGAATGAAAATAGGAATTAAGCTAAAAACTGCCTGTTAACTACCTGTTAACAGGCAGTTAATTGGCACTAATCCCCTTCCCGCCTCGGGGAGGCGGGTCCCAGTGCGGGTCGGGTACCTGCCTCCTTTGAAACTGGCATGGAGGCGGGTTGTGGGCAGGATGAGTTTGTGCCCCCTGATTTTGGGATTTTAACCCCCCACACGCCTCCAATCCCGCCTCCTAGGCCCAATGAAAATCCTGCCCTATGCCTTTATTTATAAAGCCCAGGATCCCATTTGCTTTATTAGTTACTTTGTTAACCTGTCCTGCCACCTTCAAAGATTTGTGCACAAACATCCTCTGGTCTCTCTGTTCTTGCACCCCCTTTAAAATTGTACCATTTAGTGTGTATGGTCTCTCCTCATTCTTCCCACCAAAATGTATCACCTCATGCTTTTATGCATTGAATTTCATCTGTCATGTGTCCATCCATTCCACCAGCCTGTCTATGTCCTCTTGAAGTCTATTACTATCTTCCTCGCTGATTACTGCACTTCCAAGTTTCGTGTCATCTGCAAATTTCAAAATTGTGCCCTGTACCCCCAAGTCCAAGTCATTAATGTATATCAAAAACAGCAGTGGTCCTAGTACTGAACCCTGGGGAACGCCACTGTATACCTCCCTCCAGTCCAACAAACAGCCATTCACCATAACTCCCTGTTTTCTATCCTTTAGCCAATTTTGTATCCATGCTGCTACTGCCCCTTTTATCCCATGGGCTTCCATTTTGCTAACATGCCTAGTATGTGGTACTTTATTAAACGCCTTTGGAAGTCCATATACACAACATCAACTGCACTGCCCTCATCCACCCTCTCATCAAAAAACTCAATTAAGTAATCAAACACAATTTGCCCTTAACAAATCTGTGCTGGCTTTCCTTTATTAGTAGACACTTGTCCAAATGGCTGCTAATTTTCTCCTGGATTATTGTTTATAAAAGCTTCCCCACCACGACCCACAACCTGTAATTGCTAGGTTTATCCTTCTCTTTTTTGAACAAATGTAACTTTTGCAATCCTCCAATTTCTACCCTTACTTCCCTCAGGATGCATCTCATCCAGACTTATCCACTAGCCTTTCTAGTACCTCCTCTTTAGCTATTTTCATCTCATCCAGTATCCTGGTAACCTCCTCATTTACCATAGCTTTGGCAAAGCCCTCCTTCCTTAGTAAACACCGATGGAAAGTACTAATTTAGTACCTCAGCCATACAATTTGCCTCCACCAATAGTTCTCCATTTTGGTCCCTAATCGGCTCCACCACTCCTCTGACAACCCTTTTACTGTTAATATGCCTATAGAAGACCTTAGGATTCCCTTTTATGTTAGCTGCCAATCTATTCTCACACTGTCACTTTGCCCCTTTTATTTCCTCTTTCACTTATTCTCTGTACTTTTGATATTAAGCCTGTTTCTCCCTTGTATTATACACCTCTTGTTTTTGCTTCATCCTACTCTAGCATGGGCTGCTTTTTACTGCAGGACAGTTTGGTCTCTAGAGGTGGGTCAGGGCTGGACATCTGCCCACCTCCCCAACTCTGACCTATTTTCCTGAATTAGAGTTCCTGAAGTGGGATCCCCATCACACACACAGAGAGCCCATTCATGCCAGGCAGGAAAAGGCGGTGGTGCTGCAGTGGGACACCCAGTCGTGTCATAAGGAATGGGAGCCATGGTTGAAAGAGGCAGAGGAACCCCAACGAGGTTGTTAATCATTTTCACAAAAGGGTCTGACTGAGTCGCCGCTACCTTCGTTATAGTTGTGGGGGTAGAAGGGAGGGAGAGGCGGCTACTATTGGTCCTTCTCCCTCCATCAGATCCTTCAGCAGTTTTCCTGCCACTGCCATCCCTGACCTGGGGGCTGGTGGTAATGTGGTGGGAAGGCTGGGGGTGGGGGTTGGGCTGGGGGTGGAAAGAGAAAGATGTGACGCCATGTTCGCAGGGGCTTCGATCCAGTGGTAAACCTCTCTGCCCATTTTTCTTGCTCATCCACTGCTACACTGCCTAGTTCCAGACAGTATGCTAGAGTAAAATCCAACTCCAATTGTTGTGTATGTACCTTTAAGAGAAGAACTGATTCTATACTGCAGTACCGGCAGTGACCACCACTGTATATAAAGCCATAGCAGGCTTCTGTACTTCAGTCTTGAATTACTCTCTGCCACATGATTGATGAGGAAGGGTTGATTGAGGCTGTAGTCAAGGCTCCAGCACCGGAAAATGTGTCGCAACTGAGGTCATTCCTCGGGTTGGTGAACTACTGCCATAAGTTCTTGCCGAATTTATCTACAATTCTGCACCCACTGAACGCCCTACTGCAAACTGGAGTAACATGGAAATGGAGTGATGAGTGTAAGTGTGCCTTTCAGAAATGTAAATGCTTAATCACTTCAAAAGAAGTATTGGCCCACTACAATCCAACACTACCGATTCGGTTAGCATGTGATGCGTCTCCCTACGGCATCGGAGCGGTGCTGTCACACAAATTCCTTGATGGTTCAGAGAGGCCAATAGCCTTTGCATCGCGCTCGTAACCTCAGCCGAGCGTAACTACGCCCAGATTGACAGGGAGGCCCTCAGCCTGGTGTGGGGGGTGAAGAAGTTCAATCACTATCTGCATGGGCAGAAATTCACCCTACTGACTGATCATCAGCCCCTGGTCTCCATTTTTAACCCAAAGAAGGGCGTTCCGGTGATGACGGCGCAATGGCTGCAAAGATGGTCACTTTTTCTAGGGGCACATCAGTACGACATAGAGTACAAGGGTACAAAACAGCATGGAAACGCTGATGGGCTGTCGCGCCTACCATTGCCTACGGTAGAGGAAGCACCTGCAGTGGACCCTGTTGAGATATTCCATGCGACCATAGTCGAATGTCTACCTGTTACAAACTCAAGTATAGAGAAGGAAACCCGAAATGACCCGACACTCTCTCGGGTCTATGATTTGACGGTGAAGGGATGGCCAGCACATGGCGACTCACTGTTGCCAGCATTCTCGCCAAGGAGAGAACAGCTGTCAGTGTGCCGGGGGACCTTGATGTGTGGATCCCGAGTGGTAATTCCACCCAAGTTGAGAGATAGAGTGCTCAATGAGCTTCATGAGGGTCATCTGGGAGGGGTAAAAATGAAGAGCCTAGCCAGGGCGTTTGTGTGGTGGCCGGGAATCGATAAATAAATCGAGGATATGACCAAGAGATGCACAGGATGCCAGAAGGTCCAAAACGCTCCACCACAGGCCCCGCTACATCCATGGGAGTGGCCCTCATCTCCATGGCAACGGGTACACATTGATTTTGCTGGTCCATTTATGGGCTCAATGTTCCTAATCGTTGTGGACGCCCATTCAAAATGGCCAGAGGTCATCAAAATGTCCTCCACCACCACGGAGAAAACTATTGCAGTCCTACGGACCATCTTCACCAGGAATGGCTTGCCAGAACAGATTTGCTCCGACAATGAGCCACAGTTTGTGTCCGAGGATTTCCGGAGGTTTCTGAGGAATAATGGGGTGAAACATTACACATCTGCCCCATATCATCCAGCCACAAATGGATTGGCTGAGAGGTTTGTTCAGACCTTTAAAAAGGCAATAAAGGCAATGCATAATGATGACATACCACTGCAACCCAAGGTGGATAATTTCTTGTTTGCTTACCGGAATGCGACACATGCAGTCACCAACCAAACTCCAGCCATAATGTTCTTCAACCGAAGGCTAAGATGTCGCCTGGATTTGCTCAAACCAAACATAAGACGAGATGTTGAGGATAAGCAATTCCAGCACATAAATGAGAAGCCAACCAGGAGCTTCAAGATAGGGCAACCAGTCTTGGCCCGCGACTACCGAACAGAAAAATGGCAGCCAGGAACGATATGCACACAGCAGGGACCACTAATGTACACAGTGGACGTTGGAGAGAGCATCGTGAGACGCCATGCTGACCAGATTCTAGAGTCACAGGAACAAGCCAAACCCATACCATGAGCAGGTGCACCTGGTAATCAACCCAAAGTACAGATTGCGTCTACCTCAGAAGCAGTGGTATTGGAAGCTGACGAACCAACCAATGACAATGAGCCAGAATCAACTCCGCCGCAAGAACAGGATACTCGAGAAAGGCGTTATCCAGTCAGGATCAGGAAGCCTCCTCAAAGACTGAACTTATAAATGATTATTTCAGTTGATGTATACAGTACAGAGAAAATTGTAATTGTAATTAGTTATTATTTAGTTGTTAAATGAATGTTATGTACTGTTTATCTAAAAGGGGAGGAATTGTTGTGTATGTACCTTTAAGAGAAGAACTGATTCTATACTGCAGTACTGGCAGTGACCACCCCTGTATATAAAGCCATAGCAGGCTTCTGTACTTCAGTCTTGAATTACTCTCTGTTCAGTAAATACCTGTTTTATTGTTCTCCTGCAGTCTGAGTATTATTGGTACCCGGACACTACACCATGAGTTTACAAAATGCCATTTGATCTTTAATTAATGCAAAAATAACAATTTTGTACAATCGGTTTTCTTTAACAAATTAAAATATGCATTTAAAACAATTACATCTATTTCTGTTTTAGATGGTCACGTGATGTATTGATTACTCAATTGTGTGAAACTTCCACCCCAGTAGTTTTAGTACTCATAAAGGAAATATTTTTTCCAGGCTGACACAAAGGAGGAACTAGGGAACAGCGACATCAGAATAAGATGTCCCATATTCTAGTATTAAAACAACCTGACTAGATGAAATAAAATTAGGAAACAAAAGAAAAAGGGATAGGCACATGAATAAAGGGGCCCTGAATTCCACATTTCTGCTTATAATTGAATTGGTAAAAGTAAGGGTTAGGGTGGTTGAAGCTAAATAAAAAGAGCACAGTGCTGTTAGCAGGATCACTGAGGAAAGGGCAAGATATTCTATCTATGAAAGGGGACTGACATCTTTCCCATGGTATGCAATTACAACTGAAGTGGAGAGACACTCAATTACACAGCTCTGTGTGCAACAGTGATGGAGTAACACTATTGTTGACCTAGAAAAGGTTACATTTTTAAAATGAGAAACAATTAAATCTTCATTTATACATGTTTCAATTTAATTATATTCAGTTTCTCCAGAAATGGCAATTAACTGCAATAAAATATAACATCTGCAAAGAATGATAGACGATTTTTCCTCCATTACACCTACATTCCAGACTAAATCGACACTATCATTTTGTCAACAGAGCCACTTATTCAGGCCTACTCAGTAAAGAAGTCAGCAGCTTCAGTGATGAGAAGCTGATTTTCAGTAGATCTGTTGCTTGATATTGCAAAACACAGAGAGAAAAGAACTAAAAGCAAGTAACGTGCAATAATTGAAACAAAATGCATTCTAGTCATTTTGCAGACACGTACAATGGAACGTCCAAGGAATGAAATTCTTTTACTTCAACATATCTCGCATTTCACAAAACGATTTGAGATTTTTGCAGTTAACGAGATTACTTGTGTGAGGTATGACATTCCAATTACAGAGGAAAGATTTTGCACTGTGCTTCTGGTACTGCTGTTTCAAGTAGAGGGGCAATGGTATTACTGTACAAATAAATTGATGGCTGTAGGGTTTAGGGGATTATCAGTGCTGCTACTAACAGGATCACTCAGAAGATCACAGTCTTCTAGTTTGAATAACACAGTATCAGCCTATTAAAACCCTTGGTTAAATGTTTGCTTTATATAAGGGCACAAATAGATTTGGCCCCGGGCACTGCAGCAAAGAGTTTCCAGTGCTAGTGTTATTTTTGCTACTAACAGTCGCAATGCTAGGGAGTGGGTTAATTGGTAGAAAGTAGGTCAGTCTCCTTTCACCTAGGGCACCTCATTTCACCCACCTGGGGAAAGGTAACATCACAACTTCTTTTGTAAGCACACAGGTCAATTATCAGCATTGACCAGAGTTAACAAATAAAACAAAACATTTTTGACTCCTATGTCACACCTGCTTCATTCTGCTTGTGAATCAACTGTATAAATATTTAAAATTAGAATGTGTACTGAACAGGATATCCTTTAACTCTCCTCTCCTCCCCATGCACAGACAACATGGCCATCAGAGTGGAGCAAAGGCAACACACTTACATTCTGAATGGCCATGCCAATTTATGCTCATGACCCATGGTGATCAGCAGTAATGGAGAAATACCAATCGATCTCCCCTTTGTAAACACAAAATATTTACATTACACTTGTACTGGGTTAATGGAAGATTCATTAATGGGAAACATCTTGCCAACTTTACATTCCTATTATTTTCAACAATCAAGCATGCTCTTGTACAAATAAAGACACAATTTAGATGTTTCATTTCTACAACAGTAGGACAGTCTTTAGGACTGTGCTGAGGGGTATTGTTGTCATGGTAATATGTCTTCCCAGCCACCTTACCATGTTGGCATACAAAAGAGTACAAAATTGGTGACATTATGACTTACCATGCTACCAATTGCATTGCCATTACAAATTCTTTACTGGTATGAATTTTTAGTAAAGACTAAAATGACAATGTAAATAACACATCACACAAATTGCAATGCACCAAATACAGCAACCACTGCACACACATCACTCTCAGTAGGCACCATCTGAATGGACGTTTTAGTGCAGACTGTCTATTCCAATATTCTTAATTTTTTTTTAAACTGAGCATACATTAAAATGTCCCTTTAAAGAGCAGAATATTTTACGTCTGCAGGTAACTATTAGATTACAAATTGTAGTGAAGTGAATGGGACATATAAAATCATTTAGCATTTCACCAAAGAATCAGACCATTCAACCTATCAAATCTGTATCAGTGTTCCTCTCCACCTGAGCCACCTAGTCTAGTACTACTCTCCTGCTTGCACCCCATACAGTTTAATATTCCTCTTTTTCAAGCAACTATCTAATTCCCTTCAAAAGAAATATGGAGTCTGCTTCAACAATGATTTGTGTCAGACGATTTCACGTTCTGACCACCCACTGTATATAAGACCTATGGGGGACCGTGATATCATACATGAAGAGAGGCCTGGATTAATAATCCAGAGAATGAAAATTCAATTCCTACCATGGCACTTTTGAGAATTTGAATTTAGTTTTTAAAAGTCTGGAAATGAAAAGCTGGGTCTCGATGTTTACTTGGAGCCGTAAAGGAAACAGGCATGGATGGGGTTGGGGGCGGGGGGGTGGGGTGGGGCGGAAGGATTTCCAGACGGGAAACCTGGAAGTATGGGTTTCATGGACGTCCTTTTGAAATTAACTGCAGGCCATCTTTTAAATTTTCTCAACGTGTTTCCCAACCGACAACCAGCCATTGACTGGATACCTGTCTGTCGGACTGGAGTCGGAGATCGTGGGGGGCGGCGGCGGGGGGGGGTGGAGAGTGGAAGTCGGACATCAGAGGGTCCAATCGTGGGGTCTGTAAAGCAGTTAACTTAGGGGGCCATGGGAAACACTTCTGCTCCTGCTGGCCAACAAGCAGTGCTGTAATTTCAATTACCTCATGGATCTAGCCTTTTTTCCTCCTTTTACCTGATGGAATTTCCGATCCCCGGGACACCCAGCCTCCATGAGTTAAAAATAAAAATGCAGTTAAAATGGAGGCACGCAGCCTTCTTAAAAGAATTTACTGGCCTACCCGCCTCCCGAGAGAGTATTGGTCACCCGCCTCCATTAAAACCGGAAGTGGGCGGGATGGAGGCAGTTTGCGATCGAGTTTCAGAATTGTAAAATTTTTACCTCCCATCTGCCACAACCCACCCGTCCTTGGTGGTTACAACTCCCCCCCAGTATCAGGAAAAGTGACTATGAAGGTGTTGGATTGTCATAAATGCCCAACCAGTTCACTAATATCCTTCAAAGAAGGAAACTTGCTGTCCTTATCTTCTCTGGCCTATATGTGACTCCAATCTGACACCAATGTGATAGACTTTTAACTGCCATCTGAAGTAGCCATGCAAGCTACTCAGTTATATAAAACATTGAAATGCAAGTTGATTTTACTAAATCATTAGTTCAATAATGTTGTATCCCTTTGCTAATACAATGAAGCATATCCCTGCCTATTTTCTAATGTTTTAGCATATTATGTCACTGCCAGACATCTATTATCTTATGTTGGATTAACACATTATAAGGCAGGATCTTACTTATCACCAGGAGATGTCCAAGACAATTATACTATTAATTAATGATCAACTGAGTATGACTGAAATTAATTAAAAATGTACACTCTCTTTTTTTAATTATCCCCTTTCAAAAGCTTTCACTCCTGGTTATTTTACATTGATATGGGTTACTTTCTGCATGTCTTAAGGTAAAAGTGAATTATGCACAAAGCTATTGTTTCTCAGTATAAATGACAAGCAATTTGCAACCAAAACACTAACTTTTCCACAAATGGCACCGTACAATACAGTGAACATGTTTAAATATAAAAGTGAGGAATGTGCAATGAATTAAGGTTTTGAAAAAAAAACTAATGAGGCTCCCTAAATGCTCTATTGGCACTTGGGCTGTCCAGTATGAAACTGAAGCACAGAGACTTGGAGAGTTCTAGGTTTGAACCCTTATTAATGCTGAATTAGATGATTTCAACCAGAGTAGGAGTTGAAACACTACCCTGGGCTAGGCAGGGGGAAAGTCAGCCAGGGCTCCTGCTTCTCTTCAAGATCCAATGTTGCCTGCTGCAAAGTGTGCATATATGGACATCAGGAGAGGTCAGACTGGGTATTAAAATTTAGACTCTTGAGCAGCTGCATCCCTAAAACTGCATCCTAACACGAGCCAGCGCCTTCAGGTTAGATGAGAAAATTGGGAATGGGAGGAAGAGAAATAAAATAAGTGAGAAACAGCTGTATATCATTAAATACACTGTTCAGACATTTATGATTTTTGGCAAACTATTTTTAAATGGAAAATTTGTTATGAGACTCGGGGAGAAATTCAGTTGTTTGCGCCACCCGTTAGCGCCTTAAGAGGGCGATAAGTGGCTCGCGCCCAGGTGCGGCGAGACCTGCACCTCTCACGAAATTGAGCGGACATTTAGTGGCGGCGCAAAACCGCAACGCCCGCCCAGCTGCGCGCGCAGCTCCTGACGTCATTTCATGGTGCAATGCCTTTGGGGCGCCCCGAACCGGAAATTCAGTGGCGCCCCCCTCCTTTCCGCCTGGCGCTCCCAGCGACTGGTTGACTGGAATGGTTCCCAGTCACTGTGGGACTGGGGGGGGGGCGCTATTTAAAGGGGGCTCTTCCATGTGGTAGCCATTTTTGGACCACTCCTTCTGTGAGAGAGAGAGAGATTTGCAGAGAGACAAAGGGGGAGAGCTTTCTGCATTGAGTCAGCGCTCGCAGAGGTACTTCTGGCTTCTGACCAGAACTTTGTAGTTGGTTTGCTTTTTCACTGGCATAACCTTGAGTGGCCACATACTATGGGGGCTGCAATGGGTGGAAACGTCGGGCTTCTCCATTACATTGAGAGGGCACAGAGATGCCGAGAGAGTGCCAATCATGGCCAGACGGAGGAGGGCCAACAGGCGGCGGCACACGAGACCTTACCGTCCCAGGGTTTTCCGCCAACAGTTCTCATACTTCAACATGTCTGAGGAGCAGTGTTTTCGGAGGCTGTGATTCAGCAGGGAGGTGGTCACTGACCTCGGCCACCTGGTTCAGCCAGATCTGCAGCCTCAACTGAGGAGCAGGACGTCTCTGTCGGTGGCAGTGAAGGTGACAGTGGCTCTCAACTTCTATGCCACCAGCTCCTTCCAATCCGCTACTGGGGACATTGCCAATATCTCCTAGTTCGCGGTGCATTGCTGCATCCGTCAAGTCATGAATGCCCTCTTTAAAAGGAGACGTCAGTACATCTCCTTCCCCATGACCCTGGACAAGCAGCAAGAGCGCGCAATGGGATTTGCAAGAATAGCGGGCTTCCCCATGGTCCAGGGCGCCATTGACTGCACTGGCATTGCGGGCGCCGCAAGAGAATGCCGAGGATTACCGCAACCAGAAGGGGTTCCATTCGTTGAACGTCCAGTTGGTGTGTGACCACAGGCAGCTGATACTCGATGTCAATGCCATCTTTCCAGGCAGCAGCCACGACGCCTTCATCCCGCACCAGACTTCTGTGGCAGACCTTTTCGAAGCCCCGGCTCACCCAGGAGGCTGGCTTCTTGGGAACAAGGGCTATCCTCTGTGCACCTGGCTGATGACCTCGCTCCGTGCGCCCAGCACCCCTGCTGAAGAACGATACAATGAGAGCCATCAAGCGACCAGGAAAATCATTGAGCACACAATCGGCGTGCTCAAGCAACGGTTCTGCTGTCTGGACCATTCCGGGGGAGCCCTTCAGTACTCACCTGAGTGAGTCTCCCATTTTGTTGTAGTGTGCTGCATGCTGCATAACCTGGCAATCCTCAAGACTCAGCCACTGCCACCAGACATTGGAGCACCAGTGGAGGAGGAGGAGGAGGAGGGGGAGCACCAAGATGAGAGGGAGGCACAAAGTGCAAGGGCCGTCCATCAGCGGCTTATTACAAGTCGGTTCTAGGCCCCCTCTGAGGGAATGGCTTGTGCCATTGAAAGAACATGAATGGAACCGTTCCGCAACCCCTGAGCCGGTCAAGGCAACAAATAGTTTAAAGAGCAAACATGCACAATCTGAATAAAGACACTTCTTTATTTAACAAACTGTGTACCCTTCCCGCATGACAAAGTAATAGAGAGAAACCCCAAAAAAAGCAGTCAGACACATAACTGGCTCTCACAACCTGGAGACAATGAACAAAAGAGTAAACAAAAAATGACCACGATCCTCGGCCTGCATTAAAAAAATTAACAGCATTTTGCCACACCTCCTACTTTTTGCCCTTCGAGGGTGATCTGCTTCGCTTGCGAGATTGGCCCCTTCCCACCCTGCAGCTCCTCCGCAATGGGACCCCAGTGGCTGCAGCAAGGCTGGGGGAAGGCTGCTGAGTGTCAGAAACTGAGTCGGCAGATGCCCTTGAGGTACGGCCTGGACCAGCTCTGGGCCTGGAGGGCCCGGCTGCTGACTGCTCCAACTCTGCATGGGTGGCAGCAGTCTGTCCGACAGGTGGTAGCAGCTGCAGTGGAGAAGTGACAGTGTTGGCAGCAGGAATGCTGCCATCCTGACAGAGGACAGCAACTCCCTGGTCGGACGACACACTGGCACTCCCACGGGGCTGCACTGCAGCATGCGGAGCAATCTGCTGAAGCACAGACTGCTGGCCTGCTGCGGCGCGGCGAGGGCCCCAGCAATTCGTGCCCGATCCAGCGAGGGTGGCAGCAGTCAGTGCTTGTGTGGCCTCAATCTGCGTCTGCATCAGACCAGCCACTGACTGCATTGCACCACTAAGCACTTGCATGGAAGCCGCCTGTGCTGCCTGTGCTGCGCCGAAGTCCTGCAGACTCCTTGCCTGTGCTGCGCCGAAGTCCTGGAGACTCCTTGCCTGTGCTGCGCCGAAGTCCTGCAGACTCCTTGCCAGTGCTGCACCGAAGTCCTGGACACTCCTTGGCAGTGATTCAATGGATTCAGGCATCCTTGCCACTGCAGCCATGAGCTCAGTATGCCTGTGCTCTGCTTGGGCGCTCATTTCAGCGAGGAGCCGCACCTCTTCTGCGCTCACTGTAGCAGGACTCGAGGCCAGACTCTCCCTCCAGGGAGAAGGCCGCCGAGCTTCCCTACCCACCCCGCATTGTTGCAGCCCACTGGCCCCGGAGATTCACCCTCCTCAGACCATTCCCCCCTGCTCCCCTCCAGGGAAGACGTGTCCCCATTATGGCCATGGGCCTCATCTTGGCTGCACTGCCTCCCATGGTCGAATAGCCCTTACAGTGTGAAGCCCTGATCTTGGCTGCACTGCCTCCCATGGTCGATTAGCCCTTACAGTGTGTAAAGTGCTGAATGTGCGTGTGAGTTTCATGAAAGGCCCATAGGTGTTGGATGAGGGCTGGGCATTGGGGCTTTCAAGACCCTTTGGCCATAAAGTGAGGTGGACAGGCAGGGATGAAGAGGATACTGAAAAGGGTACTCACCCTGACGACCCGAGTGAAGTCGTTGAACTTCTTCCTGCATCGCACAGGGGTCCTAGGCACCATGCTGCTGGAGGTCACTCTCTGAGCCACCTCCCTCCAAGCTTTGCGATCGTCGTTGGGCAGCGGCCTCCTGCCACTGTCCGGAAACAGGATAGATCGCCTGCGCTCCACCGCACCAACCAGAACCTGCAAGGCCCCCTCACTGAACTGCTGTGCTCGCTCCCTGGCCCTCTCCATGACCTAGGCGTTAGAATGTGGCAGCAGGTCTGTCCAGGCCGAGAATCAGGGCTCCGATGTGCAGGGTGTGGCTGCAATCCAAGATCGAACCTCCCCTTTAAGAGCTGACTGGCGCCAGCGTGTCTGCGTGCAATCGCTAACTGGCCGCACCTGCGCTGCGCCCGCCCTCGGTGGTAGCGCCTCGCTTCTCCGGCTTAGCGCCTTAAGACAGTCGTGCAGTGCCTGTTTTAGCGCTCCAAGCACCTCCTGGGGCGAAGCAGGTCAATTTAGCAGTAGGTGGCGATAATTTGCGCCGGGCGCTAAATTTCGCGCCCGCTCGAGCATTACGCCCCAAACGTGGCGATACTGAATTTCTCCCTCTCATTCTCTTATTTAAACATTTGCTTTAAAGTGACGTTGCTGCCTGAAACATGTCTTGCAAGGTCATTTCTAGATTAATAAACAGATGTGAGTACAAGAATTAAATTGTGAACATGATGACATTTGCCACAAAAATACCATTCATAAAAAAATGATTACAAGTCAAAAATGCAACTAAAAAACGAATGGAGCACCCTAACAGTTGGTACTGGAGCAGAACAAATGTTCCCCAACAGCCAATATCAATAATGGAGTTTTTCCCCAAAAGAAGCTCTTTCCATTCTTTTCCCCCAATATATTGTGTAGTGGAAGCTGCTGAAACAAGGCTGGGTCTTTCACAAAACTGATGCTGATGGTTGCTGACACCACAAAAAGCCTTTTGTACTGAAGTACTTCTGTGCCACTAGTTGTGTTGGTACCTTTCTACCTAGACACAATTTAGGACTCAGAACTCAGAGATTCAAACATGAAGTGCTTTATTCAGGAAGGAAAGGAAGTTCTGGAAAGTTCCGAACAAAGAGAGCTAAACTTAACCAAGAGAACACCCAACCATTTATCTGCTGTGTCAGCGCCACCACAGGTGGGAGGAGAACACACAATACATAACATATTCCTCCCCTCTTAAATGAAAGGTCCACATTATTCCTCAACAGGTAAGTTACTTTCAATGCACTCACTAACCAAGGGTAGAGGTAGACTGCCTCAAACCCTGACTTTACCCTGGGGTTTATTCTGCCCCAGTCTTGTGGGTAAGTCACTAAGCCTACAGATCCAAGCGTCTTGGAGGCCGCCGCTCCCTGACAGGATACCGGCGGTCATCGCTGGCTTGTACAGCAGTAGGCATTGACACAGGCCTGGATGGAGAAGGTGCCTGTGTCAGTTGAAAGTCAGGAGTTTGCACAGGTGGAACAGTCTCTATGACTTCCTGTGTTGGAGAAGAGCACTGTGGCAAAGGATGCTGGTTTGTGGTATCATCGGTAAACAGTTCAGGCCAACCAGCCATTGGAGCCTCTGTGGCTGTCTCTGCTCCTAGCAACAGTTGATCTGTGTGTCTTCTCCAGACGACGTCCTCGGCAGTCTCAACCGCGTAAGACACAGGGCCTGTCTGCGCGATCACTGTAGCAGGAACCCATTTTGGTCCAGTGTTGTAGTTTCGAGCTAGGACGTGCTCTCCAGGGTGAAACCGTCTCTCCTTGGCTCTTTTCTCTCTCTTTTCAACTTGAGCTTGTTGTTGACAATGGACAACCTGTTCTGCCCTTGGAGGTTTGAGTAAGTCAAAACTTGTCCGCAACTGCCTCTTCATCATGAGCGAAGCGGGGGAAGTTTTGGTTGTGGCACACGGCTTGTTCCTGTAGGAAAACAGGAAGCTGTTCAGACGTTGATGGATAGAGCCCTGACCTTGCGATGCCTTCAAGGCGTGCTTCAAAGTTTGCACGAACCTTTCTGCCAGGCCGTTAGTAGACGGATGATAGGGCGCAGACCTGATTGTGTTGGACACCATTCACATGCAGGAAGGTTGCAAACTCCTGTGATACAAATTGTGGACCGTTGTCACTTATGAGTTGTTCCGGTGAACCATAACGGCTGAACATCTCACCAAGTTTCTCAATTGTTTTCTCTGCCGTGGTAGACCTTATCACAGTGACCTCCGGCCACTTGCTACGAGCGTCCACAACCACCATAAACATCTTCTCTTCGAAAGGACCGGCGAAGTCCACATGTACTCGCTGCCACACTTCTGCAGGCCAATCCCAGGGGTGTAGGGTTGCCAGCTGTGGAACATCCCAGATCCTTTGACATGGGGAACATGTTTTGGCTTTCTCCTCAATATTTCCATCAAGACCTGGCCACCAGAAGTAGCTTCTTGCCATTTCCTTCATCCGAACCATCCCACTGTGGCCTGTATGAAGTTGTTGCAGTATAGGTTCCCTCAGAGGTGGCGGAATGATGACACGGCGTCCCCAAAGAAGACAACCTGCCTGGACGGAGAGCTCATTTCTTTTTGAAACGTAAGGTTTCAAACTAGGAGAATCTCCTATAGCTCTCCCTCGAATGACATTGTCCATTACCTCAGACAGGACTGGATCGTTGCGGGTGTGCCTTCACACCTGAACTGCCATGACAGGTGCTCCCTCCACTTGTCTAAAGTAGAAGATGTCTATCTGATGAGGCTCTGGGGGAGAAACAGGCAAGGGTAGCCTCGAGAGACCATCTGCATTGCCGTGCAAGTCTGATTTGCGATATTTGATGTTGTATGTGTGTCCTGACAACAGTAAAGCTCAACTTTGCATCCTGCTTGCAGCAAGAGATGGAATTCCAGTGTGGGGCCCGAAGATTGAAGTCAATGGATGGTGGTCCGTCAGGAGTGTGAACCTTCTCCCAAACAGGTACTGATGACATTTTCGAATTCCAAAAACGATTCCCAAGGCCTCGCGCTCAATCTGTGCCTAGTTACTCTCGACCTTGTTCAAGGTGCGTGATGCGAAGGCGATAGGTTTCTCTTCACCAGAAGGCATGATGTGGGATATGACTGCTCCCACACCATATGGTGACGCATCACATGCTAGCTGCACAGGTAGCTTTGGGTCGAAGTGTGTCAGGACCTCCGATTTCAGCAATGCTTTCTTTGCTTGGGCAAAAGCTTCGTTGCACAGTTCAGTCCATTTCCATGTTTTGCCTTGACATAGCAACTGATGTAACGGCTTCAGCAATGTTGCTAAGTCTGGAATAAACTTCCCATAGTAGTTAAGTAGCCCCAGAAATGAACGTAACTGGCTCACATTCTGGGGTGCTGGGGCCTCCACGATCGCCTTGACCTTTGACGGCGCCTTATGCAGGCCAGTAGCGTCAATCACATGCCCCAGGTACTCAACTGAAGACTGAAAGAATTCACATTTGTCCTTACGAACTCTGAGTCCGTACTCTTTCAGTCGTTGTAGTGTCGCATCCAAGTTCAGAAGATGATCCTCCTCATTTGTCCCAGTGACAAGGATGTCGTCCAGGTAGCACTGGACTCCTGGCAGTCCACTCAAAATCTGATCCATTGCCCTTTGGAATAGAGCAGGGGCCGACATAATTCCAAACGGAAGGCGGCAGTACCTGTATAGCCCCTTGTGTGTCACAATTGTCAGCAGCTCCTTTGATTTGTCATCGACATGCATTTGTAGATAAGCCTGGCATAAGTCTATTTTGCTGAACTTTTGCCCTCCGGCCAGGTCCGTAAAAAGATCATCAATCAGGGGAAGAGGGTA
Source organism: Somniosus microcephalus (assembly GCF_052327205.1). Taxonomy (NCBI): domain Eukaryota; kingdom Metazoa; phylum Chordata; class Chondrichthyes; order Squaliformes; family Somniosidae; genus Somniosus; species Somniosus microcephalus. The sequence goes on along the minus strand of NC_141000.1, from coordinate 61,338,750 downwards.
CTGTTCCGCAGACAGCGCCGGGTTAATAGTCACTTTAAAATCCCCGAAGATTCGAACAGATCCATCCATTTTCAGGACAGGAACAATGGGTGTGGCCCATTTGCTCACACTCACAGGCTCCAGGACTCTATTCTCGACTAAGGCCTCCAAGTTAGCCTCAACTTTTGGCCTAATTGCATAGGGTACAGGTCGGGCTTTGTGAAACTTCGGCTTGCTGTCAGGTTTAATATCCAGTCTCGCACTGATCTTTTTCATGCTCCCAAGTTCCCCATTGAAGAGTTCTGCATGTTTGTTTAACACTGCAGTCAGACCTGACTCCCCTTTTGACATCATGCGGACTGCAGGCCAGTCCAGCGTGATTTTCTCTAGCCACACACATCCCAGTAGCGATGGGTAATTTCCCTTTACCACATATAGTGGCAGTTTTGCAGTCTGTCCGTTCAATTTAACTGTCACCTCAATGGCGCCTCTCATGGCCGCAGGTTCGCCGGTATACGTCTTTAGCACAATGTTTGTTGGCTGAAGGGTAAGATGCTTTAGCATTTTGTTGTACAGTGTCTGAAACAAGGGACACAGCCGCGCCTGTGTCCACCTCCATCCGCACTGATTGTCCCTCCACCAGTGGTGACACCCAGTAGCCATTTGAACCACCTGCAACCATCAGTATGTGCACCTCTTCCTCCTCAGAGGTGTCGCTCCCCTCTGTTTTGCTTGTTCCATCATACTGCACTGAATGAACACTCCTTTTCCTCTCTTGTCCAAATACAGACATTTTGCTTTCATGCTTCCCAGCTCTGTCTGTTCTTTTTTTACCTCTACAGGCACGTTCAATGTGACCCTTTTTGCCACAATTTCGGCATTCCAGCTCCGTACACCAGCAGTCATTAGCGTGATGGCCCATTTTCCCACAACGGTAACATGTGCCGTTCCGCGCACCTTTAGGCTCAGACGACACCTTGTGAACTCTCCCTGTTGAACTCAACTGGTGAGCCTCCTTTTCCGCCATCTCCATGGAGACACTAACTTCAATGGCCTTTTCAAGAGTAAGGTTGTCCTCAGTGTCTCTAATGGTGTCCTTCAGCACCTCCTTGAACTCGCAGTGTTCTGACAACCTTTTTAAAGCAGCAATAAACATCGTCACTGATTCCCCCTCCTCTTGATTCCGTTTGTGAAATCTAAATCTCTCAGCAATAACCAGAGGTTTTGGTGAAAAATGTGCTCCAAGAATTTCCACTAGTTGCTTATATGTTTTAGTTCCTGGCTTATCTGGCTGCACGAGGCTGCGAAGTAAATTGAATGTCTTCGGCCGCATTACACTCAAAAAGGTAGGCACGACCTTTTCGTTTGCCACCGCATTCGCCAATACAAAATAGTCAAAACGTTCCGTATATGCACTCCATTGCTCCACATTTTCATCAAAATCACCGATGTTTCCTAATATAGTAGCCATTTCACGTTTCAAATTAAAATTTCTGTTTACTCACTGCCGTAACATTAACGTGATGCTGCAATCTCTGTTCCGAGTGTTTTGTAGTCGAAAACAAGAAAGTTCCCACAACACAGATTCATCCGATCCTCGTCGCCACTTGTTGTGTCGGTACCTTTCTACCTAGACACAATTTAGGACTCAGAACTCAGAGATTCAAACATGAAGTGCTTTATTCAGGAAGGAAAGGAAGTTCTGGAAAGTTCCAAACAAAGAGAGCTAAACTTAACCAAGAGAACACCCAACCATTTATCTGCTGTGACAGCGCCACCACAGGTGGGAGGAGAACACACAATACAGAACACCACTCACAGATTCCCTGTAACCTAATGCACGTTCCATCAACCCTACTCCAGTAAGCGATGCTTAACTCTGTGTCCATGTTCCTGGCAACAACACTGGGGAGAGGGCCCCGCAGGCATGAAGAGCAGTGTGAAGCTTTGCTGCTGATGATGCATGTGGGAAATTTTAATCAATACAGCTCCAGCAATTCTTGTATTCCTGACATAAATATAGATATTTAGCTTAACTCTCAGCAACTCCTGTGGCATTGATCCAGTCACAATCCGGAAGAGGCTTGACAGATCAGCCACTTCTCTTTAACGCTCTAGCGGGTGGACTCTGCCAAAAAGTAAGCTGTATAGATATGACTAGAGTAGTGTTGCAGTTGCGGTACAGGACTAGCAACCCAGTGGTTTGAGTTCAAATCCCACTCACACAAATTGTGAAAATGAATTCAACAAATCTGGCAATTTGCACCAAAAAAAACCCAGCATGACTGCTGGATTGTTGTAAAAGTCCAACTGGTTCATTAATGTCTTTCAGAGAACCTTCCCCTCCAACTAGTCTGACCTACACATAACAACTTACATTTATATAGTGCTGTTAATGTAGGAAAATGTCCCAAGGCACTTTACAGAAGCATAATCAGAAAGAATTTGACACTGAGCTAAAGAGGGAGATATTAGGAGGGGTAACTAAAAGCCTGGTCAGGGAGACATGTTTTCAGGAGAGTCTTTACGGGGGAGTCTTTAGGGCCTAGATGGTTGAAAGCACGGCTGACAATGGTAGGGCAAAGGGAGTGGGGAATGCATAAGAGGTCAGAATTGGAGGAATGCAAAGTTCTCAATGGTTGTAGGGCTGGAAGAGGTTACAGAGATAGAGAGGGATGAGGCCATGAAGGGATTTGAATATGAGGATGAGAATTTTTAATTGGAGGCGTTGGGGCACTGGGAGCCAATGTAGGTCAGCGAGTGATGGGTGAGCGGGTCTTGGTGTGGGTTAGGATATGGGCAATTTCGGATGAGTTGAAGTTTACAGAAGCCAACTCAATTCAGGGTGAAATAGGACACCGAGGTTGTGAACAGTCTGGTTCGACTTGAGACAATGGCCTGGAAGTGTGATGGAATTGGTGGTCAAGGGAAAGGTTTATTCGGGGGAGCCAAAGCCAATGGCTTCAGACTTCACAATATTTAACTGGAGGAAATTATGGCTCATCCAGGACTGGTTGTCAGACAAGCAGGCTGACAACACAAAAGCAGCGGAGGGGTCACGCAATGTGTGGTGAGGTTTAACTGGGTATTATCAGCAAATATGTGCATCTGGACACCATGGGCTGGATTTTGTCAATGGGGAGCTTTTGGAGGCGGGACTCCCACTTGTTGGGTTTTAGTCCCACCTCCAGCGACTTGTGGCCAACCCACGCTATTTTCCCTTGATTGACCTTGTTAAGCCCGCCCAGCAGGCTTAGCAGGCCAGTTACAGGTGACGTCAGCGAGTGCCGTTTCATTTGTCAAGAGCTTTTGACAGATGAAATGTCATTGTTTGACAGCTCTGTGAAGCTGTCAAACACTGACAATCTGTCTTCTAAGTTGTGTCTTTACTCAAGACTCAATTTCAATTAGAAAGCCTTCCTGACCAGAAAGCAGAAGGCTGCAGCTCTTGACAGTTCAGCGGCCATTCTGCTTTCTGTGCCAGTGAGCTGAGGGACTCCTGAGACCTGAAGGGAGGAAGCCTGCAGGAAGAAGTAAAGGTAAATAAAACTTATTAAAACACTTTACACACACCTCACACACTTACCGCTGCACACATGCACCCATTACTCACCTGCACACTGGACATCTCGGCCCCTCCGACCCCCGCAGACCTACGGCCCGCCTCGCTAACCCTGGCAAGGTTCGGAGCCGTTGGGAAGCCGACACTTCAGGGCTCAAAATAGGGATTAGCCAAAAAATTGCCTGTTAACTACCTGTTAACAGGCAGTTAATTGGCAGTAATCCCCTTCCCGCCTCGAGGAGGTTGGGCACCCGCCCCCAAATTCTGCCATTTTCCTGGCAGTCCCGCCTCCAAACCCGCCTCTCCAGGGCTGGCAAAATCCAGCCCCATGTCTTCAGATGATGTCACCATGGGGCAGCACGTAGATGAGGAATAAGAGGGGGCCAAGACTAGATCCTTGGAAGACTCCAGAGGTAATTGTGCAAGGGCAGTAAGAGAAGCCATTGCTGGAGATGGTTTGGTGATGACTGGAAAGCTAGCAGTGGAACCAAACAAGGGCAATCCCACTTAGCTGGACAACAGAGGTGAGGCAACATAGCTCCAGCCCACACTATGTGGTTGATGCCTCTGAATTTGTAGTAAAATAATCACTATCATTGGGTAGATAGAGGCTTTACAGAACACTAAAGTTGCTAATGGTAACAAGTAGAGACTGTTTTGAGGATTTTCACTTTCAGTAGGACCTGACCCGATCCAAAAAAACTCTCCAGTGAGATGATAAACCACAAAACAAAACCACTCCATCAGTACTTCACTCATAATTATCTGTCTTCCATTTTTTTTTATTTGTTCATGGGATGTGGGTGTCACTGGCAAGGTCAGCATTTATTGCCCATCCCTAATTGCCCTTGAGAAGGTGATGGTGAGCCGCATTCTTGAACTGCTGCAGTCTGTGTGGTGAAGGTACTCCCACAGTGCTGTTAGGGAGGGAGTTCCAGGATTTTGACCCAGCAACGATGAAGGAACAGCAATATACTTCCAAGTCAGGATGGTGTGTGACTTGGAGGGGAACTTGGAGGTGGTGGTGTTCCCATGCGCCTGCTGCCCTTGTCCATCTAGGTGGTAGAGGTTGCGGGTTTTGGAGGTGATGCCGAAGGAGCCTTGGCGAGTTGCTGCAGTGTATCTTGTAGATGGTACACACTGCAGCCATGGTATGCCGGAGGTGGAGGGAGTGAATGTTTAAGGTGGTGGATGGGTTGCAAATGAAGTGGGCTGCTTTGCCTTGGATGGTGTTGAGCTTCTTGAGTATTGTTGGAGCTGCACTCATTCAGGCAAGTGGAGAGTATTCCATCAAACTCCTGACTTATGCATTGTAGATGGTGGAAAGGCATTGTGGAGTCAGGAGGTGCGACACGCGCCACAGAATACCCAGCCTCTGACCTGTTCTTGTTGGCACAGTATTTATGTGGCTGGTCCAGTTAAGTTTCTAGTCAATGGTGACCCCCGGGATATTGATGGTGGGGGATTCGGCGATGGTAATGCCATTGAATGTCAAGGGGCGGTGGTTAGATGCTTGCTTGTTGGAGACCGTCATTGCCTGGCACTTGTGTGGCGTGAATGTTACTTGCCACTTATCAGTCCAAGCCTGATGTCATCCAGGTCATGGACTGCTACATTATCTAAGGAGTTGCAAATGGCACTGAACACTGTACAGTCATCAGCGAACATCCCCACTTCTGACCTCATGATGGAGTGAAGGTCATTGATGAAGCAGCTGAAGATATTTGGGCCTAGGACACTGCCCTGAGGAAATCCTGTCCTGCAACGATTGACCTTCAATCACCACAACCATCTTCCTTTGTGCTAGGTGTGACTCCAGCCAATGGAGTGTTTTCCCCCCGATTCCCATTGACTTCAATTTTACTAGGGCTCCTTCATGCCACACTTGGTCAAATGCTGCCTTGACGTCAAGGGCAGTCACTCTCACCTCACCTCTGGAATTCAGCTCTTTTGTCCACGTTTGGACCAAGGCTGTAACGAGCTCTGGAGCCAAGTGGTCTTGGCGGAACCCAAACTGGGCATCAGTGAGCAGGTTATTGGTGAGTAAGTGCTGCTTGATAGCACTGTCGATGACACTTTCCATCACATTGCTGATGATTGAGAGTAGACTGATGGGGTGGTAACTGTCTGGATTGGCTTTGTCCTGCTTTTTGTGGACAGAACACACGTGGGTAGTTTTCCACATTGTCAGGTAGATGCCAGTGTTATAGCTGTATTGGAACAGCTTGGTAAGAGGCACAGCTAGTTCTGGAGCACAAGTCTTCAGCACGACAGCCAGGATGTTGTGGGGGCCCGCAGCCTTTACTGTATCCATTGCGCTCAGCCATTTATTGATATCACGTGGAGTGAATCGAATTGGCTGAAGACTGGCTTCTGTGGTGGTGGGAACCTCAGAAGGAGGCCGATATGAATCATCCACTCGGCACTTCTGGCTGAAGATGGTTGCAAACACTTAAACTTTGTCTTTTGTGCTCACGTGCTGGGCTCCACCATCATTGAGGATGGGGATATTCATGGAGCTTTCTCCTCCCGTTTGTTGTTTAATGGTCCACCACCATTCCCGACTGGATGTGGCAGGACTGCAGAGCTTAAATCTGATCCATTGATTGTGGGATTACTTAGCTCTGTCTATAGCATGCGTCCCCCAACTAGAGTACATTCTGTGTGGTGTTCAACATGAAGGAGTACTGATTCATCAGCTGAGGGAAGATGGTAGGTGGTAATTTCCTTGCCCATGCTTGACCTGAAGCCATGGGACTTCATGGGGTCCGTAGGCAATGTTGAGGACTCCCAGGGCCACCCCTTCCCGACTGTATACCGATGTGCCAGTAATGGAGGAGTTTTGGACATAGGCTGAAAGGTATGATTCTGTGATTATGGCTATGTCAGGCTTGACTAGTTTGTGGACAGCTCTCCCACAGATATAGGCCAGACCAGGTAAGGATGGCAGATTTCCTTCCCTAAAGGACATTAGTGAACCAGATGGAATTTTACGACAATCTGATAGTTTCGTGGTCACCATTACTGATACTAGCTTTTTATTCCAGATTTATTTAATTAACTGAATTTAAATTCCCCAGCTGCCGTCGTGGGATTTAAACTCACGTCTTCGGATTAGGATTACTAGTCCAGTAATGTAACCTTCCATTGTCACTGCCCAATAGACAAGGTTTATCTGCATTGTTAACAGATTGCTGATCGATTCATTGGGCTGAGAAGCCAGCGTAATTCTGAGAATTAGTAAAATTACAATTTAAAAAACAAACTTTAATTATGAGTTACGAAAGAATAAAAAACAAAGAAGTAAAACAATGCCCAAATATGCATAATAATCAAAACATTCTTTCTTGGACAATGTAAACTTAAATTGAAGTTTGTTCACAGCTGGAAGTATTGTAAGAAAACAGCTCTCTGCCCTGCACTATTGAGTCCTAGAAAAACCCAAAGGGAATTCTAAGATATTTTATTAAGCTGTGGCCACAAATGTGATAAACCTGTTGAAATGGCTAGCCTGGGAAGATAATTGATGGGTCAATTTGTTTGTGAAAACAGCTATGGAATAAAGAGAGAGGTTTCTGAAAAGATATCAAAGCCAGGAGAACAACCCTGCAGCTGTGGTAAGTTGCTGAGAAATTTTAGAGTTATAAAACTGACCAAATGTCTGGCTTTCATCAAGATACTTGAAATTTGCCTATCATCATTTCTGACACATGCCTCTCCAGGCACAGATAAAGCGCAGGACCTAAACTGCTTCCAAAGAGTGCTAAGAATCTTCTAGAGAAGAGAGTCCAAAACTATGTGCCATAAATATAAGATAGTCACTAATAAATCCAGTAAGGAATTCAGGAGAAATGTCTTTACCCAGAGAGTGGTTAGAATGTGGAACTTGCCAGCACATGGAGTAGTTGAGGTGAATAGCAATAGATGCATTTAAGGAGAAGCTGGATAAACACACGAGGGATAAAGGAATGGAAGGATATGCTGATAGGGTTAGATGAAGGAGGGTGGGAGGAGGCTCATGTGGAGCATAGACCTTTTTATTCTATGTAAGTTAAACACACGTTATAAAATGCCTCGAAGCAATTCCGCAAAAGCAGGAGGTTTAAGAGTGAAGCTGCAAGATTACGAAATATTCAAGGATTAACCTGATAGAAGTAATTCGTAAAGTGCATCACAACTCGACTTAATAGGTCATGTCTGTGAGCACTGTGTGCGAGTATACTGACCGTCTACCAATAGAGAAATACACGCGTGAAATGTTAGCTAAACCAGGACGAGTAAAAGACGATCAGAGAAAGACAATGACAGAAACAGATGGTAACTCATTTCCAAGGAAGTCAGTAAGCTGGTGCCAACCCTATGTACTCAAAGGATTAGGTATCTCTGCACCCACACCACAGGGCTATCCTGCATATTCAAAACTGTTAACTTGTCAGTGACACACCAAATACAAACTGTAAACTTAACTTTGCTATGTTATACAGCAACCTCAGGCATCAAACATAACTTGTTATGATTGGTCCAAAACTGTTTTAACTTATATGGAGTGAATTACTGGAAATTCCAGTAATGTGTTGTAAGAATTCGCAATAATTTACAGTTATGAAGATTCATGTTTTTGATTAAAGGATCCCTGAGCGAGGTGCTTTTAAGTTTCCAAAGATAAAATGGCTGTCACACCACATGGACAAAAGAGGTTTGGAATGCAGCTTTCTGTGTCTGGAAGTAAGGTTCAATGAAGACAAAGGACAATGCTTTGTTTACAAAGCAACTGAATGCTATTAGCATTTGTTTAGATACACCTGAAACTGCAGAAGAGACGTTTGCACCTTGAATGGGAAGCGTTAACTTTAAATGGGTTTCCAATCACCCAGTACTGGACTATAGAGCAGATGTCTCTCCCTTTTGTTTCAGCAAAGGGAGCTCTGAAAATCACATTAACTCAATCTAACCACTTTGAGTTAGCCTATCACAGCTTTGGGGTTAATTTTGCACACAGCCCTTGCAAGGCACGGATGTGAGGGGCTCACCAGGTATAAAAAAAGGGCTGAGCAGCCAGCTCGCTCTCTTGGCTCTTGGCTCTTGGCTCTTGACTCTTGACTCTCTCTTGACTTCCTGGGACGATAAGGTGAGCTCTCTCTCTCTCTCTCTCTCTTCGCTGGACCATGTGAGCAGAGATTTTCTGACTCTCAACAAGGCAACCTAGCAGGAGTTAAAGGGGGGGGGATGGTGATTTAAGGGAATTGCTAAGATTGTTTAAAAACATTGTAGCCACTGTATCCCTCGTTTTTGCCATGTGTACCCCCTTGTTATATAGTTTTACAATCTTACTGTGTTCATGTGGGATAGTTTGATATTGTGATTATAGTTTCTTTTAGTTAATAAAGATTGATATTTTTTTCTCTCATCCAAACCACGTGTTCCATTAATATCATTAATTATAAGTTCCTCCACTCAGAACTAAAGGAGGGGTAGTGATTCGAAACCGCTGTTTTAAAATTGGTTTATAGTGCAGCAGCAAAAAGGACTGCTGGCCAGGTAGATTACCTTAAACCAGTTTAAAGAAACCCCCGTAATCCTTACAGTGTTACTTATGTTCTAGATGTGATTTACCACCCTTTGTTACATTACACTATCAATTATAACTCACAAAAAGGAATTACTCGAGTCAAAAGCTCCTGAATGATTATTTAGTCCAGTCCACAGTAAAATGAGCAAAACCCTTCACAATATTTTGCCTGAACTCTAACAATGATTAATCCCCGAAAAAACAAATTGGTACTTTTGTCCACAAATAACATACATAAGAAATAAGAGCAGGAGTAGGCCATACGGCCCCTCGAGCCTGCTCCGCCATTCACTAAGATCATGGCTGATCATTGACCTCAACTCCACTTTCCCTCCCGATCTCCATATCACTTGATTCCCCAGAGTCCAAAAATCTAATTAGGTCACAAAATTAATTGAAGCAGCAAAATAATGTTTCATCTTTAAAATTATCTATATAGGAACTTGCTGACAAATACCAGTAGAAAATCAATACTACTTCTCTCCAAAAAAAAGAACTTATTTGCCATTTAAGTTTGTGCTGGTACAGACATAGAAGATAGGAACAGGAGTAGGCCATTCGGCCCTTCGAGCCTGCTCTGCCATTCAACGAGACCATGGCTGATCATCCAAACCCTAGCACCCGGTCCCTACGCCGACAGCCATCCCACCCAAGCCCTATCCCCGTAACCCCACGTATTTAATCCCCCCTAACACTAAGGGCCAATTTTTATCATGGCCAATCAACCTAACCCGCACATCTTTGGACTGTGGGAGGAAACCGGAGCACCCGGAGGAAACCTACGCAAACACGGGGAGAATGTGCAAACTCCACACAGACAGTCACCCGAGGCCGGATTTGAACCCGGGTCCCTGACGCTGTGAGGCAACAGTGCTAACCACTATGCCACCGTGTTGCTGTCACTATACCTTTTTCTGGTGAATGAACCCTTAAAATCTGCACTATTTTTACTCCCAAAAAAGAAGCAAAAGAAAGACAGATTTTAAGAATTCCAAACTTTGGTACAAGGTTGTTATGGCCATGAATGTACTTCATCCAGGTAATGCTTCTGTGTCTTGACTTTATTATTTCAGCTCATCCATTGGGGCAGTTGGTGGGCTGGCTGGGTGTTTCCCCACAGGAGAAAATCAGGAGATTAGTCAACCACGTCATGTACACAGAATGTTCCTTGCCAACAGCACAGAAATAGCACTATGGAGACTAGGAAGCAGCTCATATATTAACCCTCTCAGCTGGGAATAGTACCTGTCGGTGAAGCCTAAAAGGTAAAAGGGAGAAAATGCAAACCAACTTCCAAAAATAGGAAGGGGGAAAAAAAATTATCCACTGCTTTTCTTAAGAGTGAAAATACAAACTAATTTGGTAATTTAATATATACAATGAAACCTTTTAAGATCCTGCAAAGTCCAGCTAATTCTCATGGTCATCCAGTGTTAGGTACAACAGTAAATGCATTATTCAGACTTGAAACTGCATTGAGTTGACTTTTCTATTTTAAAAACAACCTGAACTCTGTCCCAGAGATGATCCTTAACAGCTGGCTTCACTGACTTGCACTTTGACTCACTTCTCCTTGACCAGCAATCACAAATACATGAACAGGCATTTCCCAGCATTCTCATTCTCTAAAGGAACCTGACAGATCTGCTGAAAGCAATCACTTGTGAAGTTTCTTCACAATATTTTCTTCCTTTCATTTCAGAATTTCTCTCCACCAAAATTAGTATTAATCCTTTAATCCATACAAGCCTCCTGTTTCAAAAGGGCAGAAGAGGGCAAGATTAGCACACAGATATATCTATTCTTTACATAACCCCACCAAAAAAGAATGCTTGATTACTGTGGAAAAAGTTCCATCCCCCAGGGCATCCAATCAAGGTCAGCGGAGCGCACCACCTACAGAAGCCAGAGTTGTGATGCCAGTCGAGACTATAGGGGGCGATTTCAACTCTACTCGCTCAGCAGAAACCTGGTGGGCGGTCAGTTAAAATCACCTTGGCTCTTACCTGTCCGAAAGCCACCATGATTGCAACATCTAAAATTTTAACTTGCTCTCCTGAGCAGGCAGCAAGCACACACACCCAGAGCCAACAGGGTCCTTCTTTTCATATGCATGTTGTGACGCAGTGGCATCATTGAGATCCAACTGTAATTTTAACTCGGGCCTGAGCGAGGAATCTACCTAAAGTTAAAATCGGGGCCCATGGAATGATTCAATTTCGGGTCCTGAGCCAAGCGTAAAATGTCTTGCGTGTTGAGGCTATCTTATCACTACATTTGTTTAAAATCTGATAGAGTGCATTGAAGTTATTGAGCTAGATAGTCTTTATTGGGGCATGCAATTTTCTCAGCATGCCTTTTAATGAAATAAATCAACTTTCTGCTGAAATGTTTACTTGCCAGAACACAGCACCTGGAGGTGGAAGGAGGATGCAAGACATTTTGGTGGGTGTGATCCAAGGCTGTGGAAACACAAAAGATTTCAAGACCACTTTTGCTTGTTCCCTCTCTTACAGGTCGAATACAATCTGCTGAATGTTCTTCTTATGACAGCACAGGTCTGGATATTAGCTACTTTGGATGAGTATCCCACAGACAATCTGAGCAGGTTTACGCCTTTGTTAATCTTGAAAAACACCAGAAGGTGAAATTATGTGAAACATTAAAAAATTGGATTTTTTTTCTCAATGACTTCACTGGAACATGCATTAGAGACTGTGGTGATTATTCTTTATGTTTAGTAAGAAGTATTGTGATTGGTTGTTTGTTTCCTGCCTTGGGATATATGCTGTAATCTCATTGGTAGTTGATGTCATGTGATTTGTGGTGGCCATCTTAAATTCAGTTCTTTCCAGCCTTTAGTTGGGACTGGGTGTTGAAGATGTGCTACAGGATTTTTAAGTTAATAAAGCGAGATTAGAAAGGCAAATCTATTCTTTATTTCAATTTATTAACTTTATGTCAGAATGGAGCGATATCTTCAACCAGAACGATTCAATGCTGACCCTAATTCTGCAGGAGTGGATGATAAATGGAAACATTGGTATTGTACATTTAAAAACTTTTTGGGCGTGTTGGATCAAGAGTCTCTAAATAAGCTGAATATGCTGATGAACTACATTGCTCCGGGTGTGTATAAGTATATTTTGGACTGTAAAACTTACGAAGTGGCTATTTCTACATTGGAAAAGATTTTTGTTAAACCAAAGAATGAGGTATTTGCACGTCACCTTCTATCTGCCCGTAGGCAGCAGGTGGGAGAATCTTTGGATACTTATTTACAAGCACTTCGGTGCCTTAGTGTTAACTGTAATTATAAGGCCGTGACGGCTGAAGAATATAAGGAAGAATCGGTACGGGATGCTTTTATTAATGGATTACTGTCGAGATCAATTCGTCAGCGGTTGTTAGAAAATAAGACTTTGGATCTTAAGAGTGCTTTTGAGCAAGCTTCTACATTGGATGTGGCTCAGAGAAGTTCGGATTCTTATGCTCTTTTTAATCGGCCTGTGACTGTGGTTTCGGCAGTTCCGGATGAAAAGGAATTATGTGGACTTAATAGGTGTGGTTTACTAGATTCTGAAACAGTTTCTACTTCAGCGGCTGTTGCCTCTAGGATTCAGAAGTGTTATTTTTGTGGGAATGTCCGGCACCCTCGTCTGAAGTGTCCTGCTCGGGAGGCTGCATGTAGTAAATGCGGCAAGAGAGGTCATTACGCACGTGTGTGTAAATCATCAGGTTCAATTACCTCCTCTGTGACTATTCAGCCTTTAGGTAGGGCGTTTATTGCATCAATTTCTGCTGCATTTGCTCATGGCCTAAACAAAGCTATAGTTACGGCCCAAGTTAATGGGTTGGAAGTGAAGGCCCTTATAGATACAGGCAGTACCGAGAGTTTTATAAGTCTTCAGTTTGCAAAGGAGAAGCATTTGAAAATTTCGCCTGTTTCCTATCAGGTGTGTATGGCTCAGACGACTCTCACTTCACAAGTAGCTGGTTGTTGCCTTGTGAAATTGATTCTTCTAGGTAATATGTATACTGATATACGCCTATCTGTTTTGCCTAATCTCTGTGCGGAGATTTTGATTGGTCATGATGTGCTTCAGTTACACGAGTCTCTCAGTCTTTCATTTGGCGGGACTAAGCCACCTTTATCTATTTGTGGATTAACCTTTTTATCCATTTCTCCATTATCACTTTTTTCCAATTTGATGCCGGATTGTAAGCCAATTGCTACCAAGTCAAGAAGGTATAGCAGTCAGGATAGAGAATTTATTAATTCTTAAGTTCAACGTCTCTTATTGGAAGGAATCATTGAACCTAGTTGTTCACCTTGGCGGGCACAGGTAGTTGTCACGACTAACGAGAGACATAAGAAACGAATGGTGATAGACTATTCCCAAACTATTAATAGGTATACTCAATTAGATGCGTACCCTTTGCCTAAGATTGATGAGCTTATCAATAAAGTATCTCAGTATAAGGTTTTTAGCACTATTGACCTAAAGAGTGCTTATCATCAGATTCCTATTGTTAAGAAGGATCAACCATATACGGCCTTTGAGGCTGGTGGAAAGCTGTATCAGTTTTGCCGAATACCATTTGGTGTTACTAATGTTTTCAACGGGCAATGGATGCTTTTATAAGTGATAACTCTCTCTCTGACACCTTTTCATACTTAGATGACATCACGGTGTGTGGCAAATCAAGGGTGGAGCATGATTCTAATTTAGAAAGATTCCTTCAAGTTGCGGAAAAAGTTGGTTTAACTTTCAATAAAGAGAAGTGTACCTTTTCGACCACTGCGGTAAATCTACTGGGGTACATTATCTCGGGAAACAAGATTAAACCAGACCCAGAATGTCTGCGATCATTGATTGATTTACCTTGTCCTACTAATTCTAAGGCTTTGCAACGAGTTGTTGGACTGTTTTCTTACTATTCTAATTGGATTGCAAATTTTTCACAGAAGATCCGGCCTCTTATTCGGGTTACGACATATCCTCTATCATGGGAGGCCAGGACGTGTTTTGATAATTTTAAAAAGGATATCCTTGGAGCAGTTGTGCATTCTATCGATGAGCAGGTTCCTTTTGTGATTGAAACAGACGCTTCTGATTTTGCAATTGGGGCTACTCTGAACCAAAATGGAAGACCTGTGGCCTTTTTCTCACGTACCTTGAACAATAGTGAAAAAAGGCATTCTTCAATAGAGAAAGAGGCGTATGCAATAGTAGAAGCACTGCGTAAATGTAGACATTATTTATCGGGGCGACATTTTACGTTGGTAACTGATCAAAAGTCTGTGTCCTTTATGTTTGATGTCAAACATTTTGGAAAGATTAAGAATGATAAAATAATGAGGTGGAGGATTGAGTTGGCATGTCACCATTTTGATATAGTTTATCATCCGGGGAAGGATAATGTTGCTGCTGATGCGCTGTCGAGGGCTTATTGTTCTGTGATTCACGGAGATACGCTTATTAATCTTCACAATGCCTTATGCCATCCTGGGGTTACGAGGATGATACACTTCGTACGCAGTAAGAATTTGCCCTTTTCAGTTGAAGACGTCAAGCGGATGACTTCATCATGTTCTATCTGTGCTCGGTGTAAACCGAATTTCTTTAAGCCTCAACGAGCTCATCTTATAAAGGCTACTTCTCCTTTTGAACGTTTGAGCGTCGATTTCAAGGGGCCTCTTCCTTCAACTACTCAAAACCGATATATATTTACTGTTGTGGATGAGTTTTCAAGGTTCCCTTTTGCTTTTCCTTGCGCAGATGTATCAGCTGCTACAGTTATCAAATGTCTGACTCAACTTTTTGTCATCTTTGGGATGCCTGCATATATCCATTCGGATCAGGGAAGTTCTTTTATGTCTTCCCAGTTGAAGGAATACCTTCAGAGTCGGGGAATTTCTACTAGCAGAACTACCCCGTATAATCCCCAGGGTAATGGACAGTGCGAACGATACAATGGGGTGATCTGGAAGGCAGTTATGTTGGCTTTGACATCCCGGAACCTTAAGAATACACAATGGGAAATGGTACTGCCTGATGCCCTGCATTCCATTAGATCATTGCTTTCAACGGCTACTAATGTGACCCCCCATGAAAGGCTCTTTAACTATCCGCGGAGATCTACGACGGGATATTCGGTACCTTCATGGCTTACTATGCAGGGACCTGTGCTGCTTCGACGCCATGTTAGATTGTCAAAATATGATCCTTTAGTGGAGGAGGTGGAGCTGTTGGAGGCAAATTCCCAATATGCTCATATTCGATTCCAAGATGGGAAAGAAAGTACCGTTTCAATTAAAGACTTGGCTCCTTGTGGTGGCCAGCCCTCTTCTGAGGATATTAACAATAGTCATGATTCAGATAATGTGGATGCTGTTACAGATACTATGAATATTTCCAATCCGACTGCAGATAATTATACTTCTATTAGTCAGCCCTCGATGGATGTTCATGACCGTCCCAGTTTACCTCCTGATGGGATTTCTAATCCGGAAACCGTTGAAAATCGGGATATGGATAGCCTTCCTGCAGAAGATACTTCTGTGTCTCCTGGTGTGGGAGGGCAAGGAATTTCACCAAGGTTGAGAAGGTCGACACGAACAAGATATCCGGTCGACCGATTGAAAATGGACTTTTAAATTGATAGTAATGTTTTAAAATTGTTGAAATATTATATTATATTGTTTTAGTTGAGAGATACTTAATACTTATGTGCAATGTTACTATTTGTTGTTGCTCACTTAGTATTGTGTCATGTTGAATAGTTTTATTTTGTCTGTGCATAGTTTTAGTTGTAAATAATTAATTATAAATTGTAAAGGTTATTTAGGTTGGAGTATATTTTAAAAGGAGGGGTGAATGTGGTGATTATTCTTTATGTTTAGTAAGAAGTATTGTGATTGGTTGTTTGTTTCCTGCCGTGGGATATATGCTGTAATCTCATTGGTAGTTGATGTCATGTGATTTGTGGTGGCCATCTTAAATTCAGTTCTTTCCAGCCTTTAGTTGGGACTGGGTGTTGAAGATGTGCTACAGGATTTTTAAGTTAATAAAGCTTAGATTAGAAAGGCAAATCTATTCTTTATTTCAGAGACTTTCTGTGGTCAGTCCCAAAAATAGTGATTATGCAGAGTTTCACTTTAATACCTTTTTATTCACTCCTCCATAATAAGCAAATTAACTATCAGAAAAAAATACCAGAAGAATGCAAGTTCCTATCATACCTATTTTTAAAGAGTAAGCCCATGTCTACGGTCTAGGAATCCCTTCGTGAAGTTTGGTGGCAATCCTTTCCTTTAGTGGTTCTTAGCTGTCTGCAGACTTTGACACTTAACAGGACTTAATTAACATATCCTTTCAGCAATGAATATTACTGCACTATATGATAATATTGTTTTATTGTGAGGGATCCACAGCAATGTTACTTCCTCCCTTTTTCCAAACTGGAACCAGCTGGCAATGAACCAGCTACAGCCAAGAGGGTAGACAAGTGACTTGCTCCCTAGCCTTTCTCCAAAGTCACTCTCTAATGAGTCACTGCAAGGTGTACAATCAGTTTACAGTTGACTCTCTCCCATGTTGTCCCTGCTCTGGAGTAAGTTAAGAACATAAGAATATAAGAAATAAGAGCAGGAGTAAGCCATTTGACCCTTCGAGCCTGCTCTGTCATCCAATAAGATCATGGCTGATCTTTTACCTCATCTCCACTTTCCTGCACTATCCCCATATCCCTTGATTCCCTTAATATTCAAAAATCTATCGATCTCTGTCTTGAATATACTCAACAACTGAGCCCCCACAACCCTCTGGGGTAGAGAATTCCAAAGGTTCACCACCCTCTGAGTGAAGAAATTTCTCCTCATCTCAGTCCTAAATGGTCGACCGCTTATTCTTAGACTGTGACCCCTGGTTCTAGACTCCCCAGCCAGGGGAACATCCTCCCTGCATCTACCCTGTCAAGCCCTGTAATAATTTTCTATGTTTCAATGAGATCACCTCTCATTCTTCTAAACTCTAGCGAATATAGGCCTAGTCTACTCAATCTTTCCTCATAGGACAATCCCCCCCATCCCAGGAACCAGCCTGGTGAACCTTCGTCGCACTCCCCTTATGGCAAGTATATCCTTCCTTAGGTAAGGAGACCAAAACTACACAATACTCCAGGTGTGGTCTCACCAGGGCCCTATATAATTACAGTAAGACATCTTTACACTTATACTCAAATGGGGAGAGTTACCTGGACACTTTGATCCAGGAGGCAGTCACACCGCTTAGGTTTGGTAGTGATACAGTTCCTCAGTTGTGCTTACCCCTTGCCAATGTGGGCAAGATCATCATCTGAATTGTGTGGGGTCTCGCACGGTTTAGTAAATTTAAGTGAGTTCAGCAGGTGAGGCTGGCTACAATCATTTGGCATCCAGGCAGCTTGGGCAGTTCAGATTGTCAATGCACATGCACCTGCACCTAATTTACAATACCACTACAAGTCAGTACAGCTGAACCAGCATTGTTTAATCTCCAACAGATTTTCACAACAACAACTTTCATTGGAGAGGTAGGGTGCAACAGACCATGGAGGAATTTGAACAGAAGAATGGGGATTTTAAAGATGATATGCTGAGGCAATCCAATGAGGACTGGCAAAGATGGAATGATACATGTTTGGGACTTATTACAGGATCGGATACAAAGAGTAGACTTCTGGAGTAGTTGAAGCTTATGGTGGAGCTTGGGAAGTGGACAAACTTAGCACTGAGAAAGTCAAGTTGTGAAGGGACCATGACATAGATGAGAATTTAGTAGTGGAAGGGGTAATATGGGGAGGGACATAAGCAGATGATGTTGTGGAGGTGGAAATAAGCAGCCTTGGTGATGAGGTGACTTTTTTTTATTCATTCATGGGTTGGGGGCGTCGCTGGCAAGGCCAGCATTCATTATCCATCCCTAATTGTCCTTGAGAAGGTGGTGGTGAGCCACCTACTTGAACCCCTGCAGTCCGTGTGGTGAAGGTACCGTGCGGTTAGGTAGGGAGTTCCAGGTTTTTGACCCAGCGACGATGAACAAACGCAGATATATTTCTAAGTCAGGATGGACCTGCTGCCCTTGTCCTTCTAGGTGGTGGAGGTCGTGGGTTTGGGAGGTGCTGTTGATGAAGCCATTGTGAGTTTCTGCAGTGTATCTTGTAGATGGTGCACACTGCAGCCACGTTGCGTCGGTAGTGGAGGGAGTGAATGTTTAAGGTGGTAGATGGGGTGCCAATTAAGCAGGCTGCTTTTTCCTGGATGGTGTCACGCTTCTTGAGTGTTGTTGGAGCTGCACTAATCCAGGCAAGAGAAGAGTATTCCATCACACTCCTGACTTGTGCCTTGTAAATGGTGGAAAGACTTTGGGGAGTCACTCGTCGCAGAATACCCAGCCTCTGACCTGCTCTTGTAGCCACAGTATTTAAGTGGTTGGTTGAGTTAAGCATCTGGTCAATGGTGACTTCCAAGATGTTGACGATGGTAATGCCGCTGAATGTCAAAGGGAGGTGGTTAGACTGTTGTTGGAAATGATCATTGCCTGGCGAATGTTACTTGATACTTGTCAGCCCAAGCCTGAATGTTGTCCAGGTCTTGCTGCTTGTGGGAAAAGACTGCTTCATTATCTGAAGAGTTGCAAATGGAACTGAACACTGTGCAATCATCAGCGAACATCCCTACTTCTGACCTTATGATTTATGAAGCAGCTGAAGGTGGTTGGGCCCGGGACACTGCCCTGAAGAACTCCTGCAGCGAATGTCCTGGGGCTGTGGTGATTAACCTCCAACAATCACAACCATCTTACTTTGTGCTAGGTATGACTCCAGTCAGTGGAGAGTTTTCCCCCCAATTCCCATTGACTGCAATTTTACTCGGGCTCCTTGATGCCACACTCGGTCAAATGCAGCCTTGATGTCAAAAGCAGTCACTCTCACCTCACCCCTGGAATTCAGCTCTTTTGCCCATGTTTGGACCAAGGCTGTAATGAGGTCTGGAGCTGAGTGATCCTAGCAGAACCCAAACTGAGCATCTGTGAGCAGGTTATTCGTGAGTAAGTGCTGCTTGATAGCACTGTCGACGACACCTTGTATCACTTTGCTGATGATTGAGAGTAGACTGATGGGGCAGCAATTGGCTGGATTAGATTTGTCCTGCTTTTTGTGGACAGGACATTTCTGGGCAGTGTTCCACATTGTCCGGTAGATGCCAGTATTGTAGCTGCACTGGAACAGCTTGGCTAGAGACACGGCTAGTTCAGGAGCACAAGTCTTCAGCACGATAGCCGGGATGTTTTCGGGGTTCATAGCCTTTGCTGTATCCAGTGTGCTCAGCTGATTCCTGATATCACGTGGAGTGAATCGAATTGGCTGAAGGCTGGCTTCTGTGGTGGTGGGGACCTCAGGAGGAGGCCGAGATGGATCATTCACTCAGCACTTCTGGCTGAAGATGGTTGCAAACGCTTCAGCCTTGCCTTTTGCACTCATATGCTGGGCTCTGCCATCATTGAGGATAGGGATATCATAAATGATCAGAGCAAAGTGAAAATAGTTGGTGAACATCAGCAGAACTCTGGGTTTATATGACTTGAAACCAGTTCTCAGGTATTTGTTCTTTACAAAATGTAATGTATAGTTTGACTTACAACAACTTCCATTTATAGACCACCTTTAATGTAGTGAAATGCCTCAAGGGGCTTCACAAAGGGGAATCAGACACTGAGCAGAAGTGGAAATAAAGTTTGCGAGCTGATTGAAGAGGTAGATTCTGAAGAAGTTTTTGAAGATGGGGAGCGATTTTTAAATGGAAGGTTGAAGACTCTAGCACTGCCGGTGGAGTAGAGGAAAGGTGGGTCACAGCAAACCAGAGTTGGAAGGGTGACGAATGCAAGCTGGCATGTATGGCTGGAAGAGGCTGCTGAGAATATGCTGGGTGAAGCAGTGATACTGAGCAGAGAGCAACACGACATAAATAAATAAGTAATAAAGATAATGGGCCATACTTTTCTGTAGCAGGGCATCGAAAGGTATCCGTCATTAGTTAGACTTGCCCTTGCCCGTTTAATTTCAATGATACGTGAGCTGATAACACTGCAGCGAGGGAAATTGGGCTTCTGTGACCTGAGTGAACAGGACAAGCAACTGTGTATCTCCTTAACCAGTCAGATTGAAGGATTGTGAAATTAACAGCACAAGGACTGAGAAGGAAGTGTAAATTAGAGTGGGTGAATTCAATGTTAAATCCGGTACTGAAAGAGAGGGAAAGAAAGACTGGATTAAGAAAGAGATTAAATAAAAAGAGACAGAAAAGAAAAGTAAAACTAAAATTTCAATTTACATTTGTAAAATATCTAACAACAATTAAAACCTGAAGGAATGAGACTCCACACTTATAATAGTTAATTTTCCGTGCCAGAGACATTCATTGGCAGTAAATAGCACTTAGTACATTGTTAAAAGGATCTCTGACAGCTAATCAAGGTTTAATTAAATACGCGTGGACCTTAAATAGCTCCAAGACACTTCAGACCAACTCTAACTTTCTGTGGAGAGTTCAGTATGTATCTACTGTGCAAGTACAGCAATTTCACGGTGCTCAATGCATTTCAATGGTGAGGAAGACAGTGAGATGCCGTTTTTGCGAAGCTTACGGCTGGGCATCGCATCTTGGACAGCCTGAAATTGTTGTAGCATTTGTGCATAAAAACCAGTGAGCGCCATTAGCCTCGCCGTTATTTTGACAGCAAATTATAAGCCAATGATACTTAGGACCCTAAAGTATATATTATAACATTACTGATGCTTTCATTTTATTTTTTTTCTGCAATAGAGCACCAGGAAACAAACGGCATGTCAAATTATCATCAACTACGTTTATAAATGTGTGCGAAAAGCAAACTTGAATGTTATTAAATACATGGCATAGCAGAACATGGAATTAAAGTTTTGTCAACAATACTTTCATGAACAATTTCAATTATAAAGTGCTCTGATATATTTTTAAATAGTAATTGCAAAATGATTGAATCTTAATTTGCTGATGATGTCACAATAAATTATTCCTCAAAAAAAATGCAGAATGGAGTTAGCTGAAGCCGCAACAGTGTTGGGCCCTTGTCTGCCAAGCATGTTGCAGGCTCTTAAATTTGATGGATAGCATATGAAGAGCTGTGTGCTACCCATATGCTGCACTAATTTGCATTCCAGCGATCACATTTCAGTGTTAATATATCTGAGTTGCAGTGGAAAAAGAATTCAAATGTAGTTCAGATCTCTTTAGTGACCTGTCACGAACAATACAAATAAAACAGTTCCTTTCATTTCACTGCAGCCATATGGTTTTTTCCAGAGTGCCTATTATACGGGGGTCAGGTGAGTTAGTCGGCTTTCCTGGCTAATTTAATTTGGACTCTGTAATTTTACACTAATCATTAAGGGACTCAAACATTTTTTGTCATGCAACACTATGGCCCCTTCTCCCACTATTCTCGGTCAGATATAAAGACCTGAATGGGCCAGAATGTTCTCCAACTCAATATTAGTAAGATAGAAGACATCCTCTTCAGTTTTTCTCAGAACTTTTGTGCTGCTTCCTCAGGCTGTACCCAAAGGTAAACAACTTCACTGTCCTGTTCAACTTTAAGATGATGGGTGCAGTAGCACAGTGGTAATGTCATTGGGCTAGTAATCCAAAGGCATGGACTAATGATCTGCAGATGTGAATACAAATCCCACCACAGCAGCTGGGGAATTTAAATTCAGTTCATTAAATAAATCCGGAATAAAAAGCTAGTATCAGTTATGGTGGCATAGTGGTTAGCACTGTTGCCTCACAGCGCCAGGGACCCGGGTTCAAATCCGGCCTCGGGTGACTGTCTGTGTGGAGTTTGCACATTCTCCCCGTGTTTGCGTGGGTTTCCTCCGGGTGCTCCGGTTTCCTCCCACAGTCCAAAGATGTGCGGGTTAGGATGATTGGCATTGATAAATTGACCCTTAGTGTTAGGGGGATTAAATACGTGGGGTTATGGGGATAGGGTGGGATATGTGTTGGTGTAGGGGTTACGGGGATCGGGTGGGCCTCTATCTGCGCTGTGGGGTTTCTGTGATTCTGTGATTCTGTGATGGTAACCATGAAACTATCAGATTGTCGTAAAAACCCATCTGGTTCACTAATGTCCTTTAGGGAAGGAAATCTGCTGTCCAGTCTGGCCTATATATTACTCCAGACCCACAGCAATGTGGTTAAGTCTTAACTGCCCTCTGAAATGGCCCAGCAAGCCACTCAGTTGTATCAAACTGCTACGAAAAACAATAACACAAATAAAAGCAGACGGACCACCTGGCATCAACTTCAGCACCAGATTTGGACACAACAAAGGCACAACCTGCAAAGTCCTTCTCACTAACTGGGGACTTGTGCCAAAATTGAGATTAGTCAAGCAACAGCCTGACATAGTCATATTCACAGAATCATACCTTTCGTCCCTGGGTACATCCTGTCCCACAGACCCACTAGAGGTGCCGGCACAGTGGTATACAGTTGGGAGGGAGTGGCCCTTGGAGTCCTCAATATTGACTCCAGACCTCATGAAGTCTCATGGCATCAGGTCAAACATGGATAAGGAAACCTCCTGCTGATTACCACCTAAAGCACTCCCTGATGAATCAGTACTCCTCCATGTTGAACACCACTTGGAAGAAGCACTGAGGGTAGCAAGGGCACACAATGTACTCTGGGTGGGGGACTTCAATGTCCATTACCAAGAGTGGTTCGAGAGTACCACAACTGACCGAGCTGGCTGAGTCCTGAAGGACATAGCTGTCAGACTGGGCCTGTGGCAAGTGGTGAGAGAACCAACAAGAGGGAAAAACCTACTTGACTTCATCCTCACCAATCTACCCGTCGCAAATGCATCTGTCCATGACAGTATTGGTAGCAGTGACCACTGCACAGTCATTGTGGAGATGAAGTCCCGTCTTCACACTGAGGACACCCTCCATCATGTTGTGTGGCACTACCACCGTTTTAAATGGGATAGATTCAGAACAGATCTAGCAGCTCAAAACTGGGCATCCATGAGGTGTTAGAGTCATAGAGTCATAGAGTTTTACAGCGCAGAAAGAGGCCCTTCGGCCCATCGTGTCTGCGCCGTCCATCAATCCCTGTCCAGTCTAATCCCATTTTCCAGCATTTGGTCCATAGCCTTGTATGCAATGGCATTTCAAGTGCTCATCCAAATGCTTCTTGAATGTTGTGAGGGTTCCTGCCTCTACCACCCTTTCAGGCAGTGAGTTCCAGCTTCCAACCACCCTCTGGGTGAAAAAATTCCTCCTCAAATCCCCTCTAAATCTCCTGCCCCTTACCCTGAATCTATGCCCCCTTGTTATTGACCCCCCTACTAAGGGGAAAAGTTCCTCTTTATCTACCCTATCTATGCCCCTCATCATTTTGTACACCTCACTCAGGTCCCCCCTCAGCCTCCTTTGCTCCAAGGAAAACAACCCCAGCCTGTTTAGTCTTTCTTCATAGCTGAGGCGCTCCATCCCAGGTAACATCCTGGTGAATCTTCTCTGCACCCTCTCCAAAGCAATCACATCCTTCCTATAGTGAGGCGACCAGAACTGCACACAGTACTCCAGCTGTGGCCTTACCAGCGTTTTGTACAGCTCCATCATAACCTCCCTGCTCTTATATTCTATGCCTCTGCTAATGAAGGCAAGTATCCCATATGCCTTTTTAACCACCTTATCTACCTGTTCCGCTGCCTTCAGGGATCTATGTACATGTACACCAAGGTCCCTCTGACCCTCTGTACTTCCTAGGGTCCTACCACTCATTGTGTATTCCCTTGCCTTATTTGTCCGTCCAAAATGCATCACCTCGCACTTTTCCGGGTTAAATTCCATTTGCCACTTTTCCGCCCATCTGACCAACCCGTTAATATCGTCCTGTAGCCTGAGGCTTTCCTCCTCACAATTTACCACCCCACCAATTTTCGTGTCATCCGCGAACTTACTGATCATACCCTTTACATTCTCATCCAAATCATTAATGTAGATCACAAACAGCAAGGGACCCAGCACCGATCCCTGAGGTACCCCACTGGACACAGGCTTCCAGTCACAAAAGCAACCTTCGACCATCACCCTCTGCCTCCTGCCACTCAGCCAGTTTAGGATCCAACGCGCCAAGGCCCCCTGGATCCCATGGGCTCTTACCTTCTTGACCAGTCTCCTATGCGGGACTTTGTCAAAAGCTTTACTGAAGTCCATGTAAACCACATCCACAGCATTTCCCTCATCCACACACCTAGTCACGCCCTCGAAAAATTCAATCAGATTGGTCAGACATGATTTACCCTTGACAAAGCCATGCTGACTATCCCCGATTAATCCTTGCCTCTCCAAGTGGAGACTAATTTTGTCCCTCAGAATTTTTTCCAATAATTTCCCTACCACAGATGTTAGGCTCACTGGCCTGTAATTCCCTGGTTTATCCCTGCTACCCTTCTTGAATAATGGTACTACGTTAGCTGTTCTCCAGTCCTCTGGTACATCCCCTGTTGCCAGAGAGGTTCTGAAAATTTGTGTCAGAGCCCCTGCAATCTCCTCCTTTGCCTCACACAACAGCCTGGGATACATCTCGTCTGGGCCTGGGGATTTATCCACTTTTTGGCCTGCTAAAACCGCTAGTACCTCCTCCCTCTCGATGCTAATATGTTCAAGTATGTCACAGTCCCCTTGCCCGACTTCTATGTCTACATTGTCTTTCTCCATAGTGAACACAGAGGCAAAAAATTCATTTAAAACCCCACCTACTTCATCTGGCTCTACACACAGCTTGCCACTTTGGTCCCTAATGGGCCCTACCCTTTCCCTGGTTATCCTCTTGCCCTTAATATACTTATAAAACATCTTAGGATTTTCCTTTATTTTGCTCGCCAGTGTTATTTCATGGCCCCTCCTCGCCCTCCTAATTTCCTTTTTAAGTATGCCCCTGCACCTTTTATACTCCTCTAGGGCTTCCTCCGTCTTTTGTCTTTTGTAACTGCCAAAAGCCCCCCTTTTTTCCTAATGCATTTTTGTATATCCCTTGTCATCCAAGGTTCCCTTTGCTTGTTGGTCCCACCCTTGACCTTTACAGGAACATGTTGGCGCTGTACTCTCTCTATTTCCCTTCTGAAAGCCTCCCACTGTTTTGATGTGGGTTTTCCTATAAGTAGCTGCTCCCAGTCCACTTTGGCCAGATCCTGCCTTATCTTATTAAAATCGGCCTTCCCCCAATTTAGAACCCTTATTTCCGGGCCGTCTTTGTCTTTTTCCATGACCACCTTAAATCTCACCGAATTATGGTCACTATCGCCAAAATGCTCTCCTACAGACACTTCCACCACCTGCCCGGCTACATTCCCTAGAATTAGGTCCAGTACCGCCCCCTCTCTTGTAGGACTTTCTACATGTTGGCTCAAAAAGCTCTCCTGGATGCACTTTAAGAATTCTGCACCCTCTAAGTCTTTCACACTCTGACTATCCCAATTTATATTGGGGAAGTTGAAATCCCCCACTATTATTACCCTATTATTTTCACACTTTCTGAGATTTGCCTACATATCTGTTCCTCTATCTCCCCCTGACTGTTTGGGGGCCTATAGTACACTCCCAGCAAAGTGCTTGCCCCCTTTTTGTTTTTAAGTTCTACCCATATGGCCTCATTGGAGGAACCCGCTAATATATCATCCCTCCTTACAGCAGTAATTGACTCCTTAATTAATATTGCAACACCCCCTCCCCTTTTACACCCCCCTCTGTCTCGCCTGAAGATTCTATACCCCGGAATATTCAGCTGCCAGTCCTGACCCTCCCTCAACCATGTCTCCGTGATGGCAACAATATCGTACTCCCATGTGTTCAACAACAACTTCAGTTCATCCACCTTATTTGCAAGACTCCGTGCATTAAAATAAATGCCTTCCAGCCCTGCCATATTCCCTTTTGCCTTCACATCTTTGCTCTGCCTTCCCTGCTGACTTGTTTTTTCCTCCGTATTTGGCTGTACATCACCCCCTACTATAGCTCCACTCTGTATCCCATCCCCCTGCCGAGTTAGTTTAAACCCCCCCCAGCAGTGCTAGCAAACCTCCCCGCAAGGATATTGGTTCCCCTCTGGTTCAGGTGTAAACCGTCCGACTTGTACAAGTCCCACCTGTCCCAGAAGCAGACCCAGTGATCCAGGAAACTAAAGCCCTCCCTCCTGCACCATCCCTTTAGCCACGCATTCATCTGTTCTATCCTCCCATTCCTATACTCACTAGCACGTGGCACCGGGAGTAATCCAGAGATTACAACCTTTGAGGTCCTGCTCCTTAACCTTGCCCCTAGCTCCCTAAATTCTTGCTGCAGGACCTCATCCCTCTTTTTACCTATGTCGTTGGTACCAATGTGGACCACGACCACTGGCTGTTCACCCTCCCCCTCCAGAATGCCCTGCAGCCGCTCAGTGACATCCTTGACCCTGGCACCAGGGAGGCAACAAACCATCCTGGATTCACGTCTACGGCCACAGAAACGCCTATCTGTTCCCCTTACTATAGAATCCCCTACCACTATTGCTCTCCCACTCTTTTTCCCCCCTTCCTGGGCAGCAGGAGCACCCCCAGTGCCAGGAAGTTGGCTGCTGCTGCCTTCCCCTGGTGAGTCATCCCCCTCAACAGTATCCAAAGCGGTATACTTGTTTGAAAGGGGGATGTCCGCAAGGGTTCCCTGCACTACCTGCCTGCCTTTGTTGCTCCGCCTGATGGTCACCCCCTGTGCTGCCCTACCCTGAGGCGTGAACAACTCGCTAAACGTGCTATCCACGAGCCTCTCAGCATCGCGCATGCTCCAAAATTCATCCACCCGCAGCTCGAGCGCCGCAATGCGGTCTACAAGTAGCTGCAGCTGGATGCATTTCCCGCACACATGGTCGTCAGGGACACTGGCAGCATCCCTGACTTCCCACATGGAGCAAGAGGAGCAGAACACGGGTCTGAGCTCTCCTGCCATGACTTACTCCTTTAATTAATTAAAAAATTTATTCAATACCCCAGTTACAGGTATACTCTAGGGCGCTTTATTTACCAACTATCCCCACTACACCACAGAAATTTAACACCACAGAATTTAAGCTTGTATTGAAAAAAGAGAAATACTCACCAACCAATCACCTACCTGCTCCCTGGTGACGTCACACACTGATTACTTTTTACCTCTCTCCCCGCTGCTGAGTTGGTAAGCCTCGCTGGTTGCGCCGGTTTTTATACCGGGCTCCTCACCACGCTGCTCCCTGCTCCGAGTGCTCTGGCCTCGCTGGTCGCGCCGGTTTTTATACCGGGCTCCTCACCACGCTGCTCCCTGCTCTGAGTGCTCTGGCCTCGCTGGTCGCGCCGGTTTTTATACCGGGCTCCTCACCACGCTGCTCCCTGCTCCGAGTGCTCTGGCCTCGCTGGTCGCGCCGGTTTTTATACCGGGCTCCTCACCACGCTGCTCCCTGCTCCGAGTGCTCTGGCCTCGCTGGTCGCGCCGGTTTTTATACCGGGCTCCTCACCACGCTGCTCCCTGCTCCGAGTGCTCTGGCCTCGCTGGTCGCGCCGGTTTTTATACCGGGCTCCTCACCACGCTGCTCCCTGCTCCGAGTGCTCTGGCCTCGCTGGTCGCGCCGGTTTTTATACCGGGCTCCTCACCACGCTGCTCCCTGCTCCGAGTGCTCTGGCCTCGCTGGTCGCGCCGGTTTTTATACCGGGCTCCTCACCACGCTGCTCCCTGCTCCGAGTGCTCTGGCCTCGCTGGTCGCGCCGGTTTTTATACCGGGCTCCTCACCACGCTGCGGGCCATCAGCAGCAGAATTGTATTCTACCACAATCTGTAACCTCATGGCCTGGTATATCCCTCACTCTACTATTACCATCAAGCCAGGGGATCAACCATGGTTCAATAAGGAATGTAAAAGTGCATGCCAGGAGCAGCACCAGGCATACCTAAAAATGAGGTGCCAACATGGTGAAGCTGCAACACAGGACTACATACATGCTAAACAGCAGAAGCAGCATGCTATAGACAGGGCTAAGTGATCCCACAACCAACGGATCAGATCAAAGCTGATCAGATCAGATTGGATCAGATCACAGAAAGCATTTAGGAAGGCAAGTGGCATTTTGACTTTTATTGCAAGGGAGCTGGAGTACAAGAGTAAGGAAGTCTTGCTATAATTGTACAGGACTTTGGTGAAACCACACCTGGAGTACTGTGCACAGTTTTAGTCTCCTTATCTAAGGAAGGATATACTTGCCTTAGAGGCAGTGCAACAAAGGTTCACTAGATTCATTCCTGGGATGAGATGGTTGTCCTATGAGGAGAGAGTGAGCAAATTGGACCTATACCCACTGGAGTTTAGAAGAATGAGAGGTGATCTCATTGAAACATACAAGATTCGGAGGGGGATTGACAGGGTAGATGTTGAGAGGTTGTTTCCCCTGGCTGGAGTGTCTAGAACTAGGGGCACAGTCTCAGGATAAAGTGTCGTCCATTTAAGACTGAGATGAGGAGGAATTTCTTCATTCAGAGGGTTGTGAATCTTTGGAATTTTCTACCCGAAGGGCTGTGGATGCTGAATCATTGTGTATATTCAAGGCTGAAATAGATAGATTTTTGGACTCTAGGGGTATCAAGGAATATGGGGATCAGTGGGAAAGTGGAGTTGAGGACAAAGATCAGCCATGATCTTATTGAATGTTGGAGCAGGCTCAAGGGGCCGTATGGCCGACTCCTGCTCCTAATCCTGACATTCTTATGTTCTCTGCAGTCCTGCCACATCCAGTCATGGTGGTGGACAATTAATCAACTAATGGGAGGAGGAGGTTCCATGAACATCCCCATCCTGAATGATGGCAGAGCCTAGCACACGAGTGCAAAATACAAGGCTGAAGCACTTGCAACCATCTTCAGCCAGAAGTGCTGAGTCAATGATCCATCTCAGCCTTCTCCTGAGTTCCCCATCATCACAGAAGCCAGTCTTCAGCCAATTCGATTCACTCCACATGATATCAAGAAATGACTGAGCTCACTGCATACAGCAAAGGCTATTGGCCCCGACAACATCCCGGCTACAGCACTGAAGACTTGTGCTCCAGAACAAGCCACACCTCTAGCCAAGCTGTCCCAGTACAGCTACAACACTGGCATCTACCCAACAAAGTGAATTCCAAAGATTCACAGCCCTCTGAGTGAAAAAAATTCTCCTTCTCTCAGTCCTAAATGGTCGACCCCTTATCCTGAGATTACGCCTCCTAGTTCTAGACTCTCCAGCCAGGGGAAACAGCCTCTTGGCATCTACCCTGGCAAGATCTTTCAGAATCTTATACGTTTCAATGAGATCACCTCTCATTCTTCTAAACGCCAGAGAGCCCACTGACTCCCACAGCTACCTTGACTACACGTCCTTCCACCCCACTTCCTGTAAGGACTCTATTCCATTCTCCCAGTTTCTCCGTCTCTGTCGCATCTGTTCTGACGATGCCACCTGCCGTACCAGTGCTTCCGATATGTCTTCCTTTTTCCTCAACCGAGAATTCCCCTTGACCATGTCTGTTCCATTTCCTGCACTTCTGTTCTCACACCTTCCCCTCCCTCCTAGAACTACGAAAGGGTTCCCCTTGTCCTCACCTTTCACCCCACCAAACTCCACATTCAACGGATCATCCTCCACCGTTTCCCACCACCTCCAGCGTAATCCCACCACCAAACACATCTTCACCTCCCCTTTCAGCATTCTGAAGGGACCCTTCCCTCCGAGACACCCTGGTCTACTCCTCAATCACCCCCAACACCCCCTCCCTTTCTCATGGCACCTTCCCGTGAAAGCGCAGGAGATGCAACACCTGCCCTTTTACCCCCTCCCTTCTCACCATCCAGGGCCCCAAACACTCCTTCCAGGTGGAACAGCGATTTACTTGTACTTCTTGCAATTTAGTATACTGTATTCGCTGCTCACCTCTACATTGGGGAGACCAACGCAGATTGGGTGACTGCTTTGCAGAACACCTCTGTTCAGTCTGCCACCAAGACCCCGGGCTTCCGGTTGCCTGTCACTTTAATTCCCTGCTCCACTCCCACTCTAACCTCTCTATCCTTGGCCTCCTACACTGTTCCAATGAAACTCAACGTAAGCTCGAGGAACAGCAACTCATTTTTTGAATAGGTACTTTACAGCCTTCCGGACTCAACATTGAGTTCAACAATTTCACATCATAACCTCGGTCCCTATTTTTTCAGAAGGCAATTGTTGCTGATTCTGCTATTCCCATTTACACCTCTTCTAGACCCATCTTTTGTTTCTTAACTTGTCCCATTACAATCTTCTTTTGCTTGTACTACCATCCCTTTCGTCATATAATCTCCCCTGCCTTCCACCTTGTCACAGACTTTCCCTTTTGTTCTTTCCTCACCTTCGCCTTTCCCTGCCTCTGCACTTGTCTAAAACCTGTTATCTTTCTTACTTTTTCCAGTTCCGACAAAAGGTCATCGACCTGAAACATTAACTCTGTTTCTCTCTCCACAGATGCTGCCTTACCTACTGAGTATTTCCAACATTTTCTGCTTTTATTTCAGATTTCCAGCATCTGCAATATTTTGCTTTCATATCCAAGAGAGTATAGGCCCATTCTACTCAATCTCTCCTCATAGGACAACCCTCTCATCCCAGGAATCAATCTCGTGAACCTTTGTTGTACCGCCTCTATGGCAAATATATCCTTCCTTAGGTATGGAAACCAAAACATGCACAGAGCTCCAGGTGTGGTCTCACAAAAGCCCTATACAGTTGCAGTAAGACTTCCTTACTCTTGTACTCTAGCCCACTTGCAATAAAGAACAACATACCATTTGTCTTCCTAATTGCGTGCTGTACCTGCAAGGTAACTTTCTGTGTTTCATGTACAAGGACACCCAGGTCCCTCTGAACACCAACATTTAATAGTTTCTCACTATTTAAAATATATTGTTTTACTATTCTTCCTACCAAAGTGAATAACCTCGCATTTCCCCACATTATACTCCATCTGCCACCTTCTTGCCCACTCACTTAACCTGTTTATATCCCTTTGCAGACTTCTTGGCCGCAATTTTGCTGACCTTGCCGGGTCCATGGTGGGCGAAGTCGGTGGTGGGTCCCGACCCCACTGTAGGCTCCATCCCGCTCTGTGAAGTGAATTTCCCTTGATGGGGCTTGTTAAGCCTGCCCAGCGCGTTTCCCGGCCAATTAGAGGAAGCGGGTCTGGTGACATCATTTGATGACGCGTCACCAGCTAGTTTCCTTAAAGGGACCATTTCCAAATTTATTTTGACATTTGTGCCGTCAGTGCTCTACAGCGTTGAGGTGCTGCAAACACTGACAAGCACTGCACAAGGGCACAGGGCTGCACCCAGGCTCTCCCACGACTCCCTCCATATGCTTATGGAGGGAGTCACAGCAAGCAGGGTGGTCCTCTTCCCTTCCCATGGGCGGAAGAGACCTCCCCAGGAGATCAACACAGCCTGGTTGCACATTGCAGAGGAGGTCACAAGCAGGGATGTGGTCAGGAGGACCAGGATGCAGTGCCACAAACGTTTCAATGATCTCAGTAGATCACGAAACGTTAGTACAAAGCCACACTCAACCTCATCCTGCTGTGCCTCTCATCACATCCCAATCACTCTGCCTTCCCTACCCTACTCCTGCATATCCTTACTCACACCAACTTACCTTACACCTCCACCCATCCCTCTCTATCTACATTATCACATCCCCATCTCACTAGCCACCCCTCATACTCACCTACATCCTAGTGCAATCATACCAACTAACAACACACAAGAGTGTTTTATCCAATGTTCATGTAAAGTTTCTGTTAATGTACTGTCAAACATTTAAACTTTTATTTTCAACACTTTGTGTTCTTGGACAGATTTGTGTGCACCTTTGGAAGTGGCTTAGTGAGATTACAGTGAACCATGAGGCATAACAGTGCCCCCCATCCCCGCCCCCTGCTACAATGATGATGAGTGTGAAAGGAATGGCTTGGGAATTGTAGGGATGTTTTATGGTGTTGGTGTGGGGTGGTGCCAACCTGATGCATCATGTGGCAACCAGGGTGTACAGCATCAAGTGAAGTAAATATGGCCATGGTGACCCTGGCCTCCTGGGCTGCAATGTGCTCGGGTGCTGATGCCCTCTATCCTGTGCAGCATCAGTTTATTACGGAGAAGGTTGGTGTTGTTGTTAGTGCTGCTGGAGCTGGGTCTGATCATTGTGGGATTCTCAGGACCAAGAGAGAGTATAAAGGGCACCCATGCTGATGGAATAGATGGCAGGTGAAGTAGAGGTGACAGAAGCAATCCGTCAATGGTTGGAAAGGTAATGAGGTCAGACTGGATGGAGACTTGTGTAAAGACTTGCAGCATGATGAATCTGTTGTAGAAATGCAGTGAGGAAATGCTTGTGGCTGAGGGAACATATCTCTGTAAGGCGGGAGCTTTCACTGTACACTTGAAGCTGTCAACTCAACAGCTGATTCAATGACCACTGAACTCTCGCCTCAGCTTGACAGACCTGGTCCACGACCAGCGTGGACCCCATGGGTGAGCTGTCAAATGCAAAAGGTAAGCTGAAAATCATTCTTAAGTGGCTCTAAACAAGTCACTAATGACCTGAATTGGGTCCCCCGTTGCTGCCTGTCGGGTCGGCTCAGTGCTGACAGATCCGACATTGGTAAAGATGCATGGCGGTGGGTTCACAGCAGGGTCCTGACTCGCTGTGCAAAAAAACACTTTCCAGCCTGACCCGCCACCGATTGCATCCGCTGACCCCCCAGAAAATTCTG
Source organism: Somniosus microcephalus (assembly GCF_052327205.1). NCBI lineage: Eukaryota > Metazoa > Chordata > Chondrichthyes > Squaliformes > Somniosidae > Somniosus > Somniosus microcephalus. The sequence continues at coordinate 61,305,710 of NC_141000.1, read as the reverse complement.
GCCTTTGTGTCCTCCTCACAGGTTACTTTCCCACCTAGCTTTGTATCATCATCAAACTTGGATACATTACACTCCGGCCTAGAAATTCAGTTTGGGCCCGCCAGCTGGTTTGTGCCCAAAAGTTAGCGCTGGGCGGGGAGCCATTAGCGACCGTCAGATATTCGGCTTCTGCGCCCCAATCCGGAACCGGGCGCTATTCCAGGGTGTGGCCACCCCCGCTTGGGGCGCTGAAACTGAATTTCAGCACTGTAGGCGCCGCTGCGCCACCCGATGCGGTGCGGCAGGCTGTGGTACTGCAGGCCTCCTCCTTCTCTTAAGGTGGAGGTGCCTGCAACGGGGAGATCGCCGCTGGATTGTGCCGGCAAATGAGCCCGGCACCACGGAGAAGTGCCGGGCTCGCGGAAAGCAGCCGGCAATGCCGCGGAGGGGGTGGTGGAGGAGGCCGGGGAAGGAGGTGCGGGCAGGCGGCCGCCGAAAAAGCGGCCGGCCGCACCTCCACCTTTATGCGCCCCACTAAGGCTGCAGTAAGGCCCTGGTCTCCGGATGTAAGTAGCGGCCGCCACGGAGGAGGCGGCGGCAACTGAATATGGGATTCGGGCCGGCATCGGGGCGGAACCGGGGCACTGCGCACACCGATGGCGTCATCGGGGCCGGCGCAGCGCTACCGGCTACCGCCGCCATTACCGCAGCGCTGAATATCAGCACGAACTCCTCTATTGGCGCAAAAGCCCTCTTTGGGCGAAAACTGGGCGGAAATACAACCGAATTTCTAGGCCTCCGTCCCTTCATCTAAGTCATTAATATAGATTGTGAATAGCTGAGGCCTCAGCACTGATCCTTGCAGCACCTCATTAGTAACAGCCTGCCAACCTGAAAATGACCCATTTATTGCAACTCTCTGTTTTCTGTCCTTTAACCAATCCTCTATCCATGCTAATATATTATTCCCAACCCCATGAGCAGGTCAGAGGCTGGGTATTTTGCAGTGAGTGACTCATCTTCTGACTCACCAAAGTCTTTCCACCATCTACATGGCACAAATCAGGAGTGTGAGGGAATACTCTCCACTTGCCTGGATGAGCGCAGCTCCAACAACACTCAAGAAGCTTGACACCATCCAGGACAAAGCAGCCCGCATGATTGGCACCCATCCACCACCTTAAACATTCACTCCCTCCACCACTGGCACACGGTGGCTGCAGTGTGTACCATCTACAAGATGCACTGCTGCAACTTGCCAAGGCTTCTTCGGCAGCACCTCCCAAACCCACGACCTCTACCACCTTGAAGAACAAGGGCAGCAGGCACATGGGAACACCATCATGTCCAAGTTCCCCTCCAAGTCATACACCATTCTGACTTCAAAATATATTGCCGTTCCTTCATCATCGCTGGGTCAAAATCCTGGAACTCACTACATAACAGCACTGTGGGAGTGCCTTCATCACACAGATTGCAGCAGTTCAAGAAGGTGGCTCACCACCACCTTCTCAAAGACAATTAGGGATGGGCAATAAATTTTGTCCTTGGCAGCGGCGCCCACATGCCGTGAATGAAAAAAAATATTCAACCAAGTTACTGCCTTGTAAATCAGTGCCAGCTATTGTTTGTCTGTTTTACAGCATTGCCGGTCGATCTCACCCCAGAGCCTCTCTCACCTGCTGTTATGTACCAGTATTAAGTTGCTCTGTTTTGTTAATCGATAATGAGACTTTACTAACATTATTTAATAATGAGACTGTACTGATGAACTGAAGATGATATTACTAAAACACCATGGGGGAAAAATTCGGTATCGCCCCATTTGGGGCGCCGTTGTCGGCCGTGCACAAAGTTCAGCGCCTGGCGCTAATTATCGCCTCTGACAGCAAACTTGGCTTTTATCGCCCCTGGAGGTGGTTGGAGCACTAAATCAGGCGCTTCACACCTGTCTTAAGGCACAAACGCCGAGGAGTGATGTGCTACCTCAGAGTGCTGGCGAAGCAAGGAAGGGCAAATCAAAATCAACCTGCAAAGTGCTGCTCAGTACTCAAAACTCCTTCACACAGCGTTGAATCTCTCCAGAAGTCTCTCTCTCTGTCAGAATGTGTGGTGCAAAAATGTCACCGACAAAAAAAGGCAGGAAGCGGTCGCCTTTAAGTAGCGCTCCCCTAGTCCCTTTCTGACAGCATAACGCTCCCCTCAACCTGTTGTTGCTAGCGGCAGGCAGTAAGCCAGGGGGCGCCACTCAATATCTGGTCCGGGGCGCTAATTGGGTGTTGCGCACTCGAATGATGTCACAATCTGCCGGCACAGGAGATCGTGGCGGAAGTGTTTAGCGCCGCTGCAAAATGTCTAGTTAATTTCGCGAGCGGCGTGAACATTGCCGTGCCCGGGCGCTAGTTGCTTTGCGCCCCAATTGGTGCCCTCTTAAGGCGCTAACGGGAGGCACAAACAACTGAATTTCCCCCCCCATTATTCTTCTATGAGCATCAAAATCCATGTGTGTAAAGTATGTATGGGACACATGCCATTAATTCTGTGTGTTGATACAGTATTTAAAAAGTTATTTCATTTTTTTTTGAACGTATGTAGAATCTGAAAGCTACCATACAGAGTTGATATAAAGCCTCCCCTTTCTAGGAACTGTAGGAGTATATTTGTCATTATTACTGGAAGCTTAAAAATTTGTCATAAAGGATCATTACTGCAGTCATTAAAAAATTCAGTGATGATTAGACAGTGAGTGGCTAAATTATTATATAACTCACATCTATTCCAGTAGTTCAAAGATAAAACTTCACCCTAGAGAGCATTCCTACTAACCAGTGCAAGTCAAAAAGTATGACACAACACACAAGTACTCTACTATTCAACTTTTTAAGCTCTAGTTAATGTCTTTGGATGTACATGCTTGATAATCACAGTCCGAGCTGTCGGTAGGCTTTGATTACTTCTTTGCCACATAACCATAGTGACTGCACTAGAAAAGTAAATAATTGGACATGAAGTGCTGAGGACTTGACAAGGAGCTAAATAAATGTATTCTATTGTTTCGAGCCAAAAACTGTCAAAAGCCATTCTATCTATGGTAAGATTGCATTCTTTATGGCAAAGGGCCTATATCATGCAGGTAAAATAGAAAGACTACTTTCATGAGAGGAGACACTTGGTAGCTCACAAGTGAAAGATTTACAAATCAATTCAGATCAATCCACTGGTGATAATATCCTGCACAGCAAGAATGACTGCAGTGGAGCTGTCTGCCAACATGATCTAATCCCCCCAGGTTACATAATACTACAGTAATGTATTAATGCGTGACAACACATGATGGCCTGTATAGCAGGTAATGTAACAGTTTTAATATTTGTGTGACAGCACATTTCTATTCTCAAACATTAATATCTCAGTTAAACTAAGTTTTACTCTTATTTAATACCTCAACTAAAATAAGCTTTACTCTTATTTCTCTTTGGCCTTGAAATTGCAGTATGGGATATGAGTTTGCTAAATGCTTTACATTCTTTTGTCTGCTATTATAATAGATGTGGTCATCCACTTAAAATATCAGACAAAGGGATTTCATACAGACACGTATTTCACATCTGTCTTGTCCTTATGCATTATGTCATCATAGTTTGAGCATCTGGCATTAAAAGTGTGAAACAGGAATATATTTGCACACTTCTAACAGCCCACATGTATTATAAAGTTGGAGCTAAGCCTGTCCGATATTATGTGCTGTAGTACCACAGATATCCATTTCAGGTTTATTTCTCCCAACTAAATGATATATGAGGCTGTACACAGATAATATAAATGTTTGTCTTTTAATCCTTTTTATAATAAATTATTTTCTCACGAATTACTTATAAAATTCTATATGCAAATAGAATTCATACAATAATTCATTGCAGTGGTGGACCTTCAAGATTTCCTTAACTTATGCGAATCTCAGCAGCTAATTACATTTCCAAAACGTGATCATAGTGGCTCTTCAGAGGCCTGCAAGCTAGACTCTAAGGATTGGATTTTGCGGGGGGTCAGCAGGCGCGATCGGCAGCGGGTCAGGTGGGAAAGTGTGTTTTTTTCCCCAGCGGGTTGGGGCTCCGCTGTGAACCCGTCACCACATGCCTTTCTCAATGTCGGGTCTGTCAGCGCTGAGCAGACCCAACATGCAGTGGCGGGTTCACAACGGGGGACCCAATTCAGCTAATTTGTGGCTTGTTTAGAGCCACTTAAGAATGAATTTCAGCTCATCGTCTGCATTTGACAGCTCGCCCATGGGGTCCACTTCGGTCGTGAACCACATCTGTCAAGCTGAGGTGGGAGTTCGGTGGCCATTGAATCAGAGTGATGGGGATGTGATGAGAGGCACAGCAGGTTGAGGCTGAGTGTGGTTTTGTACTAATGTTTCGTGATCTACTGAGATCATTGAAACGTTTGCGCCACTGCATCCAGGTCCTCCTGACCACATCCCTGCGTGTGCCCTCCTCTGCAATGTGCAACCAGGCTGTGTTGATCTCCGGGGGAGGTCTCTTCAGCCCATGGGAAGGGAAGAGAACCTCTCTGTGTGCTCTGAGTCTCTCCATAAGCATATGGAGGGAGTCATGGGAGAGCCTGGGTGCAGCTCTGCACCTCTGTGCAGTGCCTGTCAGTGTTTGCAGCACCTCAATGCTGTAGAACACTGACAGCACAAATGTCCAAAGAAAGTTAGTCGTGGTCCCTTTAAGGAAAACGGCTGATGACGCGTCATCAAATGATGTCACCCAGACCTGCTTCCTCTAATTGGGTGGGAAATGCACTGGGCGGACTTAACAAGCCCCATCAAGGGAAATTAATTTCAGAGGCCCGGATGGAGACAGCAACGGGGTCGGGACCCGCCACCCACGTCGTTCGCCACGGACCTGCCAAGGTTCATAAAGCCACGGCCTAAGGAAGGCAAGGTTCAAAGAATAATCTTATTGTGCAATCTACAGTACAGCATGCACTGTATCTGTTAGAGTTCATAACAAGCATCTCTTACACTAATAACCATGGCTTCATAACAGAGTGTGGGAAGCAACTCTGTCATTCACTCCAGATGAGCCAGTTGGAAGAATCATGTCTTGACTGCTCAATCGCTTGTAATGTATAAATATTAAATGCTGCAGCAGTGAGATAAATCTCTGACTGAGCCACTCATGACTGACTTGAGACCAGTAGCTAGGCTATTCCAAGAAGAGGCCAGTATCCTGACTGGGACTAAACTACTCCTACTCCCCCCTCTCTCCAATGGCATTGGTACTACATAATTCACAGTGCAGTCCAATGTAACTCTGAGAGGGCTGTTTTATTTTTACATAGGCGCTTGCTCTTTTATTCATAAGAACATAAGAAATAGGAGCAGGAATATACTCAATGACTGAGCATCCACAGTTCTCTGGGGTAGAAAAGCCCAAAGATTCAGAACCCTCTGCAGAGGGGATACCTCTGGTACGATTGAAACATTTTCATATTAGAAATTACACACATACACTGTATCAAATGCGTTTCTGAAAATATTGGCCTGAAGTAGAGTTTTAATGATGTTGAAAATTATCAAAAAATTACATTTTTAGCGAGGTTGGTGGAATGAAGCTACTCACAAATTAAATTCCAATTTTGTATATTGTAATTCGATTTGATTTCGGGATTCCATTCAATCCTATTACGGGATTCCCTTCGGAAATAATTAAAATCGAATTTTGTTTTGTGATTGGAGGACCAGGCCCACGTGATCCCAGGTATGTTTCTGCACTGCCTGCATCCCTGGGATCTATGGGCCATTACGCTGTCCTCCACCTCGCATCCTCAGACCGTAAGTTTTCGCAGCCTTGCCACCATCAGGTATGTGCGCATTCCTTTCGCGGGTCGGAGGCGTTCTCCCGAGGTATGCCTCCAACTACAATTTTCGGCCCTACCTCATTATTCCTACTCTCTGTTTTCTGTCCATCAACCAATCCTCAATCCATTCTTTGTGTAGTTGTGCCAGGAATGCTGTGTTATCATTATCTTAAACAAAGCAACATTTTGTTTTTTGACTACTCATGTCCATTAACCTTTAGTGAACACTATGTAACCTAATTGACTCTACAGTATCATTACTGTCTTCATTTATTCTTTCTGCATATGACTATATCTCGAAATATAAATGTAGCTACTGACAGTGCACTACATTTCTTATTGAAGACTGCAGCGATATTAGGAATAAATACAGGGTTGGATTTGACAAGCACCTTTAAAGGAGCATCTAAGTGGAAGAGACCTTTTTGTTGCTTGCCAATTCCCACACACTGGGAGGTAGTGCGACATTTACCAGACTAGGAGTAGTTTGACATTCCATTTCTTTGCTCAGAAATGGGACACCCGATTGGGGGAAAAATTAATGCATTTATAAATTTACATACCACAATTTCTCGCACAGGTGTCATTCCATAGTAGAGTATGCAGAAACCAACAGGGAAAAAAATCTGCTGACAGTGGTTATAAGATTTTTAAAACAGCAGAAAAAAAGCATGGAAGAAGAAAAGATCAGTCTGGTCCTTTCACAGGCCATTCCAATCTGCCCCATCAAGGGCTCTACCCTACGTATTTAATCTTGAGATTTTTGCACGACTAGCTGCTTGTTTCCCACAAATATAATTTCCTTGGTTAAGCATTGTATTCCATGGAGCATTCGATGATTTCTGCCTACAATTATGCCTAAACCATCAATCCTAATCAGTTACTTATACAGGTTTCTTTGAATGAATGAATGAATGAATGAATAAATGAATGGATGATTTAATTAATTAATCAATAAAACATTAACTGCTTTTGTTGAGTGCCTGTTGCACAAAGCAGTGCACCAGGGAGAAGTGTTTCTTTTCATTCGTAGTCTCAATTAAAGTTTGCTAATTTTGTATGCACGTCCTCTAATTCTAGACTCAAGTTGAATATCCTATGTATGCCTACGTTATCTATACCTTTCATTATCTGTCGCCACTCAGTCTTTTCTCTCCAGTAAAAATAAGTTCAATTCTATAGGTCTATCTTGATCATTTGGAGCCCTAAATTCTTGAATTATCCCAGTTCCCAGACTGCAGCATTAATGAGTGTGACCATCAAGAAAAGAAAATCAGCTGATAATTGCGTGTCGGTCATTCTACTAGACATTATAAATTAATAATACACTTTTAACTATGTTATGGGACAATAATATCCTTTTGTGACCATCATCACATAATGTCAACCACTACCAGTAAAACTGTAGCTCAAAAATGGAAGAAAAAAATTTGCAAACCAAACTATACAGGCAGATTCACTGATATCAATACAAGAGAACAAAATTGGGCTTCACATACTATGGAGAGTAACAGATAAAAACTGCAAATGCTGGAAGTCTGAAATAATAATAGAAAATGTTAGAAGTAGACAATGGGTCAGTATCTGAATGAAAGCTTATGTTTTGGGTAGAGGCCCTTTGTCAGTACCTCTTTTTATATTGGTGTCAAGTCTCCCTTGACACTAACCTTAGTGAATCTGGTAGGTGTACACTGGTGCTGCCAGCAGCTTTGAGAGACCTGCACTTCAGAAACCAAAGATCACACACCCAATGGCACAAATCTAAAATCAGCTAAAGGGAATGCAAGGGAGACGGCTGGGGGTGGAAGAACAACTAAAGGCTGAAAGTCAAATATGTTAACTCCTAGCATGAGGTTGTTGTTAATGGATTCAGTAGCCTGTGAACTGATTCTTTTTAGAGGCTAGAAAGCTGGGAAAAAGTGATATATAAAGGTCGGTGAGATTGTGAAATGCTGTGGGAATGACAAAAGAGAGCGAAACAGCTTCAAACTAGGAAAGAGAACAGGAGAAAGTGAACAGATAGGAGGAATAAGAGAGACAGTTGAGATCTGAAGTTGTTGAAGCCAATGTTCAGATCAGAGGGCTTCCAAATGCCAAGGGGCTATTTGGGTGCTCCCAACAAGGAACAGCACTCACAAAATCGCACAAAATTTGATTTTATGTCCATTACTTTAATTCAAGGCCCGCGAACACTATTTTTCCTGATAAGTGCTCCCTGTAACTGGCTTTCCTCACAGGGAGTGCCAGATCAGGCAGTCAGACGAATTATTTTTGAGCTTGTATTGAGCTTTGTTGGAGTGATGTAGAATGCCAAACATGCAAATGCCAAAATGGGAATAGGAGGGGAGTTGAAGTTTTGTCTCATGCTTGTGGAAACAAGAAATGACATCAGGTATTGCATTGAAATATCATAATTATTTAAGACAGCATTGTAATTCAATTATATTAATACAATTTAGAAAAATGAATGGATAACAGTGATAAAGTTACCATTTACTTGGGGAGGAGAAAGCAGATGGCAAAATTAAATGAAAATCTGTCACTTGAGTGGTTTATAAATCAACTGACACCCTTCAACCTTCCAACTATGATTTAATTGTAGCTCTAAAATGACTATTGCTATTTTTATAGAATATTTTGTGATTTCAATAAAATTAAAACATTAAAAGTAAAGCTGCAATTTTGTGAATTGAAGAAACTACATTAACATCATCATTGAAAATTAATTTATGAGGGTACAATAAGGAACATAGGAACAGGAGTAGGCCATTTAGCCTCTCGAGCCTGTTCTGCCATTCAATGAGATCATAGTTGATCTGCGACCTAACTCCATATACCCGCCTTTGCCCCATGTCCCCGCCTTTGCCCCATGTCCCTTAATACCTTTGGTTAACTAAAATCTATCAATCTCAGATTTTAAGTTAACACTTGATCTCGCATCAATTGCCATTTGTGGAAGAGAGTTCCAAACTTCTACCACCCTTTGTGTGTAGACGTGTTTCCTAGCTTCACTCCTGAAAGGTCTGACTCTAACTTTTAGACTATGCCCCCTCATCCTAGAATCCCCAATCAGCAGAAATAGTTTCTCTCTATCTACCCTATCTGTTCCCCTTATTATCTTGAAAACTTCGATCAGATCACCCCTTAACCTTCTAAATTCCAAGGAATACAACCCTAGTTTGTGTAATCTCTCCTCATAATTTAACCCTTGGAGTCTGGGTATTATTCTGGTAAACGTACCATTTCCTCCAAGGCCAATATGGTGTGGTGCCCAGAACTGAAAATTCCTAAGGTGTGGTGCCCAGAACTGCTCACAGTACTCCAGGTGTGGTCTAACCAGGGATTTGTATAGTCTAAGCATGAATTCTACCCCGTTGTATTCTATTAGGAAATTAGTTTGAAGATATAGAGAGATCTAAGATGTTACATATATTACAATAATATCACATACATTGGTTTATATGGATCCAGTGTATTCGATACTCCATCTCATGGTGGCTCATGAATACTAATGAACATTAGTTATAGCAGCAGTTGGAGAACATTTCAGCACAACAAAATTTGAAAACAAATGCACTGGTAATCAATAATATCACTAATATCAACTGCTTCATTTGACCATTGTCTGAAATTTCTCATAGGTTCTAGAATTCAGCAAAAGGCCCTGAAAATTTGAAAAACCATTCTCTCCTACAAGGGAAATCAGGAGCACCAAGCCTCCACTTCTGCAAAATATCTAAATGATTTACTCAAGCGCAAAAATGGAACAACAGAAACACACCGTTGTTATGTTCATTAATAAATAGACGTTTTCATTATGAACAGCTAGCTTGAGCTAGTCATTTATTCAGCCATGTGGACTAGTGTACGGGCATCCATCTTGACTACTGCCTTGTGGGTAGCCCCTCTACTAAACATACAGCGCCACCTAGTGTACCATTCTAGAATGACATGTTACTGATCATTACATCCCCCTTCCTTAGAGGTTAAACAAAATTAATATCAATCAATATCAATCAATCATAATGACATAAACATCTTCACAACAGTCAACACATTTTCAAAGCTTTACTTTATGATCTCTAAGATTTTCATTCTTTTATTATAGTTTTCTTTGTACTCAAAGATTAAGTCTATCAGGCTTTTTTACTTCACGTGTGGATCTTCTCAGCACAGGTAAGTCTGATGTGTTTTCATGAGAGCCTGTATGTGTGTTTGTGTTAGATTGTTCTGGTGGTGAGTGACAAGATTCAGTTGCGGCATTGTCATCGATTTGCTCTTGGATAGTTTCTTGTGTTTTCAGGAGGGAACGGCAGTTCCTCCTAAGAATCTGTCCTTCCTCAGTTCTAACAGTGTATGACCTTGGTCCTACTTCCTCAAGAACTGTAGCTTTCCTGTTCCATGCATCTGGATCTTCAATCCTGACAACATCATCCCTTGTCAATGGTTTCAGAGTTTTGGATGACTTGTCATAGTGTGATTTCTGTTTCAGCTTTAACAGTTGAAGTCTCTGTCTCAGTTCCTTACTCTGCTTTTCTTTTGCACAGCAGGGTAGCGTGGTGTGCAACTTGCGACCCATTAGGAGTTCAGCAGGTGAAGAACCACAATCTAAAGGGGAGGCTCGGTCGCTCAGCAGGGCGAGATAAGGATCAGATTTGCTTTCTTCAGTAGCTGTTTGAGAACTTGAACATCTTTCTCTGCCTTACCATTCAACTGAGCATAAAGAGGACGGGATGTGATGTGTTGAAAGTCATAATGTGCTGCAAACTGTTGCCATTCCTTACAGTTGAAGCACAGACCATTGTCGCTAACGGCAATCCTGGGAATTCCATGTCTGGCGAAGATGGATTTAACATGCATTATGACACTGCTTGCTGATGTGCTTGAGAGCAGCGCCATCTCAGGATAGTTAGAATAGTAGTCAATCACTATTAGATAGTCTTAACCATTCAAATGAAAGAGGTCCATACCAACCTTTTGCCATGGTTCTGTTGGTAAGTCAGCTACTATCATTGGTTCCTTTGCTTGCTTGTTTTGGTGTTTCTGACATGTCTCACATTTGCCTATCATGTTCTCAATGTCCTTATTTATGCCAGGCCAATAAACAGTGTCTCTTGCCCTCCTTTTGCATTTTTCAATTCCGAGGTGTCCCTCATGAATCCTTTTGAGCATGTCTTGATGTAGAGCCTGTGGAATGACTATTCTGTTCTGTTTTAGTTATAGTCCACTTGCGACACTCAATTCTGACCTTGTGTGAAAATATTTTGGACAGGAACCTTTTGGCCAACTATGATGAATGTCCCCTATTACTGTTTGTAATACTGTATCTTTTACTGTTTCTTCTGCTATTTGCTTTGATTTTGTGTCTGACACGGGCAGCGCAGCAGTGACCATACTCACATGAACATCCACGTCTTCCTCAGTAGAGCTCACATGACTCATTGTGGGTGCTCGGGATAGTGCATCTGCTAACACTATGGGCTGGATTTTCCTAAGCCCCTGGAGTCGGGTTGGAGGCGTGCGGGCGATAAAAATCAGAGATCCGGGGGTCCCGACCCCATCCCACCTCCAACCCGCCTCCATGTCAATTTCATAGGAGTCGGGTTGCCAACAAGTGCTGGAACCCGACTCCCAGAGGCGGGAAGGGATTAAAGGCAATTAAACTGCCTGTTAACAGGTAGTTAACAGTTAGTTTTTTGCCTATTCGCGATTTTTATTGCTGATTTGTGGGCTTCCCGACAGCTCCAAACCACGAAAAGTTTTTGAGGCGGGACGTGGGTCTGAGGTCTTGGAGGGGTCGAGATGCCCAGTGTTCAGGTGAGTGAGGGGTGCAGGAGTGCAAAGGTAAGTGTTTTGCAAGTGTTTAAAGCGTTTAAATAAGTTTAACTTACTTTTACTTACCTTTACAGGAGTCCTGCATTCCGGTGTCGGGAGTCAGCTGCAAGAACCACAGAAGCTCCGATTTTTAAAAAAAAATCAGCTTCTTGGTTTCTGCAGCAAAATGATTTTAAAGTTATCCTGAGAAAGGACTGAGGCTGAATTAGCAGTTTCTCAGTGCTTGACAGCTTCAAACAGCTGTTAAACACTGATATTTCATCTGCCAAAAGCTTTTGACAGATGAAATGTCAATCTCTGACGTCACCTGTTGCCGGGTGGCCCTTAATTGGCCTGCTGAGCCCACAGGGCGGGCTCAACAAGGTCAATCAGAGGAAAATCCAGTGGGTTGGCCACATCTCCATGGAGGCGGGACAACAAGCCCGAATGTGGGTTTCCCACCTCCAACCCGCCCCCGTAGCAAAATCCAGCCCTATGTGTTTGCCTGGTGTGTAGATCTGTTCAAAGTCATATATTTGCAGCTTCATCATGAGTCGTTGAATCCTTGGAGACATCTCATTCAGATTTTTTTTTATGATTGCAACCAGTGGGCAGTGGTCTGTCTCAACTGTGAAGGTGGAAAGTCCATATATGTAGCCAAGGAACTTTTCTAGTCCAACTACCAAGCCTAGACATTCCTTTTCAATCTGGGCGTATCGACACTCAGAGTCAGTCATAGACTTGGAGGCATAGGCAACAGGCTTCCAGTCTTCACCCTCTGCTTGTAGCAAGACCACGCCTAGGCCATCTTTTGATGCATCCATTGACACTTTGATTCTCTTTGTTGGGTCAAAGAAGGTGAGTACAGGTGTGGTTGTCAGCACTGTTTTGAGGTTCATCCACTCTTGTTCATATCTTACTGTCCATGCGAACTCATTTGTTTTATGTAGCAGGTCTCGCAGACAGGCTGTCTTGGCTGACAAGTTAGGAATGAACTTTCCAATGAAGTTTATCATCCCCATGATGCGTAGCACTCCTTTTTTGTCAGTGGGTCGGGGCATGTTGAGTATGGCATTTACTTTTTCCATATCTGGCTCTATTCCTTTACCGGATAGATTATCTCCTAGGAAAGTGACTTCCTAGATGCCAAACTGACACTTCGCTTTGTTGAGCTTCAGTCCATTCCGGCGTATGCTCTGTAGCACTTTAGTCAGTCTCTCATTGTGTTCTTTCAGTGTGGAGCCCCAGATGATGATGTCATCAACATAGACCCAAACTCCTTCCAGACCTTCAATTATGTGTTCCATCGCTCTATGAAAGATTTCAGATGCAGATATTATCCCGAAAGGCATTCTGAGGAAACAATACCTGCCAAATGGTGTGTTGAAGGTACAGTATTTGGTGCTCTCTTCATCCAGTTTTAGTTGCCAAAATCCTTGTGAGGCATCGAGCTTTGTGAAGTATCTGGCACCTGACATTTCACTGGTGATTTCTTCTCGCTTGGGAATCTGGTAGTGTTCACGTTTTATGTTTGCATTTAAGTCCTTTGGGTCCATGCATATTCTTAGATCATTGTTCTTTTTCTTTACACATACCATGGAATTAACCCAGTCTGTTGGCTCTTCGACTTTCCTGATGACTCCTAGTGTGGTCATTCTGTCCAGTTCTTTCTTGAGCCGGTCACGCAGGGGTGCTGGAACTCTCCGTGGAGCATGTACCACTGGCTGAGCATCCTCCTTTAGCTGGATCTTGTAAGTGAATGGTAGGACTCCAAATCCTTTGAACACATCCTGGAAATTACTCACTACAGAATCCACCGAGTCATCTGGTCTGCTTATGGCACAGTTTATACGGTAGACTCTCTTGACCAGTTCTAAGTCCTCACTAGCTTTGTCACCTAGTAGTGAATCAAGTCCTTCAGCCACAACAGAAAACATGAGATGATGCACTTTGTCTTTGACTGTCACTTTAAGTCTGCATACACCTAAGCTATCTATTTTCTGTCCATTATAGTTCTTCAGTAGTACTGACTTTTTCTGTATTTTAGGCTTTTCTTTCATATTTTTAATGTCACTCATGCTGATTAAGTTTGCTTTTGCCCCAGTGTCTAGTTTCAATGTAACTAATGCTCCATTTACCTGCAGTGGCATTATCCATTTGTCCTCTTTTACTGCATTAACTTTATGTTCAACATTGTCCATTCCTGAGGGCTGCACATTTTCTGTATCCTTTTCGATATTGTCACATGACACCATTCCTACAAAAAATGTCTCACTTAAATCCGTGTCCTCAATCACATTGACTTGTTGCCCTTTCTTTGTTTTTACTTTTGAAAAGCATTCTTTGGCAAAGTGATTCTTTCCATTACATTTTGTGCACATTTTCCCAAACGCTGGGCATTGTCTTGACTGGTGCTGGTAACCACAGCATTTACAATTAAAAATTCCATCCTCCGATTGCTTTGCATTTCTGTTCTGCCCACGTTTCTTCCCCTTGTAGGACACAGCACCGACAGCAGCACAGTCACTCATTACAGTCACATTATTATTAATTTCACTGAAAGTCTTTGCGTGCTGTTGAGCTAGCTCACTGGCATGGCATATTTTCACAGCATCCTCCAATGTTAGTTCGGTTTCTCTCAACAAACGTTCCCTGACTTTTTTTATCATAAATACCAAACACAATCTGGTCATGAATCATGGATGATTTCAGTTCAGAGAAATTACATGTCTGTGCTTTCAGTTTCAGATCGGTCACAAAGCTATCAAAAGTCTCATTTTGCTGCTGTGTCCGTGAACGGAACACGTACCTCTCATAGGTCTCGTTCTTTTTGGGAGAACAATGTGTATCAAACTTCTTTAGCACATCGTCCATTTTTTCTCTGTCCTCCTCTTGATCAAATACAAACGTATTAAATACCTCTATCATCTGTGGGCCTGCAACCGTGAGCAGTAACGCTATTTTCCTTGCGTCTGGCTTCGTACCGAACCCGATGGCAGCAATGTAGAGTTCGAATTGTTGTTTGAAAGTCCGCCAATTGCAGTCGACATTCCCCGTGAGTTTCAAACCCTCCGGTGGCTTCAAATTCTCCATGTCGCATTTCACAATATTCAGCAGATATTACCACTTCTGGTACCATGTTATATTCATTAATAAATAGACGTTTTCATTATGAACAGCTAGCTTGAGCTAGTCATTTATTCAGCCATGTGGACTAGTGTACAGGCATCCATCTTGACTACTGCCTTGTTGGTAGCCCCTCTACTAAACATACAGCTCCTAAACATACAGCTCCACCTAGTGTACCATTATAGAATGACATGTTGCTGATCATTACAACCGTCACCAGTGGGATTTTCATAAATACCTGTCTGTCACTCATCACCTCTATTCTTCATGACAGATGAATAATGAAGACAAGGAACATGGGTCTCCTTGATCTAATGTACATTACAATGGTAAACATATTTATCAATACCATTTTGTAGAAATTCACTGTTATCAATGCAAGACAGTCAAATCAAATGATACCACCCAAAACATATGTTGCACCTATGATTAAAGGGGCTGAAGGAACAGAGACCTAGGGGTGTATGTACACAAATCTTTGAAGGTCGCAGGACAAGTTGATAAGCCTGTTGAAAAAGCATACGGGATTCTTGGCTTTATAAATAGAGGAATAGAGTACAAAAGCAAGGAAGTTGTGCTAAATGTTTATAAATCACTGGTTAGGCCTCAGCTGGAGTATTGTGTCCAATTTCAGGCACCACACTTTAGGAAGGATGTCAAAGCATTGGACAGGATGCAGAAGAGATTTACTAGAATGGTACCAGGGATGAGGGACTTCAGTTATTTGCAAAGATTAGAGAAGCTGGGATTATTCTCCTTAGAGCAGAGAAGCTTAAGGGGAGATTTAATAGAGCTGTTGAGAATTATAAGGGTTTTGATAGAGTACATAAGGAGAAACTGGCAGGAGTGTCAGTAACCAGAGCACACAGGTTTAAGACAATTGGCAAAAGAACCAGAGGGCAGATGAGGAGGTTTTTTTTTACACAGAGAGTTGTAATGATCTGGAATGCACTGCATGTAAGGGTTGTGGAAGCAGATTCAATTATAACTTTCAAAAGGGAGTTTTGATGGGAAAGCAAAATACTTGTATGTTCTAAGGGGATGAAATACTTCCTGTCAGTAATTTTAGTTTTAAAAAATGTAATTGTTAATGCAAAGCAGGATTTTCCCTCTTGCGCTCGGTCATGAGTAAAATTATCAGAAGGGGAAATTTCACTGCTATCTAATTTTGAAAAAAAATTGTAACTCTGCATAGTTATTCCATGAGTTTTTTTCCTGCAAATGATTTTTGTGACAGCATTTATCAATTCAGACTGGATGGCTGTAAAAAAATCTTGTTTGCAAAAAAACAAGGCTGCTTTTATGATTGTGGCTTCCCCTTGAACTATTTCTCATCCAAAATGATTGAACGCTGACCAATGTTCTCTCTAATTTTCTTTTGGCCCATGCAACCACTTTAACGGGCTGCGTGGACCATTCATAATTCCATATCTCTGCGTTTTTTTCTATTTGAAAGCCAGCTCACCAGCTGTACGAGATTTGTAGGGTGCCGCCCAGACTCGCGGCCACAGGGCCCATTAACACTGATCACTTCCTGGGTCTGCCTATGTTGCTCTGCAACTGGCTTGTAGGGGTTTCTGATAGTGACCTGGATTAACTCATTCTTTCATCAACACCCCTATCTGTGGGCACTTCCACTCAACTCATTCCTTCCATCTGACAGAAAGACTGAGATCAGGAACTCGTTGTTTAGTGATCCATGGACAGAAACAAATGCCCAATTACTAAACAGTATAACTTGTTAGTACACCATCATTATGCATCAGCCCACTCTCATTCTGTATTCTGTTTTTCTATTTAGAAAATCATCTAAGTCAGTGGTTCTCTAACCTTTTTTGGTTGAAGGACCCCTTTTCAAATCGATTAGTAATCACAGACCCAAACTCTAAATTTTAATACTATGTAATCTTCATAATATGTAAACATAACATGTAAAGAGTGCTTTAATAATGCTTTTAAGAAAACAGGTATTTACTTACAGATATCAGTGAGATGGGCGTGCCTGCTTCTCACAATAAATTCTGGGTACTCCACAGCAACAGATGGCCACTATTAGCCACTTAGGGCTGGACAATTTTTAAAGCCATCAGCAGGCTGGCCAAGGTGAGTGAGGGCACGAGCACCCATGCGCATGATGAGATGTTGCTGGAAGCATGACTCACCGCCATACTGTCCCACTGGCATGTTCTGTAACAGCGGCACTGTAGGATTGTAGGTGTCTGTGTGAACACATTCAGGCACACATCTCAATGGCCCCACAGGCACTCTGATGGCACAGGATCTAGGCGCCAGGGAGAGGATTTGGCTCGACTGCAGGGAGCATGCGTTGCAATGTGAGTGAGCGCTGTAGGCCTCTGTGAGGAGGCGGGCTCAGCCATTGAGAATAGTTTGCAAAAACTGAATCAGTGCTGGTTTTATAAAGAGGAGCAGGCTTGAGATTACGTCTGGCCGCCTCCGGTCACATACCCTAGGGAAAGTCTCTACAGACCCCCTGGGGTAAAATCCAGAAATAGCCCTACAAAGCAGTTTCCCATTCACTGGTGGTAATAGAAACAATGGAAATAGCATGGAGAGGTGTTATTCAAATCATCGAACAGGAACTTAATCCTTAGCAACATAGAAGGATAGGAATTATGGATCATATGAGAACATAACCATCCATCTGGCTAATCCAAAAGTTTGAAAAATAATAATCAGTCTTTCATATCAGTCATTGCTTTCTCAATGAAATACCTATTCAGTTCCCTCTTGAATTTTCTGAAACAATCTTCCTCCCTGGGCAGTCTATATATTCACCGACCTCTGTTTAAAGTAGTTAAGTCTGAAGTTCATACTTTCTGTGTTAGACTTTCTAGTATTGAATTTAACTCAAAATCAATGGAGAGTAAAATCGGGTGAGGTGTAAAAATGGCTGACCTGATCCAGTCAGTTTCCCGTTGGAAAGGTTAGGTTAAAATTATGCCCAGATTATTCTGGTGACACACAGAGAAGCACTCCTGCTCTTCCTGGCCTCACAATGAAAAGTTCTGTGCCTACCTTTTAGGGCCTCCGCTAGGTGTCCAGCAGGTTTCACTGGTTGGTGTGACTATGGCAGTCGTTCCAGCCAGTAGGCCATTAAAATTGCCTTGCTGTCCTAACTGAGCACTAGGACCCCATTAGCATATAATAATGAGATGTCTGCCTGTCAGGTAGTCACCTCAAACACCCAGCATTACAATTGCCGTGGCTCACTATCGGAGCAGGAAAAAGAGCTGCCCGATATTAATTCCCTTTCCGCCAGGCGGAGGGAGTTAAAATCCACCCCCTTCAGATTTCTCGCAGGTCCAGTGAAACGCCAGGCTCCTCGGGCCATCATGTTTTCCAAAATTTCAACTCACACACGGTGCCAATGAAGCGAACACTACCATTATGTTTCCTACACTACAATAGTGACTGCTCTTCAAAAGTACTTCATTGATGGTGAAGTGCTTAGGAATGTCCCAAGATCATGAAAGGCTCGATATAAATGCATGTCTTATTTTCTTTTATTATAGTGATAAAATAATTCCATTGTAAGAACCAGTTTCAGTTATTTTATCATAAATCTATGCATCTAAAATCACTTTTAAGTTAAAAAAAATTTTTACACATTCTTCAGCTCTTCATCATTCAATCTCTCTGTCAGCACCTCTCATTATTTTAACTTACATTTTTCCTAACCAGATAATTCATACATTTTTAAAAATAATTATATACTTTACTTATTGTTTTCCTCTACTTTGTGGATCCCACTGTCTATTTTGGAGGTAAAAGCAGCAACCAAATATCTGGTGAAATCCAGATCCAAAATCCTATTTTTTTATATTAGCCAATTAAAGCCAAGAACTCGGAAAACTGGCATGATCGCATCATAGATCTCTGATGGAAATTCTTACACCAACTACTCAAGGCCTTGTACTAGAAAAGTTACCTTGTTTGTGGTGCCAGTAGCCTAATCACATCTAGACATGAATGTGGGAGGGGAATTACGTTTTGCAAAGGTGCTCAAATACTAAAGAATGTTCAAGGGATTTGGAAATAGGGACGCACACAAATATTTTGTTCAATGTTTGAAAAAGAATTAAAAGACCATTATCCCATGGACAGAGGCCTGCGATCTGGAAAAATCTGCGCCCTTACCTGAGGGCTCCCGGGACGCACACGCTTCCGCTCCTGGGCCTCTCCAAACTCCAAGTGTGCAGGGCCTACGTATCCCAGAGGCGCATGTAGTTCACAGCATCCCTGGGATCACGTGGGCCATGGGGACCAATCGCAGAAGGGAATCTCCCTTCATACACTTGACAGGAAGACCTATCAAATATATGAATGGAGATCAATGAAAAAACATAGTAAAACTTCAAATAAAAATTTTTTTAAATCAAATTTTTAAAATGACTTGAAATTACAATAAATTAAGTCTTTTAAACAAAAATGTAATTAAAAAAAATAATAATTAAAGTTTTTTACGGGGCTAAAAATAAACTTATTTTTTTTAAAGTATTTTTAAATGATAAGTCAATGAAAAAAATTGTTTTTTCAAACTTTTTTCAACTCTTATCCTGGTAAAAGCAGGCGTAAGAATTGTAAGGGTTTTCTGTGGGCGGAGGGTCTCCAAAAAGCGGAACTATCCACCAGCAGAGGCCCTTCTCCAGGGCAGCCGGAGGATCTGTCAATGTACTGGTCTCGCTAGATGTGCTCCTAGCTAGTTATCCAGCAAGTTAAACACTTATTCAAATAATTCCTCGAGAAGCCGGTTTGCTGTTTTGAAGCTTTACTTGAACAAATTTGTGAAACTGTAAACAAAGACAAAGTATGTTTTGTACATAGAACTGAGTACTATACATTAAATGTTACATAAGATATAAACATATTTATAACAATAGAATAGACTAATTGTATAACTAAACAACATTGGACTACACTTCTGTAGCTAACAAATAATAACTTCTTATAAACAAAGTATTGTCAAATACTACACTGACAAAGTTGCTATCATGTTAACAAACAAAGATACTCACAGATATTGCGTCTGGCCTATCATATGAGATGAGATGGAACTGGATTGAGAATGGAATCCCTCATGGAAGATTCTCCATTACTCTGCCAGGTTCTTTCTGGGAGACTACTTCCGGGGTCAAACAGGAAGAAAGGTCGACTGACCTCTGCTGTATACTAACACTGCTAACACAATAACCACCACCAGAGGGTGCTATCTGCATGTGATAAGTCCAGAACAGTCAAGACCATTCTTGACTGATCGGAAATGCTGGTTTTCAGCACATGTGGAATTGAGCTATACAGACCAGTCATATTTTTATGAAACCTTTCCTCCAGCTGAAGTAAGAAACATTTGTTGGGTATGGTCCTGTGCTTATATCTAGAATAGTACAGCACAAAAAGAGGCCATTCGGCCCATCGAGTCTGTACTGGCTCTTTCGAAGAGCGATCCAGTTTGTCCCACTCACCTGCTCTTTCCCCATATCCCTGCAATTTTTTCTCCTTCAAGTATTTATGCAATTCCCTTTTGAAAGCTACTGTTGAATCTGTTTTCATCACCCTATCAGGCAGTGCATTCCAAATCCTAACCACTCGTTGCATAATTTCTTTTTTCCTCATGTCGCCTCTAGTTCTTTTGCCAATCACCTTAAATCTGTGCCCACTAGTTATCGACCCTTCAGCCATTGGAAACAGCTTCTCTTTATTTACTCTATCTAAATCCTTCATGATCCACTAGAAAATTTATTGAATATAAAACAGTATTTACCCCCAATACAGATAACACCATTACCCCCCAAGCTCGCTTCCAAATCACACACCATCCTGACCAGGACATAGGCCACCTTTCCTACCTTGTCAACATCCTGGAACTTCCTCCCCAAAACAATGATGGAGCATCATCACCAGAAGGACCTCCAGGTGAAGGCTTTGCACCACCCTCTCAGGGCAATGAGGGAGAGGCAAAAAATGCGCCCCACCAGTGTTGTCCACATTCTCAGAACAAATAATTTTTAAAATGATTGATTTGCCAGAGGAAAACCCAGGCCTTGATATATTACTAGTTGTGCTCGAACCAAATCTACTTCCCAAATTCCAGCAGCTTTGTTATAAATAAAATCAAAGCATGGTATTACATAAGGACAGAATTTATGACTTTAAAATGGAAACTGAATGATGTTGCCTGCCTTGGTCCAATTAAACCTCCACCCTCTAACCTTGCTCCACCTGAAGACTACATTTGGTCTTCATTCCAGTAAGGTTGGCCAAGCATGGCCTTCCCTTCCTTCCAGACCTCTCTAAGTTTGATTAGTTTATCAATTATCTCCCCCCTTTCTATCTTAAATGTCTTTATATCCATCTTGATCTCTTTTGCTAATGTCAGGTTCACCACCTTATTTTCCCTGGTAAATACCAGTGAACTATCACAAGTTGTTACACTTCAAATAATGTAAAGTGTGCACTTGAGATTTTGTTTAATTTCTGTGCTCACAGGGTAGTATCTGGAAGACAGACATTTTGTTTGAGTTTCATTGGTTTATTATTGCACTATTGGATCTGGCAATACATATTTGAATACAATAAATTTTAATAAAAGTTCATGTAGTTTGGAACAGTGATTTGTCAAACTTTAACATACACGTGGCTCAGTAAATTTGATATCTGTACTCCTGGGAAACTCAGTTAAGATATCAAAACATTCAGTATACAGAAGGATGTTTTTTCACTTAAATTATTCCAGCTTGTTGAAGACTAAAATTTTAATGTTTTGTGGCAAAATGACCAGATAATAGCTACTTATGGAAATGAGGGGAATGTCATAAGTGCGATCTAAGGCCTAGAAATTCAGTATCGCCACGTTTGGGGCGCTACAGCTGGGCGTTCTCTAAATTTAACACCCGGCGCAACTTAGTGCCACCTTCGCCGAAATTGAGTTGCATCGCCCCAAGAGGTTGCTGCTGCGCTAAAGCAGATAGTGCACGACTATCATAAGGCGCTAAGCCGGCGAGCCGAGGTGCTACCACCGAGGGCGGGCGCAGAGCAGGTGCGGTGAGTTATCGATTGCAGGCAGACATGCTGGCACCGGTCTGCTCTTAAAGGGGAAGGCTCGATTTGGTTTGCAGCCACGCCCTGCAGACTGGAGCCATAATTCTAGGCCTGGACAGACCTGCTTTGACAACGCTACGCCCATGACCATGGAGAAGGCTAGGGAGCGAGTGCAGCACATCAGTGAGGGTGCCCTGAAGGTTCTGGTTGGCGCAGTGGAGCGCAGGCGACCTATCCTCTTTCCTGACAGTGGCAGGAGGCCGCTGCCTAGCGAATATAGAAAAGCTTGGAGGGAGGTGGCACACAGAGTGACCTCCAGCAGCATGGTCCCCAGGACACCAACGCAATGTAGAAAGAAGTTCAACGCCCTCACTCGGGTTGTCAGGGTGAGTACCCTTTCCAGTATCCTCTTCATCCCTGCATGTGCACCTCACTTTATGGCCAAAGGGTCCTGAAAGCCCCAATGCCCAGCCCTCATCCAACACCTATGGGACTCTCATGAAAATCACATGCACAATCACCACTTTACACACTGTCAGGGCTGTTCGACCATGGGAGGCAGTGCAGGCAAGATCAAGGCTTGACACTGTCAGGGCTATTCGACCATGGGAGGCAGTGCAGGCAAGATCAGGGCTTCACACTGTACTCAGAGCCCGTCCTTTCTCTAGCAGGGCAAGCTGGCCCACAATAGGAGGCAGCAGCAACGGACCGGGGGAGGCCGTGCTGAACTTAAAGACCTCAGCGACCTGGAGCAGCGAGTGGAGCGGATCATGGCAGGCCGACGGATTGGCCCCATCGCCACTGGAGATGCCGACCCCGCTCTGGACAGCAATGGTAAGGTCATCACCTTTTTGACCTCTCTCTTTCCACTTGTGCCTCACACCAGCATCCTTTGCCACTCTCGAACCAATGCAGTGCATAACAGCACTCATGCCTCCCTCGCTGCCGCCCTGTCCTCACTCTAAAGCAACTTTTGTGCCTCCCTGCTTTCAGATGCTGATTCACTAGGGGAGGAGGCGGGCCCTCAAGCTGGCACTGTGAGTGAATCGGAAGGCGAGGAGGAGGAAGAAGAAGCCGGACCATCAGTGCCACCCTCAGCCGAGGCAGCCCATGGCCATGATGGGGACACGTCTTCCCTGGAGGGGAGCAGGGGGAAAGGGTCTGAGGAGGGTGAAGCTCCGGGGCCCAGCGGGCTGCAGCAACGCGGGAGGGGTAGGGAAGCTCGGCGGCCTTCCTCCCGGAGGGTGAGTGCGGCCTCCAGTCCTGCTACAGTGAGCGCAGAGGAGGTGCGGCTCCTTGGTGAAATGGGCGCCCAGGCTGAGCGCAGGCACACTGAGCTCATGGCTGCAGTGGCAAGGATGCCTGACTCCATAGAGTCACTGGCAAGGATTGTCCAGGAATTCGGGGCAGCACAGGCCAGGAGTCAGCAGGACGTTGTTGCATCACAGGCCAGGAGCCTGCAGGACTTTGGGACAGCACAGGCCAGGAGTCAGCAGGACATAGCTGCATCACATGCGGCTTCCAGCCAAGTGCTTAGTCGTGCCATGAACACTGGCTGGTCTGATGCAGACACAGATCAGGGCCACACGAGCACTAACTGCTGCCACCCTCGCTGGATAGGCCAGGAATCGCCGGGGCCCTCGCCGCACCGCAGCAGCCCAGCAGTCTGTGCTGCAGCAGATTGCTGCGCATGCTTCAGTGCTGGCCCGTGCGAGTGCCAGTGTCTCGTCCGACCAGGGGGTGCCTGTGCTCTGTCAGGTTGGCAGTATTCCTGCTGCCAACTTTGTCACTCCTCCACTGCATCTGCCACCACCCGCAGGACAGACTGCTGCCGCCCAAGCAGAGTTAGAGCAGTCAGCAGCCGGGCCCTCCAGGGCCAGATCTGGTCCAGGCCATCCCCCAAGGGCATCTGCCGACTCACTATCTGACCCTCAGCAGCCTTCCCCCAGCCTTGTTGCAGCCACTGGGGTCACATTGCGGAGGAGCTGCAGGGCGGGAAGGGGCCAATCTCGTAAGCAAGGCAGATCATCCTCGCAGGCCGAAAAGTAGGATGTGTGGCAAAATGTTGTGTTTGTTTTTCTGAAGGCCGAGGATGTTGTGTTTGTTTTTTATGAAGGCCGACGATGTTGTGTTTGTTTTTTCTGAAGGCCGAGGATGTTGTTTTTGTTTTTTATGAAGGCCGAGGATCATGGTCATTTTTGTTTTACTGTTTTGTTCATTTTCTCCAGGTTGTGAGAGCCAGTTATGTGTCTGACTGTTTTTTGGGGGGTTTCTCTGTATTTGTTTGTCATGCGGGAAGGGCACAGAGTTTGTTAAATAAGAAATTGTCTTTATTCAGATTGTGCATGTTTGCACTTTGAACTATTTGTTGCCTTGACCGCCTCAGGGTTTGCAGAGCAGCTCCATTCATGTTCTTTCAATGGCACAAGCCATTCGCTGAGAGGGGGCCTAGAACCGACTTGCAATAAGCCGCCGACGGACGGCCTTTGCACTTTGTGCCTCCCTCCCGTCTTGGTGCTCCTCCTCCTCCTCTGGTGGTGCTCCAATGTCTGCTGGCAGTGGCTGAGTCCTGAGGATAGCCAGGTTGTGCAGCATGCAGCACACTACAACGAAATGGGAGACTCGCTCAGGCGAGTACTGTAGGGCTCCCCCGGAATGGTCCAGATAGCGGAACCGTTGCTTCATCACGCCGATCGTGTGCTCAATGATGTTCCTGGTCGCTTGATGGCTGTCATTGTATTGTTCTTCAGCAGGGGTGGTGGGCGCACGGAGCGGGGTCAGCAGCCAGGTGCACAAAGGATAGCCCTTGTCCCCGAGAAGCCAGCCTCCTGGGTGAGCCGGGGCTTCGAAAATGTCTGCCACTGAAGTCTGGCGCAGGATGAAGGCGTCGTGGCTGCTGCCTGGAAAGTGGGCATTGACAGCTAGTATGAGCTGCCTGTGGTCACACACCAACTGCACGTTCAGCGAATGGTACCCCTTCCGGTTGCGGTAATCCTCGGCATTCTCTAGAGGTGCCCGTAAAGCCACATGCGTGCAGTCAATTGCACCCTGGACCATGGGGAAGCCCGCTATTCTTGCAAATCCCATTGCACGCTCTTGCTGCTTGTCCGGGGTCATGGGGAAGGAAATGTACTGACGTCTCCTTCTGAAGAGGGCATTCATGACCTGGCGGATGCAGCAATGCACCGCGAACTGGGAGACATTGGCAATGTCCCCAGTAGCGGATTGGAAGGAGCCGGTGGCATAGAAGTTGAGAGCCACTGTCACCTTCACTGCCACCGACAGAGACGTCCTGTTCCTCAGCTGAGGCTGCAGACCTCTCTGAAGCAGGTGGCAGATCTCAGTGACCACCTCCCTTCTGAATCGAAGCCTCCAAATGCACTGCTCCTCAGACATGTTGAGGTAGGAGAAGTGCTGGCGGTATACCCTGGGAGGGTAAGGCCTCCTGTGCCGACGCCTGTTGGTCCTTCTCCATCTGGCCATGATTGGCACTCTCTCTTGGCGTCTCTGAGCCCTTTCAATGCAATGCAGAAACCCAACGTTTCCACCCATTGCAGCCCCCATTATATGTGGCCACTCAAGGCTATGGCACTGAAAAATCAATCCAACTACAAAGCTCTGGCCTGAAGCCAGAAGTACCTGTGCGAGCGCTGAGTCAAAGCAGAAAGCTCTCTCCCTTTGTCTCTTTCCAAATCTCTCTCTCACAGAAGGAGTGGTTCAAAATGGCTACCACAAAGAATGCAGGAAGAGTCCCTTTTAAATAGCGCCCCCCCAGCCCCACAGCGACTGGGAACCATTCCACTCAACCAGTCGCTGCGAGTGCCAGGCGGAAAGGGGGGCGCCACTGAAGTTCCGGTTCGGGGCGCACCAAGGGCGTTGCACCATGAAATGATGTCAGGATCTGCACGCGCAGCTGAGCGGGTGTTGCGGTTTTGCGCCGCCGCTAAATCTTCACTCAAGTTTGCGAGAGGCGCAGATCGCGCTGCGCCCAGGCGCTAGCCGCTTCGTGCCCCACTTATCGCCCTCTTAAGGCGCTAGCGGCTGGTGCTACCAACTGAATTTCTAGGCCTAAATGTCTACATACAATTTAATCTTCTGAAATGGAAAAATCTCTGAAATTCCCCATAACCCTTGTATGATCTTTGAAATCCAGTGGTAGACAAGATTCATTCTTGGTAACTTGATAGACACCAAGTTATTGTCCGGAGTGAATTTAGGAAAGACTATTATGCTTATACTGAGACTTGGTGCCTGAATTTACATGGGCATGTAAGTGGAACTGACCATTAATACTGGAGATCCTCAGTAGGGCTTGTATACAGCAAGCTCAAAATTCAGCCAGGTTCTCTTTTGAATTAATAGAGGGAAAACAACTGGAGTCCCTTTTTTTAAGGTAATCACTGATTTCTGCAGGCTCGAATAATTGGTGGTTTATCTTTCAATAACGCCAATATTATTGTATATCATGTTTATACCACACATCGAATAACAGTCATTGAATTTAAAGTAATTTGAAAGATTAATTTTCTTTTTAGGCATGGCATTCTGTGAAGTAGCCTGGGTATGATGAATACATACTGGATACAATGAGATGCAATTGTTGGAAGCAGCTTGTTCTGCCTAACTGTAGAAACGCACAGCGACTGGAGAGAATGAAGACAACTAAGTAAGTAAAAAAAGATTATGGTGGACAGGGAATGAAAGAATAGTAACAGAGGAATGATAATAGATGGCAGAGTAAGGGACAGAGCCATGAGGAAAACACTGACAGAAAAGAGACAGAAGAAGTGGGGCACAAAAAGGGGAAAGAAAGATGTATGGAAACTCAGTCTATATACGTGCTGAGAGGTAAGCTCTATGATCCCACTGAAGACCAAAGCCAGACTCCATCTAAAATGGAAGAACTTGAGTTTGACATGAGTTAAAGTGAAGAAGTGCTCTATTCCCCAGAATTTACATTCATCGCATTGATGAGCCCAAAATTTTGTTGAAAATAAAAGCGATGTCCTTATATTTCAGAGTTAAAGATGTAATGCTGAGATCACTGATGCAGTAAACAGAACTTTAGCTTTGCACTAGAACAGTAATTAGTGTCCTTTATAATCGTGTGAAAATTTCATGGATCAATAACTAAGACTTCAATATAGATGTAGAGTATGTGTTTAGAAAATATTAACTCTGAAAGTGTTTATAGCAAAGTTGAAAAGCAAAGAACATTAATATGCGTTCTTATTTTCTCAAAGAATACTGTAAATAAAAAATATAGTGGCTCCATTCCTTTCTTGACTGTACAACACAATATGAAGAATTCATGATATTAAATTTGTGTTGGTAAAATACAAGGCGGCAAGCAGGCAACCTGCTGCCAAGCCTCTGGCAATGCCCATAATACCTGAAATTAACTACGTTGTAGGAATTAACAAATTCCTACGAATAAAGGAGATCGACACAAGAGAACAATCAAACAGGTCTTTACTCAAAGGGGGTGCCACGAGGACTGACTGGGCAGTCCCGTGGTTTGCAACGTAACGTCATTGCGTTTGCCCGCGCTCATAAAGGGGCCACGCCCCGCACATGCAAACTCCATATACAAAACACAGTAATGCTAACACAATGGTACAGGTTTAGGCTGGTGTTAAAACATCGTTAAAGAGAATTATATAGTTAGCCAGAGTCATTCAGTGGTTCTGCCACATGCGCCCCCCCAGAATTCGCTTCAACGGACAAAGTCAAACGGTGAGGGGGTCTGACAAGCCTGACAGAACAACCCCTGTACTCTCGAGGCGGAGGCTGCTGGGCGGCTGGCGGTCTGGCGGGCGGTCGCACTTGGTCTGCCGTAATGACGACGGGTGGCCGACCCCGTCTCGGCGGTTGTGCTGTCTCGACGGGGCGGTCGAGGTCCAAATGTGCTGGCTTTAAGCGGTCGACCGAAATGTGGTCCGGTTTACCACCGACATCTACCGTGAAGGTTTTGTCCCCTGCTTCCAACACACGGAAGGGACCGATATATGGGGCCTTGAGCGGATCCCTATGTGCGCCATGGCGAATCAAAACGGATTCAGCCTTGTGAAGCTCTGTGGGAACGTGTGACCTCTGCAGCCCGTGGTGCGAAATGGGCACCGGTGCGAAACATCTAGCCGCCTCTTGGTGACTAGCAAGCTGGGCAGACGCGGACCATTGCTCCGTCGATGTTGGTAGGAAGTCCCCTGGGACTCTCAGCGGCTGACCATACACAAGCTCCGCTGATGAAGAGTGAAGGTCTTCTTTGGGGGCCGTGCGAAGGCCCAACAGGACCCACGGTAGCTTGTCTGCCCATTCAGCATCCTGGAGGCTGGCTCTCAGGGCAGCCTTCATCGACCAGTGGAAGCATTCGCAGAGGCCATTCGCCTGTGGGTGGTAGGCTGTGGTGCGGTGTAATTTGACACCAAGTCCTTGGGCCACTGCATTCCAGAGTTCGGAGGAAAACTGCGGTCCCCTGTCTGACGAAATATCAGCGGGTACTCCGAAACGGGCGATCCAGGAGGAAATGAACGCCCTGGCCATGTCCACCGAAGTAGTGGATGACAGGGGGACCGCCTCTGGCCATCTGGTGGTGCGGTCAACCATGGTCAGGATGTGTGAAAAACCATGGGAGGGTGGGAGTGGTCCTACCAGGTCCACATTGACGTGGTCAAAACGTCGCTCCGGAACTGTGAAGGTGGCCAACGGAGCTTTGATGTGGCGCTGTACCTTGGCCTTTTGGCAGACCACGCAGGTGTTGGCCCAGTCGCGGACATCTTTATGCATGTCATGCCATACAAATTTCGCTGACATCAGTTTCTGAGAGGCCTTCATTCCACGGTGTGACAACCCATGTATGGCGTCGAACACTTTGCGGCGCCAGACGACCGGCACAACAGGGCGAGGATCCTGTACGGAGACGTTAAACAACAGCATGGTAGCTGCTGAATGGAACTTGACGTCGGCCAACTGGAGGCCATTGATGGCCGTTCGGTAAGCTTGGACTTCCGGGTCTGAGACTTGGTCCGCTGCCATGAGGGCGTAGTCGATGCCCAAATGAACCATATTGACGATCGTGCAGGAGAGGCAGTCTGCCACCAGGTTGTCCTTACTGGCCACGTGCTGTATATCCGTGGTGAATTCAGATATGTAGGTCAGTTGACGCTGCTGTCAGGCTGACCACGGTTTGGCGGTCTTGGACATTGCAAAGGTCAGCGGCTTATGGTCCACAAAAGCGGTGAAAGGACGTCCTTCCAGGAGGAACCGAAAATGGCGGATGGCCAGAAAAAGGGCGAGCAACTCCCGGTCGAATGTGTTGTATGCTCTCTCGTTCTGCCGTAGTTGACAGCTGAAGAATGCCAACGGCTGCCACGTCCCGTTCACCCACTGCTGTTGCACGGCACCGACTGTGTAGTCCGACGCGTCGGTGGTGAGGGCAATGGTGGCTCCTGGCAGCGGGTGCGCCAGCATAGTCACGTTGGCTAAGGCGCTTTTGGTGTTGGCAGACGCTCAGGCCATGTCATCCGTCCAGTCTACCGGGTTCTTGCCAGTCTTGCCCTTGAGGGCCTCGTACAGGGGCTGCATGAGTGGTGCCGCCTTAGGCACAAAACGGTGGTAAAAGTTTACCATGCCTAGGAATTCCTGCAGGGCCTTTATGTTCTGCGGGCGTGGAAAGAATGTCACCGCCTCTACCTTCGAAGGTAAAGGAACCGCTCCCTCTGAGGTGATGCGATGCCCCAGGAAGTCAATTTGGTGCAGGCCAAACTGACACTTGGCCGGGTTGATAATCAGGCCTGGCAATTAGAATATCGTCCAGGTAGACAAAGAGGAACTTGAGGTCCCGCAGCACGGAGTCCATCAGGCGTTGGAAAGCCTGGGCGGCGTTCTTTAACCCAAACGGCATCCGTAAAAACTCGAACAGGCCGATGGGGTGATGAGTGCGGTCTTCTGGACGTCTTGTGGATGAACTGGGACCTGGTGGTAGCCCCGGACGAGGTCGACTTTTGAGAACACGGTATTCCCTGCCAAATGGGCAGAGAAATCCTGGATATGGGGGATCGGGTACCGATCAGGAGTGGTGGTGTCGTTTAGTCGTCGATAGTCGCCGCATGGCCGCCATCCGCCGCCAGGCTTCGGGATGATATGGAGGGGCGAAGACCAGGGACTATTCGACCGGCGAATAATCCCTAACCGTTCCATGTTACGAACTCTGCCTTTGCGACCGCCAGCTTGCCAGGTTCTAGGCGCCGGGCCCACGCGTAGACCAGAGGACCATTGGTGGTGATGTGGTGTTCCACACCATGTTTCGTGGCTGTGGAGGAGAACGTGGGTCTTGTCAGGTCGGGGAATTCGCTGAGCAGGCGAGCGAACTCATCAGGAGTCGGGAACGCACAGGAGACGGTGCGTGACGTAGTGTTACTGCGGTAACATGGAAGAGAATTAAAAGTTGCTGCGTTGATCAGCCGTCGGTTCCTAACGTCGACCAGGAGGCTGTTGGCGCACAGGAAATCTGCGCCGAGGAGGGGCTGGGAAACTTTGGCCGTAACAAACTCCCAGTGAAAACGTTGCCCCCCGAGGCACAACTCCATTCGCCGTCTGCCGAAGGTCCGAATTGTTCCGCCATTGGCCGCTTCAAGGGCGGGGCCGTGATTCCCCGTCTGCACATCGAGGGCGGACGCAGGTAAAATGCTGCACTGCGCTCCAGTGTCGCACAGAAAACGACGACCGGACAGAGTATCAGTGATGAAGAGCAATTTTCCCGCGTTGCCGATCGCCATCGCGGCCACGGGGTGCCCGTTAGACACGTTCTTCGGTGGTTCCAGTGTCAGTCATTGTTTTTTTGGGGGAAAACTGCAGGGAGGGCAGCAACGCTTCGCTTTCACGCTGAACTGCGCGTGGTAGAAACACAGCCCAGCAGGTGGACGAGCTGGGGCGGTGTCTGCGGGGGATGGGTGCCTTGTGGCGGCGCAGTACTGCCGAGTTACAGCGTCAATTTTGTCAGCCTCCGTAGCGAGTGTTGCGCAGTCTTCAGTTTCAAATCTGGCCAGGGCAGCTTGTACCTGTTCAGGCAGTTGGCTGAGGAAAATCTCGCGGAATAGGAAACATTCCCGTTCTGAGCCCAGGAGTGTGAGCATTTGGCTCATCAACTCTGAAGGCTTGGAGTCCCCGAGCCTGGGCACAGCGAGTAATCGACGGGCGCGCTCCGATTTTGTGAGCCCGAAAACCTGCAGTAACCGTGCTTTGAGGGTTTCATACTTGCACTCCGTTGGGGGGTTTTCGAGGAGGCTGACGATCCGAGAGGTGGTAGAGCTGTCGAGTGCGGAGACCACGTAAAGATACTTGGTCTGATCTGCATCGATGTTCCTCAGGGCGAACTGGGCCTCGACCTGAATAAACCACGAGGGCGCTTGCTGCTCCCAGAACTGCCGTAGCTTTAGTGAAACAGCGTTTGCTTCCATGCTGTGCTCTTCTTTGGTGAAAACGTTCACAAAAACGGGGTCACCAATGTAGGAATTAACGAATTCCTACAAATAACGGAGATCGACACAAGAGAACAATCAAACAGGTCTTTACTCAAAGGGGATGCCACGAGGACTGACTGGGCAGTCCCGTGGTTTGCGACGTGACGTCATCGCGTTTGCCTGCATTTTCCCACGCTCTTAAAGGGGCCACGCCCTGTACATGCAAACTCTATATACAAAACACAGTAATGCCTAACACAATGGTACAGGTTTAGGCTGGTGTTAGAACATCATTAAAGAGAATTATATACAGTTAGCCAGAGTCATTCAGTGGTTCTGCCACAACGTTGTGATTTCATTTATACAGTATCTTAAAAGTCCCTTTGTTACAGTTATGCCTTTGGATTGAACTCTGATCTTAGTCCATTGCAAAGAACCACATTATGTGTACACAATTATGCCCTGTAAATACACTGTGACCGTCAGCTCCATAGCTAAAAGAATTGTTTAACCCTTATTGTAACCCAACTGAATAAATCAACCAATCACATCAGCCTCTTCAGTTGATGCAAAAATAAATGGGAAACATGATTATTGTAGCAAGGGAGCTGGTGCAGTACTGAAACAAAATGGATAAGATCTAAAATGAATTCCTTTATTGAACAGTATAATCACATTTGGTCAAGAGGAACCAATACAAACATGCTATAAGTGAAGTAGGAGTACTGTGCCCCACTGTTTGTTCAGCCTAGTGACAGAATGAATCCATGTGGATTTAACACCAGCATTAAATCTGCATATTACACCATATTTGAATTCATATTGAAATGAAAAGGTTCTCATCTGGGGGTATGCTTTAGGCTGATGAGGTTGGAGGTACCACAGTGTAAATGATTTACGATATTGTCATGTCCTGTTTGCAACATCTCTTAGCAAGTGTACTGATACTTTGAATTCTTTTCTTTGATTTTTAACTATGGCAGAAAATCCATGGCAGTTGGATTTCTAGTGAAGTAGAAAAGACTTTTAATTCAGTAAAATGCTCTTCCTAGCTGTAAGCATCTTAAATGGTGCCTTTGATAGGCACCTTAAATCTGGCAATATTGTTTTCCAGAAATATTTTAGACCAATCTAATCATGCACAGCATCATAAATGTAGCAATCTTAAATCAGAAAATATTCCTCTCCAGAGATATTTAAACCAATCTAATCCTTCACAGCATCACAAACGTAGCATTCTTAATCTCAATCTTAAATCTGGACAATATTACACTCAATGAACAGCTTAAATCGCATGACTTTAATCTACATGGGCAACAAAACTTTGCTAACTAGCAGGTCAAAACTAAAAATGAAGCAAGCCCACAGTAATTTTCCTCTTTCACTTCATTTTATACACATTTAGATGATATTTAGGAACCTTATTACTCACCATATTTGAGTGACCTTCGATTTCAGGTTTGTCCTCTGCCCTTGGTAAGAGTTACAAAGAGAAGCTTGACGCAATGAAGTATGGGTATCCCCATAGTCTTCATGCTAGTGGCCCCATTAGCGATTGCAGTAAAGCCACTAACATGGGTCAGCTTCTGTTTTCTCCGGCTTCTTGTATACACAGACATACAGATCCATCTTGTCAGGTTAAGTTTCTTGCTCATTGAACAAGTAGTTAACCTCAGAGATCAACCTCAGTAGATAGTACAAATAGTAAGTACAGAAATGTATAGTGGGCTGGAAATTTAAATTTTAAATCATTTTTTTGTGCCTTTTCCTTGGATATACTGGCCGAGAAACTCACCTTGGGCCGTGGCGCAAAACGGGCTGTATCGGAGCGGCTGCCCATTATATGCAGCACCTGATATACAGTTCCATTCCAACCAATGGAACCCAATATCAGGCGCTTTGTATAATGGGCGGCCGATCCTATACTGCCCGTTTTGTGTCACCGCCCGAGACAAATTTCTCGGCCATAGTTTTATTGTGCTATGCAAAGAGTGGAGCAGCTTCAGATAAATATGGCCACCGTTAATAAATTCAGGGCTAGAAATTCATATACTCACCGCCACTCTGAAGCATCATGAAATGGTGATAAAATGGCACCGCCACTCTTTCGCCAGCTGGTGGCGGTTCCCGCGGCAGCCGCCATATTCCTCTTCTCCTTTGCACTGCCAGTAACTGGCAGCGACCTGCAAAAAAAATGGCGGCGTGGTGATGTCAATCGGCGTGCAACGCCGACATAACGTCACCAATGCAAATGTCGACCCTGGCACTAAATTCAGGCTGACAGTGGCAATGTCTGCAGCTCTTAAAGGGACACACACATCATTCAGTTAAGTTTGAATTTAAGGGTTTGGACTGGGTTTTCTGATTTTATTGAAGTGGTGGCTTGCTGCAATAGATGTAAAAAGTTCTTAAAGTGTGTAGGGAGTGCAGCTGGATGCTTGCAAGGGCTTGGATTGTAAATGAAGGCCTTTGAGAAGACAGAACTTGCTGTGAATGCTCAGCAGGTCATGCAACATCCGTGAAGAGAAAAACAGAATTCACGTATTGCTTCAGTGCACAAAAATCTCAGACCTCTTCATTACCCACAGTTCCCTGCAAGCTCCACAGCTTCACTCCCAGAGGCTGTGGGAAGCTGGAACACCGGACCCGGACACAAACTTTGTCCCAGATCCCTCCAGCAACACCACCAGGATGATGTTGCATGGAAGGTGAGTGCTGCGCCACCTATCTCCATGCTTCCCAGGCCAATTTCACACGTGTAAGAAGTCACACAACACCAGGTTATAGTCCAACAGCTTTATTTGAAGCTGTTGGACTATAACCTGGTGTTGTGTGACTTCTTACATTTGTCCACCCCAGTCCAACTCCAGCATCTCCACACCATGACAGTTTCACTCGGTTAGTGTTGAGGCCATTAACTGCAACTTTGCTGGAAAACACGAATTTTTCCCCCTTAATATCTCTGAACATGTGCTTGTCCAATGATGCAATAAGTTATTGCTTAAATATATTGCGTCATAGGTGATAGGTGGTGGCAAGAATTAATAATTTGTTCTTGGGGGAAAAATTCTATATCACCCCATATGGGGCGCCATTACCGGCGGTGCGCAAAGTTTAGCGCCTGGCGCTAATTATCACCTCTGACAGCAAACTTGGCTTTTATCGCCCCTAGAGGTGATTGGAGCACTAAATCAGACACTACACACCTCTCTTAAGGTGCTAAGGCTGAGGTGCGAGGCGGTACCTCAGAGGGCGGGCGCAGCGCAGGTGCTGTCAGTTAGCGATTGAACACAGACACACTGGCGCCGGTCAGTTCTTAAAGGGGAGGGTCGATCTTGCTCTGCAGCCACATCCTGCTCATTGAAGCCTTGAATCTCAGCCTGGGCAGACCTGTGGCTAAATCTAGCAGCCAAACACTGTGGAAAGGGCCAGGGAGCGAGCACAGCGCTTCTGCGAGCGGGCTTTGGAGGCTCTGGTTCGCGGGGTGGAGCGCAGAAGATCCATTCTGTACGCAGAGAGTGGCAGGAGGCCTTTGCCACGCGAGTACAGAAGAGTGTGGAGGGAGGTGGCTCAGAGAGTGTCCTCAAGCAGCATGGTGCCTAGGACCCATGTGCAATGTAGGAAAAAGTTCAATGACCTCACTCAGGTCGTCAGGGTGAGTGCCTTTTTTTCAAAACCTCTTCATCCCTCCATCTCAACCTCACTTTATGGCCAGAGGGTCTTGAAAGCCCCAATGCCCAACACTCATCCAACACCTATGGCCCTTTCATCAAACACACACGCACATTCCACACTTTGCATACAGTAAGGGCTATTCAACCATGGGAGACATTTCAGGCAAGATCATGGCTGCATATTTACTCAGACGCCGTCCTTTTTCTTGCAGGCCAAGCTGTCTCATAATAGGAGACAGCAGCAACGGACCGGTGGAGGGCGGCCTCAGCTTCAACCCTTCAGCGATCTTGAGGAGCGCGTCCACAGGATTGTGGCAAGCCGGGTGATTGGTCACGTCACCACTGGAGATGCCGACCCCGTTCTGGACAGCAATGGTAAGGTCATCACCTTTTTGTCCTCTCTCCTTCCACTTGTTCTTCACAACAACAGCCTTTGACACATTCAATCCAAATCACTAAATCGCTGCACTCATGCCTCCCTTGCTGCCACCATGCCCTCATGCTAAAGCCACTCTTGTACCTCCCTGCTTTCAGATGGTGATTCACCAGGTGAGGAGACAGGCCCTCAAGCTGCCAGTGAGAGTGAAGCTGAAGGCGAGGAGGAAGAGGAAGCCGGACCATCAGCGCCACCCTCTACCGAGGCAGCCCATGCCCATACTGGGGACACGCCTTCCCTGGAGGGGAGCAGGGGGGAATGGTCTGATGAGGGTGAAGCTGCAGCAACGCGATGGGGGTAGGGAAGCTCGGGTGCCTTCTCTGTGGCGGGAGAGTATGGCCTCGAGTCCTGCTGCACAGGACGCAGACGAGGAGCAGGTCCTCGCTGAAATGAACACCCAGGCGGAGCAAAGGCACACTGTGCTCATGGCTGCAGTGGCAAGGTTGCCCGAATCCATTGAATCACTGGCAAGGAGTGTGGAGCACTTCGCTGTAGCACAGGCGGCTGCCACACAAATGCTAAGTGCTGCAATGCAGTCAGTGGCTGGTCTCATGCAGACGCAGATTGAGGCCACGCGAGCACTGACTGCTGCCACCCTCGCTGGATCGGGCAGATTTCTCCGGGGCTCTCACCGCGCTGCAGCAGGCCAGCAATCTGTGTGCCATCAGATTGCTCCGGATGCTGAAGTGCTGCCCCGT
The DNA here is from genome assembly GCF_052327205.1 of Somniosus microcephalus. Lineage (NCBI taxonomy): Eukaryota > Metazoa > Chordata > Chondrichthyes > Squaliformes > Somniosidae > Somniosus > Somniosus microcephalus. Next base: position 61,269,592 of record NC_141000.1, on the reverse strand, counting down.
GGGAGTGCCAGTGTGTCGGTCGAGCAGGGAGTTGCTGTCCTCTCTCAAGATGACAGCATTCCTGCTGCCACCACTGGCACTTCTCCACTGCAGTTGCCACCACCTGTAGGACAGACTGCTGCTGCCCATGCAGAGTTGGTGCAGTCAGCAGCCGGGCCCTCCAGGCCCAGAGCTGGTCCAGGCCGTCCCTCAAGGGCATCTGCAGTCTCAGTTTCTGACACTCAGCAGCCTTCCCCCAGCCTTGCTCCAGCCACTGGGGTCCCATTACGGAGGAGCTGCAGGGTGGGAAGGGGGGAATTTCGCAAGGGAAGCAGATTACCCACAAAGGGCAAAAAGTAGGAGGTGTGGCAAAATGTTTTTCATTGTTTTATTGAAGGCTGAGGTTCGTGGTCAAATTTTTGTTACTGTTTTGGACATTGTCTCCAGATTGTGAGAGCCAGTTATGTGAATGACTGCTTTTTTTGTGTTTCTTTCTATTACTTTGTCATGCGGAAATGAGACACACAGAGTTTGTGAAATAAATAAGTGTCTGTATTCAAAATGTACATGTTTGGTCTTTGCACTCATTGTTGCCTTGACCGGCTTAGGGGTTGCAGGATGGTTTCATTCAGGTTGTTTGAATAGCAGAAACCATTCCCTCAGAGGGGGCCTAGAAACGACTTGCTATGAGCCTTTGACGGACGGCCCTTCCACTTTGTGCCTCCCTCCCGCCTTGGTGCTGCTGATGATCATCCTCCTCATCTTCCTCCTCCTCTGCTGGTGCTCCAATGTCTGGTGGCATTGGCTGGGTCCTGAGAATTGCAAGGTTATGCAGCATGCAGCACACAACAACGAAGTGGGAGACTCGCTCAGGCGAGTACTGCAGGGCTCCTCCAGAATGGTCCAAACAGGAACCGTTGCTTGAGCACGCCGATTGTGTGCTCAACGATGTTCCTGGTAGCTTGATGGCTCTCATTGTATCGTAGCTCAGCAGGGGTGCTGGGCGAACGGAGCGGTGTCATCAGCCAGCTGCACAGAGGATATCCCTTGTCCCCGAGAAGCCAACCTCCTGGGTGATGCAGTGCCTGGAAAATGTTTGCCACAGAAGTCTGGCGCAGGATGAAGGCATCGTGGCTGCTGCCTGGAAAGTGGGCATTGACAGCGAGTATCAGCTGTCTGTGGTCACAGACCAACTGGACGTTTAAGGAATGGAAGCCCTTTCGGTTGCGGAAATCCTCGGCATTCTCTTGCGGCGCCCGCAAAGCCACGTGCATGCAGTCAATGGCACCCTGCACCATGGGGAAGCCCGCTATCATCGCAAAGCCCATTGCGCGTTCTTGCTGCTTGTCCGGGGTCATGGGGAAAGAGATGTACTTTCGTCTCCTTTTAAAGAGGGCATTTGTTACCTGACAGATACAGCAATGCACCACAAACTGGGAGATATTGGCGATGTCCCCAGTAGCTGATTGAAATGAGCCGGTGGCATAAAAGTTGAGAGCCATTGTTATCTTCACTGCCACTGACAGAGACGTCCTGCTCCTCAGTTGAGGCTGCAGATCTGGCTGAAGCAGGTGGCAGAGCTCAGTGACCACCTCCTTGCTGAATCACAGCCTTCGCAAACCGTGCTCCTCAGACATATTAATGTAGGAGAACTGTTGACAAAACACCCTGGGAGAGTAAGGTCTCCTGTACCAAGGCCTGTTGGCCCTCCTCCGTCTGGCCATGATTGTCACTCGCTCTCTGCGTCTCTGTGCCCTCCGAATGTGATGGAGAAGCACGACGTTCCCATCCATTGCAGCCCCCATAGTATCTGGGCAATCAAAGTTATGAAGGTCAAAAGCAAAGTACCTGCAAAGTTATGGTCAGAAGCCAAAACTACCTCAGACAGTGTTGACTCAATGCAGAAGTCTCTCTTTCTCTCTCAGAATGAGTGGTGCAAAAATGGCTACCATGCAAAAGCCAGGAAGAGGCCCCCTTTAAATAGCGCCCCTCCCAGCCCCACAGCGACTGGGATGCATTCCAGTCAACCTGTCGTTGGTAGTGCTAGGTGGAAAGGAGGGGGGCGCCACTGAATTTCCGGTCCGGGGCGCCCCAAGGGCATTGCACTCTTGAATGACGTCAAGATCTGCATGCGCAGGAGATCGGGCGGTATTGTTTAGTGCCTCCGCAAAATGTCCGGTCAATTTCGCGAGAGGCGCAGATATCACTGCGCCCGGGCACTAGTTGGTTTGCGCCCCACTTAGCGCCCTCTTAAGGCGCTAACGGGTGGCGCTACCAACTGAATATTTCCCCCCTTGTTTTTACCATAGTTTTAAAATCAATATTAACTATTTGTCAAGAAGCAAAGTTTTAAAATGGCAGCTGGTGTTGTTTTGGCTGCAGGAACAAGGATGCTTACCATTGGTCATAAATCAAAGGTGCTTTGAAACAGATGTGAATTGAACGTGACTAACATCTGTTGAGAGTTGAATTGAGTTAAATGCCCAAACCCAAACAATGTATACTTAGGATCTTCAAGAACCAATATGTACATTTTCATCATTTATAAGTTTTGAAAAGGTACTGTTCACCTGATTATCTTAGTTTGATAGACTGAATTTCATGGCTCACATCTGTTCCTCAATGGTTTTATTACTATTCAAAACCTTAAATACAGAACTATAAATTCAGAACAGGGGAAAATTATAGAGTGAAGCACTCCTGATTCATCCTGGTACATCACTCTGTGGCCAATATCTAGAGACATGTTGGGGTATAAATTCAGCTTGGGTGGGAGTGCAAAACGGGCAATAGCGACTTGCCATCCAGTTTTGTACTCTGCCCAATGCAAAAGAAAATTGGGCAGAGTGTAAAACGGGCTGCTGATTCGCTATCGGCCATTTTGCGCAACTGCCCAAGGTGCACTGTTATGAGCCAATCACTTATTTGGTGCTGGTTTATTCAATTCAGTGATGATTATTGACATGGGCATGTAAGGGCAATGAGGGATGATGAGCTATCATGATCTAGGTTGGGTAGTGGATTGAAGGATTTGTTCTGCTTTTGAAAATGGCAGAGAAGTCAGACACTGGTGTCAAAGGTAGACAGTGTTAAATAAAAAAGACTTCAGCAATCAGTTATGCTCTGATGCCCCTTGCAGCAATCACTGAGGAATCTCCTGAGTAATGGTCATAATGATGCTCATGCCGCCATGTACTTCTGCCTCAAAAGAAGTTAGGGCCACTTCCTCAGGAATATCTAAGATTGGGTTGAAACATCATATGGTCACTCTGGTTGGAGGGAAGACTGTTTGAAACATTGCTGCCAGATTTTATGGCAATACAGTGAGTATTGCAAGCAACGTGAAAGGGCTTTGAGACTAACTCAAAAGATGTCTACTGATAGATCAGCATCACATCGTCACTGTATGATCAGATTTCACTTCTATGTATGCCTAAGAAATGCCAATGCCTGCGTTTTGGTCTAAAGTGGGACAGTGCAAGTTTGATTATCCTGGAATCAAAACAAAAAATGCATTTCCTGAATGTTTCAATCAAGTCTACATTCACTGTGCTGCATGGCTGTCTCTTCAACTCTGAGAAGTTGATATTGTTCTGTGCGTTTATTGTTCGTGTAAAATACCTGCTATTTTAATGAAGGGGTTTATTAACACATAATTTAAAACGGTAGACAAAGGAAATTGGAATAAACATCACTGATTTCAAACACTGTGGGCTGAATTTTGCTGGTGTTCAGAGTGCGGGTTTGGAAGTGTGTCATAAAGATTGACAGCGGGTCGGTATCCCTCTGTAAACCCGCCTCCTTGTCAGTTTCACAAGCGTCGGGTCTGTCATCCCTGAATGGATCCAACGCCAAGCAGCGGGTCAGCCCAGCACATGAGTGCAAAAGACAAGGCTGAAGGGTTTGCAACCAACTTCAGCCAGAGGTGCCGAGTGGATGATCCATATCGGCCTGCTCCCGAGGTCCCCACCATCACAGAAGCCAGTCTTCAGCCAATTCGATTCACTCCACGTAATATCAAGGAACAGCTGAGCGCACTGGATAGAGCAAAGGCTAAGGGCCCCGACAACATCCCGGCTATCGTGCTGAAGTCTTGTGCTCCAGAACTAGCCGCGCCTCTAGCCAAGCTGTTCCAGTACAGCTACAACACTGGCATCTATCTGACAATGTGGAAAACTGCCCAGGTATGTCCTGTCCACAAAAAGCAGGAATAATCCAACCCAGCCAATTACCGCCCCATCAGTCTACTCTCAATCATCAGCAAAGTGATGGAAGGTGTCATTGACAGTGCTATCAAGCGGCACTTACTCGCCAATAACCTGCTCACTGATGCCCAGTTTGGGTTCTGCCAAGACCACTCGGCTCCCGACCTCATTACAGCCTTGGTCCAAACATGGACAAAGGAGCTGAATTCCAGAGGTGAGGTGAGAGTGACTGGCCTTGACATCAAGGCAGCATTTGACCGAGTGTGGCATCAAGGAGCCCAAGTAAAACTGAAGTCAATGGGAATCAGGGGGAAACTCTCCACTGGCTGGAGTTGTTGTGTATGTACCTTTAAGAGAAGAACTGATTCTATACTGCAGTACCGGCAGTGACCACCCCTGTATATAAAGCCATAGCAGGCTTCTGTACTTCAGTCTTAAGTTACCCTCTGTACCTCATTCACAGCATTGCTGGCTGTGCAGCTGCAAGCAGAAGCAGAAGGAGAAGGAGCAGCCAGACTAGGAGTGTGGACTAAAGTGGTGGTCCCCTGACCAGGAAGAGGAGGAGAACGCTGGACCACCACCACCACCAACTCCACCATCATCATAACATCAACTGAGGTGCCTGGAGAGAGAGGACGGAGGAGGAGAAGGAGAGAGGAGGCCAGCAACAACACCAACCAGAGGAGAGGCCTTTCCCATTACTGCCTCCCCAAATTGGCCTCCATTCCAGGAGAGAGGGGAGAGAAACTGTGGTGTATGTAACCTGCAGAAGACATCCTGACCTCGAAGCCTCCATCAGCGACTGTCAGCTTCTTCTACTACCTCGTGGTGGGTAAGCCGGGCAGCGACGCGACAGAAAGTCAACCGCGTTGGCTGTACAGACGGGGCTGGGAAGACGGAGGAATAAGGGCGGTGAGGTCGATCGCGACCGGAGATACGGGCCGGGCCGCTTTCGAGCGAGAGGCGCAGCGCGGGACATCGATCGCGACCGGAGATAAGGGCCGCATTCGGGCTAAAGGCGCAGCGTCTGGGGAAACTGAAGGCGCGAGAGCCGCGGTGAAGCGGAGACAGCGTCGGGGGACGGGTGAAGACCGCCAAGCGCGGGAAAACCGCCATTTTGTGGGCGGAGGACGACGGCAAGAGCGGGAAGCCGCCATCTTAGATAACATTAAAAATACGATAAATTGCTACGATGCCTAAACATGGGAACATTAATGCCTTCGACAGTGATATAGAAGACTGGGCTATGTATGTAGAACGCATACAAAACTATTGTAAGGCAAATAAAATTCCTGAGACAGATAAAGCACTAACATTACTAAACTTAATGGGTGCGAAGACATACGGGCAATTGAAACACCTGTTATCACCAGATGAACCGGCGGATAAGACATTCGAACAGATTGTTACTGTCCTAAAAAATCATCTTAGCCCCACGCCGCTGATGCTAGCGGAACGATTTAAATTTTACGATAGAAGACAGCGGCAAAATGAAAGCAATGCTGAATATTTGATGGAATTACGTAAGCTAGCAAAATATTGTCAGTTTGGAATGGGACTGACAGAGGCACTTCGAGATAGATTTGTGTGTGGTTTATTTAAACAGGATACACAAAGGCGACTGCTCGAGGAGAATGAGCTGTCTCTCGAGAAGGCGGTCACTATGGCAGCAGCACACGAGGCCGCAGCGAGAGGCACGGCAGTAATGCAGCTACGGCCACCGGAACTCGGTACAAACAAATTGGGTTTGAGTTCTGTCAAATGTTATCGTTGTGGAAAGACAACGCACGATCAGAACCAGTGTTGGTTTAAAAACCAAGAATGCAGAACGTGTGGCAGGTTTGGCCACATAGCTAAAGTATGCCGGTCAGGAAAGAAGACCAGCAATAAAAAGTCACCGCAAGGAAAATATGCAAAGGTACACAAGGTGACAAAGAACAGTTTGACCGAACAGAAGTCAGATTCAGACGCTAGCAGTAATGAACTGGATAGCTTAAGAATACACAACGTTGGTAAGGATACAGACCTCCAGACAATTTGGGTCACTCTTAAGATAGCAGGAGTCCAAGTAAAAATGGAATTGGACACTGGATCGGCATTGACGGTCATGAATAAGAAAGATTATAGAAGGTTATTCCAACATATTCCCTTACAGGATACGGAGATTATATTGAAAACGTACACGGGGCAAAGAGTGTACCCCATCGGAAAAATAGAGGAAGAAGTGGTCCACAAGGGCGAAGGAAGCCAAGTAATGGACTTATATGTGCTACCTGAAGGAGGTCCACCACTACTAGGACGGGAGTGGATTAGGAAAATGAATATGGACTGGCACTCCTTGAAAGCACTAATGGTAGATTCCGGGGAAACAGCTGTCAAACCTAAACGATTGTCCAGAATATTGGATGAGGCTAAAGAGGTGTTCCAGCTGGGGCTGGGAACACTGAGAGGAATTACGGCAAACATCAAGATTGATGAACAAGCACAACCAAAATTTTTTAAAGCCAGACCAGTACCCTATGCAATACGACCTGCGGTTGAAGCGGAGCTGGAAGCACTAGAACGTTCAGGGGTACTGTCTAAAGTAGATTGGAGTGAGTGGGCTACGCCCATTGTTCCCGTTATGAAACGTCCTGCGAACAATAAGCCAGGAGATCCAGGAAAGGTTCGCATCTGTGGAGATTTCAAGATCACCGTTAATCCGGTGCTTCACACGGTGCAGTATCCGCTTCCACGGATTGAGGATATTTTCGCTTCACTGTCTGGCGGGAAACACTTCACCAAGATAGACCTGGCGCAGGCGTACTTGCAGATGGAGGTTGAAGAAGAGTCACGCCAATACCTCACGATCAACACGCATCGAGGGTTGTACCGGTACAATAGGCTGGTTTTTGGTGTGGCATCGGCTCCAGCAATTTGGCAGAGGGCCATGGAGCAGGTATTACAGGGAATTCCAGGCACACAATGTTACCTGGATGACATTCTGATCACAGGTGATGGTGATGAACAGCATCTCGCTAACTTGGAACTGGTGCTCAACAGACTGAAAGAGTATGGACTTAGGGTAAATCGGCAGAAATGTGAGTTCTTCCAGAAGCGGATCTCGTACTGTGGTCATGTCATTGACCGGGAGGGGCTTCATAAGTCTCCTGACAAGATAGCGACAGTTGTAAAGGCTCCTGCTCCGGAGAATGTCTCTCAGTTGAGGTCGTTTCTAGGATTAATTAACTACTACCATAAATTTCTGCCAAATCTATCCACGGTGCTGCATCCGTTGAACGCTCTTTTACAGAAAGGGGTACCATGGGACTGGGGCGAAAACTGTAAGAAGGCATTTCGCAAAAGCAAAGAATTGATCACCTCAGAGGAAGTGTTGGCTCACTTCAACCCGACACTGCCTATTCGGTTGGCTTGTGATGCTTCTCCATATGGTATTGGGGCAGTACTCTCACATAAATTGCCAAATGGCACGGAAAGGCCAGTCGCATTTGCATCCAGATCATGACCTCCGCTGAGCGCAACTATGCGCAGATCGATAGGGAGGCCCTTAGCCTTGTATGGGGAGTGAAGAAGTTTAATCATTACCTACAGGGCCAAAAATTCACACTTCTGACGGACCATCAACCGTTGGTGTCCATTTTTAACCCTAAGAAGGGTGTTTCGATGATGACAGCACAGCGTCTCCAGAGATGGTCTCTTTTCTTCGGGGCACATCAATATCAGATAGAATTCAAAGGTACGAAACAGCATGGCAATGCTGATGGCCTGTCGCGCCTGCCACTACCTGAAGATGAAGACACGACGGAAGTTGACCCTGTTGAGTTATTTCATTCGACCATTATCGAGTGTTTACCTGTCACCAACGCAAGTATTGAAAGAGAAACCAGGAACGACCCGACACTGTCCAGAGTCTATGAGGTGACAGTGAAAGGATGGCCAACACGGGGTGATCCTCTGTTACCGGCATTCTCGGCAAGGCGAGACCAGCTGTCCGTCTGCCATGGTACTTTGATGTACGGGACAAGAGTGATTATTCCTCCCAAGTTAAGGGAAAGAGTTTTAAAAGAACTACATGAAGGTCATCTGGGGGGAGTTAAAATGAAAAGTCTTGCTAGGGCTTACGTATGGTGGCCGGGTATTGACCAACAGATTGAGGAGTTAACGAAAAGCTGCGCTGGGTGTCAAAAAGTGCAAAATGCACCTCCGATAGCACCGCTACACCCATGGGAATGGCCTTCAGCCCCATGGCAACGCGTACACATTGACTTTGCTGGTCCATTCATGGACTCCATGTTCCTAATCGCGGTGGACGCACATTCCAAATGGCCAGAAGTCATCAAGATGAATACCACTACTTCAGAAAAGACAATTGCAGTGTTAAGAACAATATTCGCAAGGAACGGATTGCCAGAACAGATCTGTTCGGACAACGGACCACAGTTTGTATCGGAAGAATTCCAACAATTCTTAAAGAAGAATGGAGTTAAACATTATACCTCTGCCCCATATCATCCGGCGACAAACGGGTTGGCTGAAAGATTTGTCCAGACATTCAAAAAGGCTATTAAGGCCATGAATGATGATCAGATTCCGCTGCAACACAAGGTCGATAAGTTCCTGATGTCATATAGAAACGCCGATCATGCCGTGACTAACCAAAGTCCTGCTATGATGTTTTATAACAGGAGGTTGCGGTCCAAGTTGGACTTGTTAAAACCAAATGTGCGGAGGGAAGTGGAAAACAAACAGTTTCGGCATATTAACAGCAAGACCACTCGAACTTTTGACGTAGGACAACCAGTGATGGCAAGGGGCTATGGAAATGACAAATGGCAGTCTGGAACAATCCGGGCCAGACAAGGACCTCTGATGTACACCGTAGATATTGGTCATAATGTGATAAGGCGTCATGCGGATCAACTGGTAGAGTCGAGAGCAAGGGTCGAACCCATGGTTGTGACAGAGACAGCTGTGGAAGACGTTCATGAACCTGAAGCATCTACCTCGGCCGAGAATGTATTTGATGATGATGACACCCAATACATTGGCAACCAACTAGAGGAGGCACCTCAACAACAAGAATCAGAGACCACTGAAAGGCGTTATCCAAGCCGAATCAGAAAGCCTCCTGAGAGACTGAACCTTTGAACTGTTATACCTGAAGTTATATATGTATATATGTTATGTTTATTTGGGGATATGACTGTTAAGCTAAAAAGGGAGGATTGTGGTGTATGTAACCTGTTCCACCTTAAGAGAACTTAAGCCTGGTCCACCTTAAGAAAGGTACTACTTTCTTTGGCTGCTGTATACGTAATACCGGTGGTGACCACACCGGTATATAAGCACAGTGTAATAATATTGTATTCAGTATAGTCCGACCTCCAACCAGTAAAGACCTGTTGAATTTACTCTTGTGGTCTGTGTAGTAATTCTCACTATAACACACAGACTTAACAGAAACAACCAACAACCACCAACTGTTTGGAAGGAGGGAAGAACAACATCATCTTTCAGGTGGGTGTTATTTGGTGCACTCTCCCAAAGACTTTGTATTTTAGGTGGGGGGAGAAAAGAAGAAAAAAGGGCCGGATCATCAAGGGGTGTGTGTGTGTGTGTGTCTCTTGTAAAACACTAGGCCACACACACCACTAATTAAGCACCCCTTCCTATTGCCTGACCTGGGATAGCTGGAGCTGCCTAGGTGATCAGCCCAATTGTACATCGTTAAGACCTGGTGTGGGACTGAGCCTGGGGCATCTCCAGCTTTCCCAGGTGAAGACATCTTCTCCCCCTGCTAGAAGACCACCTTCAAAGACTTTAATTTTTCATCGGAGAGTGCACCCCTGCCGACACCCACCCACCCACCATCCTGAGTGGCGACCCTGCCTTTGCGACCTCCCTCCTTCCCACCCCCCCTCTCTCTCTCTCTTTGTCTTTCTCTGCCTTTCTCTCTGAGGCACCTCATTTCATCTTTAATTATTAATTGCCTATTGAGCAGAGGGGAGAAGGCCCCTCTCCCAATTTCAATCAATAAGGGGGAGAGGTGTGCCTTCAATTTAAACAGCTCCCTCTGCTCAATTGAGGACCAAAAAACACCTGAGGCCACAATTAACACCTTCAGGCCTGTGACTTGGGGTGAGTGTAGCCCTTTTTAGAAAACACCCCAGAATGGCGACTGCATCTTCGCCGGTGGCGGGGCCAGCCAGGACTTATGCGAGAGTGGCAGCCACAGCCACAGCTGCTCCCGCTGCTTCTGCTGCCCCGTCACCTTTCAGATTGATAATAAAAAAGCTTGGGGTGAAGAGCTACACTCACCCCACTATGACCATTGAGGCCTGCGTTAAAGCCATGGCTGGGGTTGTCGGCCCCTCAGCCATCGTCGCGGCCTCAAAAATGTATGGGAAGGCTGTGTTCTTCCTGGGGTCGGAGCGGGCGGTGTCCCTGGCCTTCGCCAAGGGGCTCACTGTGGGCAGGACCTTCCTGCCGGTGGATCCTCTCGAGGCCACCGCGCAGAGGATCGTCATTTCCAACGTCCCGCCCTATGTTCCTGGTGAGCTCCTCCTTCCCCATTTATGCCAACTTGGGGAGGTGAGGTTGGGGATCACACCCATCCCGCTCGGCTTCCGGGAGGCCAGCCTTCGCCATGTCTACTCCTTCCAGCACCAGCTGTTTATCCAGCTGGCGCGGGAGAAGGACACCGACGGGGCGTTCGTCGTCCTCCACGAGGGGACCGCCTATCGCGTCTTCTGGACGTCGGACGGTGTGCGGTGCCACGCCTGCCAGGAGGTGGGGCACATTCGGAAAAACTGCCCTGCCTCCAAGGCTGCCAGATCATCTAGTGCGGCCGAGGCTGGTGCCGCCGCCGCTTCTCCCCCCGGATCTGCCCGCGCGTCGGGAACCGCTGATGTGCGGTCGACGTCGGAGGCCGATGCCACCAAGGCCTCCGGCGGGGGGGAGGGAGCGCGTCCGGCCGGAAAGAAGGCGCGGAATAAATCTAAACACCTTAGGGCGGGTCCCCCCGTGGATGGCCAGCCCTTGCCCCTTGCGCCCCTTACACCCGTGCTCCTCGCGGAGTTAATCGGGGCAGACGCGAGTGGGAGGGGCCTCATGCCCGAGCCTGTGGCCGCAACCGCTGTAGCGGAAACACCAATACCTGCGGCCGGGCTCGGGCCCGAGGAACCCGACAAACCTGCTCCGCCGGAGGGAGCGGACGAGGAGGCCCCTGCAGACATGGAGGTCTCCCTCACTCCCTCCGCGTTAAAAAGAAGGCGCGACCCCCTGGAAGAGGAGGAGGACCGGGAGGAGGAAGGTCCCTCCGAGCAGGGGGAGTCGTCGTCCGCCGCGGGTACTGCGCCACCCCCCCCCCGCTGTCATTACCACCGGCGATCGGCAGGGGTCGCCTGTCCCTCGGGAGGCTGAGGCAGATGGGTCTGTCCGGCACGTGCCTCCCGGGGATGGGGACGAGACCCTGCCCATGGGGGTGGGCGCGGGACCACCCGCGGCGGTGATTGACATTTTATCGGTGCCGTTACCGCTCGCCGGGTCGGGCGGCCTGAGGTCTGGGTTGGGCGAGCTCGAGGAAAATGAGCTCGCCCAATGCGACCCGGACATCTTCCAGGGGCTGCTCGTCCCAGTGGAGGTTTTAATTGAAAACACCCCATCCGCTTGGTCGGAGGCTGGTGGCGGGGAGGAGGATGGCCCCCTGGCTGCGTCTCTGGTGCCGGACGTACTGGAGGAGCTGGGAATTGTTCGCTCCCCGGTTTCTCCGGTCGTTCTGGTGTCTGAGGCCGGGGGGGGGACTCCGAAATGCCGCCGTCTTCTGGCCCGGCGCCCCTAGAGGAGCCCAGGGAGGAATCCTCTGCCGCCGATCCTGGGGGTGGGATCCGGGTGGAGGCGGGACCGGCTGGTGCGGCCGAGCCGTTCACTGCGCACTGCGCGACGGACAGGTCGGCCGCTGGTGACGACCCCCTGGAAGAGGATGGGGACTCGGTGATGGGCACGGAGGAAGATTTGGACTCCACCGTCCACGAGGCGCTGGATGACCTCGTGCCCCTCGCCGAGTCTTCCTCATTCCCGTAAGGGAACTCTGGGACTTTATGGCCACGTGCCAGGGTCGGCAAAATAAGATCCGGCTGGCCCTCGACAGGTGGTTGGAGCTGGCGCTGCTCATTGTGTCCGTCCGCGCCGCCGTTAAAATCATGGGCGCGGACGAGAGCGTGAACCCGCTCGAGCTGCGTCGGCTCAGAACGTTTCTCACTGGGCTGCTGAGGAAGTGGCGGCTGACCAGCGGCTGCGCTCCCTCCCCCCATTAGGTGTAGGTAGAGGTTGCACTATGCTTCTGACATGAAGATAACCATAGCCAGCCTCAACATCAGCGGCAGCAGGGAGGCGCGCCGCAGATTCAACAACTTCTCGGTCCTTCGGGACGGGAAGTATGCGGTGTGTTCCCTGCAAGAAACCCACGCCGTTCCGGGAGACGAAGCCACATGGCTCCTGGAGTGGCAAGGATGGGTCAGCATGAGTCACCTCTCCAACAATTCTAGCGGGGTGGCTATCTTGCTGGCCCCGCATTTTCAGCCGGAGATCTTGAGGGTCAAGGAGCACGTGCCGGGCTGCTTGCTCCAGGTCACTGTTCGCCTGGGGGGCGTGCCGCGCCATCTAATGAACGTGTACGCCCCTCAGACCGCTGCACAGCAAGTGCGCTTCTTCGAAGAAGTGTCCGCTCTTTTGGGCTCCGTCGACGCGGGCGAGTGCGTCATCCTCGGGGGGGGGGATTTTAACTGCACCCTCGAGGCGAGGGACCGTTCGGGTCCCTCGCAAAGCCCGGCGGCGATGGAGAAGTTGAGGGACCTGGTCGGGTCCTTCGGCTTGGTGGACGGCTGGCGAAATCTCCACCCCGACTCCAGCGCCTTCATTAGCGTGAGGTCTGGGGGAGGAAGGTCCAGAATCGACCACCTCTACATTTCCCGGGCGTACGTCTCCTGCGTTCCGGCGGCTTCCACGCGGCTGGTGCCGTGCACGGACCACCACCTGGTGTGGGCGGAGCTCACACCGCTGCGCGCGCGGGGGGGGGGTCCGCGTACTGGCACTTTAACAACCTGTTGCTGGAGGACGCACGGTTCCGGGATTCGTTTCGTTGGTTCTGGGCCGACTGGAGAAGGAAGCAGGGGGGCTTCCCCTCCTTGAGGCTATGGTGGGGCATGGGCAAGGCTCACATCCGTCTCTTCTGTCAGGAGTACGCAAAGGGGTCGACCAAGAGGCGGGAGGCCTGGGTCGGTCGGTTGGAGAAGGAGGTGTTCGACCTGGAGTCCTGTCTCAGTCAGGTTGTCGAGGACCCGGCCCTGCGGAAGGTGTACGAAGAGAAGAAGGGCGCACTGAAGGACCTGCAGCTCGTCGGGTCCTGAGGCGCGTACGTGAGGTCACGGATCCAGCTCCTGCGGGACCTGGACCACGGCTCCCCCTTCTTCTACTCGCTGGAAAAAAGATGGGGGGTCCGTAAGCAGCTCTTGGGGCTGCTGGCCGACGACGGATCTCTGGTCTCAGATCCGGAGGGAATCAGCGCGGAGACCCGCGCCTACTACGGGGCTCTGTTCTCTCCGGATCCGTCCAGCGAGGATGCGCGCAGAGTTTTGTGGGAGGACCTGCCGAAGGTCAGCCCGGAGGGCGCCGAAAAATTGGAAGCTCCGCTAAGCCTGGCGGAGCTGACCGGCGCCCTCCGCCAGCTCTCTAGGGGAAAGTCCCCGGGGCTGGACGGGCTGACCGTGGAGTTCCACAGGGCGTTCTGGGACGTCTTGGGGGGCGACTACGCGCGGGTCCTGGGGGAAAGTTTGGCGACCGGGGAGATGCCCCTCTTTTGGCGCATGGCAGTCATTGTCCTGCTGCCTAAGAAGGGCGATCTCCGCCTCCTTAAGAACTGGCGCCCGGTCTCCCTCCTCAGCACGGACTATAAAATCTTTGCCAGGGCCATGTCTGCTCGCCTTGGCACCGTGCTGGCCCACATGATCCACCCCGACCAGTCCTACACGGTCCCGGGCCGGACCATCCACGATAACATCCATCTGGTCCGGGATCTGGTCCACCACTCCCAGAGGGCTGGTCTGTCGGTCGCCTTCCTTTCCCTGGATCAGGAGAAGGTGTTCGACAGGGTGGATCACGAGTATCTCTTCGGGACTCTGCGCGCATTCGGGTTCGGGACGCATTTCGTCGCCCGGATCCGACTTCTGTACGCCGCCGCGGAGTGTCTGATTAAAGTTAACGGGTCCTTGACGGCGCCCCTTCGTTTCGGGAGGGGGGTGCGTCAGGGATGCCCCATGTCCGGTCAGTTATACGCCGTTTGCGTGGAGCCATTCCTACGCCTCTTGCGGAAGAGGTTGACGGGACTGGCTCTGCAAGGGCCGGGCGTGGAGGTGGTCCTCTCGGCTTACGCCGATGACGTGCTCCTCACGGTCACAGCTCCCGCTGACTTGCGGAGGATGCGGGAATGCCAGCAGATTTACTCGGACGCATCCTCCGCCAAGATCAACTGGGAGAAATGTTCCGGACTCCTGGTGGGTCAGTGGCGGGTGGACTCCCTGCCGGAGGAGTTCAGGTCTTTCGCCTGGAGCACCACACACCTCCTCTATTTGGGAGTCTACCTTAGCCCTGCCGAGGACGCCTGGCCGGCGAACTGGCAAGAGCTGGAGGCCAAAGTCACCGCTTGCCTAGGACGCTGGACAGGACTGCTCCGAGTGTTGTCCTACAGGGGTCGAGCGCTGGTCATAAACCAGCTGGTGGCCGCCATGTTGTGGTACCGGTTGGTCACTTTGATCCCTCCCCCTGCGTTTGTCGCCAAGATGCAGAAGAAGCTCATCGACTTCTTCTGGGACAAAAGGAAGCACTGGGTCTCTGCTGCAGTTCTGTGTCTCCTGCTTAGGGAGGGCGGTCAGGTGCTGGTGTGCCTTCGCACCCAGGCTGCGACTTTCCGTCTTCAGACGCTGCAGAGATACCTGTATGTCGAGAATCCTCCGAGATGGTGTGCGCTGGCGACGTTTTTCTTCCGCCAGCTGCATGGCCTCAATTACGACACGCAGCTCCTGTTCGCGAAAGTGGGCAGCAGGCGTGCCGGCCTGCGGGAGCTGCCTATCTTCTACCAGGAACCACTATGGGTTTGGAACTACGTCGCTTCCAGGCGGAGCTCTCCCCCGTCAGGAGCGGCGGCTCTCCTTTGGGAGCCGCTGCTGAGGAATCCGCACCTCCACGAACGCGGGTTCGGGCGGCTGGCGGAGGGCAGGGCTGTGCCTGGCAAGGTGACCAGAGTTGGGGACCTGCTCGATGGCGGAGGAGCGGGCTGGATGGCGCCGGAGGAGCTGGCGCGGCGCCTGTCCTGGACCAACGTCCGGCTCGCGGTTGAAGCCATCGAATCGGTGAAAGCGGCACTGGGCCCCGACTCCACTAGGTGTATCGAGGCGGCTCAAGCACATGGGGCGATCCCGTCCGAGCTTACCCCCGTTCGGACGGAATTCCTCAGCGGCGCCCGGCCCCGAAACTCCCCTCTGGAACCGGCGCCTCACAACTTGAGCCGTCTCGAGGAAATACCCTCCGTGCCTTTTCATTCCGCGCGGAGGGGTTTCCTGTACGGGCTGCTCCTGCACACTCTCCACTTTGCCATCTATGTCTACCGTCCGGACACGCCTTGGCGTGGCGTCTTGCCGACTGGCGGTGGCGGAGGTCCCCAATGGAGGGCTCTCTATGCGGGAGACCTCCCTTGTTCCATCAGGGACTTGGCCTGGAGGGTGTTGCACGGAGCGGTCCCGTGCAATAAGGTTTTAAGTAGGTTCACGGACTCCCAGGCCGCCTGCATTTTTTGCGGCCTGGAGGAGTCCGTGTTTCACGTTTATATGGAGTCTGAGAGGTTGCAGCCCCTCTTTCACTACTTGAAGGGGCTGCTCCTCGATTTTTGGTTGCACTTCAGTCCCACACTCTTGATCTACGGTCACCCGGTGCGGAGGGGAGTGGACAGGTTGGAGGACCTCCTTGTGGGCCTGCTCCTGGGCCTGGCTAAAAGAGCCATCAATTGGTCCAGGCAGCGGGCGGTCGAGGGGGTCGTCCAGCCGGATTGCCTGCCTCTCTTCCGCGGCCATGTTCGCGCCCGGGTGGCCCTGGAGATGGAGCACACGGTGTCCGCCGGCGCACTTGAGTATTTCCGCGACCGGTGGGTGCCGCGGCGACTGGAGTGCATTATCAACCCGGAAAACCAAATTTTAATTTGATTTGTTAAGTTTTAGTTGAACTTTTGTTTATTTACAGTGCAATTGGGTTTTTTTTGGGTCCAAATAAAAGAGTACCCTCTGTTCAGTAAATACCTGTTTTATTGTTCTCCTGCAGTCCGAGTATTATTGATACCCGGACACTACACTGGCGATGGGCAGGTTCGAACTCGCCTGCAGTACTGCATCACCTCACGGGGATCTTTTCCCTGAAGAGAAGCTTCTTGGAGGTCGAAGTCAGAGCGGCGGGCGTCGACCACGGGCAACCGCCCAGGGATCCATCAGAGAGTTGCAGGGGAGGCTGTGGAGAGCTGGGCCTGGCTCCCCAGTCAAGGTGTTCCAGCAAGTCGTGCTGGTAGCAGGTAGTGCGCTGACCCTTCCGGACTACGGCGGGCTCGGGCTCGATCGAGCGGCTCTGCAAAGGGGCCGTGCAGCGTCATCGGGAAGGAAAAGAGAGAGGGTGGAGCGCACAGGGCGCGGTCGGTGCTCAAGAACCGGGCAGCGTGGAGAGGATAGAACGAGGGGAAGGAAAAGTGATACACGCCGAAGCCGCGGGTCGCCGCCATAACCCTGTAGAATGCTAGGAGCAGCGTGGCAGCAAGGGGAAGAAGGAAAAGTGCGGGAGGCGCCATTTTATTCCATTGGGGAAGAAGGAAAAGCGCGGGAGGTGCCATTTTAATCCATTGGTGAAGAAGAAAAAGCGTGGGAGGCGCCATTTTAAATCACCCAAGATGCCGAAAAGTGGCAGTATCACTGCTTTCGACAACGAGGTAGAAGACTGGACCACGTATGTGGAAAGAATTGAAGTGTACTACAAGGCAAATGAGGTGGCCGATGGAAAGAAGGCGTCGGTATTCTTAAATTTGATGGGCGCGAGAACGTACGGCCTATTGCGGAATTTAATTACCCCAGCTAAACCAATGGAGAAAAATTTTGAAGAGATTGTTAATATCTTACAGGAACACCTAAACCCTACACCGCTGCTGATAGCAGAAAGATTCAAGTTCCATAAAAGAAACCAGCACAAAGATGAGAGCAATGCTGACTATCTTACGGAACTACGCAAGTTATCGAAGCACTGCCAGTTCGGAGCAGGACTGGCAGACACCTTACGGGCTAAGTTTGTCTGCGGGCTCCAGAGTGAAGGAACCCAGAAACAACTACTTTCGGAAAAGGACCTGACGCTAGAACAGGCTTTCAGCGTGGCAGTATCCTACGAAGCAGCAGCACGGGGAGCTGCAGAAATACAACAGAAACCACAAGAATACAGCGCTAACGAAATGGCGTATGGAGCAGAAAAGTGCTATCGCTGCGGCAGAACAACCCATGATCAGAAGGACTGCTGGTTTAAGGACAAAGTATGCAGGCAATGTGGGAAAATGGGACACATAGCAAGAGTCTGCAGGTCGGGAAAGAAAACCAACACTACAAGAACTACTAAGGAAAAGTACAAGAAAGTAAAGAAATTGACAGACAGTAGTTCAGAAGATCAGGAGAGTGATAAGGACTCCGGGAGCAGGAGACTAAGTTGTCTAAAGTTACACAATGTGATCGCAAAGGAGGATCACCGAACCATTTGGGTCACCCTCATGATAGCAGGGTGCCCAGTAAAGATGGAATTGGACACAGGATCAGCCCTAACTGTCATGAATCGACGAGACTATGAGCGGCTATTCTCACACATACCCTTGAAGGACACGTCCATTGTATTGAAGACATACACGGGGCAAAAAAGTCTACCCCAGAGGAAAAATAAGGGTGCCAGTTGAATACAACGGCAAGGAAACACAGAAACTGTATCTATATACACTACAAGATGGAGGACCACCATTATTGGGACGTGAATGGATCAGAAAAATACGATTGGATTGGCATTCCATTCAGGCGCTAACTGTGACTGACAAAAAGGATGATGACGTCACACCTGGACGACTGTCAAAAATTCTAACTGACGCGAAAGAGGTGTTCCAACAAGGACTTGGGACTCTAAAAGGAGTAACGGCAATGATAAAAATTGAAGATAACGCAAACCCAAAATTTTTTAAGGCCAGACCGGTACCTTACACGATCCGCCCAGCCGTTGAAGCAGAGCTGGAGAGTCTGGAGCATTCGGGTGTGCTGTCCAAGGTGGACTGGAGCGAGTGGGCCACACCCATCATTCCAGTAATGAAGAAATCATTGAGCAGCACGCCTGGGGAGCCGAAGAAGGTTTGCATCTGTGGGAACTTCAAGGTAACTGTGAACCCAGTCCTGCACACAGTACAATATCCACTTCCACGGACAGAAGATATTTTCGCCTCACTATCTGGAGGGAAACGCTTTACAAAGATTGATCTGGCCCAAGCGTATCTACAAATGGAGGTGGAAGAAGCATCTAGGAAATACCTCAGGATAAACACTCACAAAGGCCTTTACCAGTACAAATGACTGGTATTCGGGGTAGCATCAGCCCCGGCTATTTGGCAGAGGGCGATGGAACAAGTCCTGCAAGGGATCCCGGGGACCCAGTGTTATTTGGACGACATCCTGGTTACGGGCGAAAATGGCAGTGAACACCTTGTCAACCTGGAGCAGGTGCTCACGAGATTACAGGAATATGGGCTACGAGCCAACCGCCCCAAATGCGAGTTCTTCAGGAGACAAATCTCGTATTGTGGCCACATGATTGATGAGGAAGGGTTGCATAAGTCGCCGGACAAGGTTAAGGCTGTAGTCAAGGCTCCAGCACCGGAAAATGTGTCGCAACTGAGGTCGTTCCTCAGGTTGGTGAACTACTACCATAAGTTCTTGCCGAATTTATCTACAATTCTGCACCCACTGAACGCCCTGCTGCAAACTGGAGTAACATGGAAATGAAGTGATGAGTGTAAGCGTGCCTTTCAGAAATGTAAATGCCTAATCACTTCAAAAGAAGTATTGGCCCACTACAATCCAATACTACCGATTCAGTTAGCATGTGATGCGTCTCCCTACGGCATCAGAGCGGTGCTGTCGCACAAATTCCTTGACGGTTCAGAGAGGCCAATAGCCTTTGCGTCGCGCTTGTTAACCTCAGCCGAGTGTAACTACGCCCAGATTGACAGGGAGGCCCTCAGCCTGGTGTGGGGGGTGAAGAAGTTCAATCACTATCTGCACGGGCAGAAATTCACCCTACTGACTGATCATCAGCCCCTGGTCTCCATTTTTAACCCGAAGAAGGGCATTCCAGTGATGACGGCGCAACGGCTGCAAAGATGGTCACTTTTTCTAGGGGCACATCAGTACGACATAGAGTACAAGGGTACGAAACAGCATGGAAATGCTGATGGGCTGTCGCGCCTACCGTTGCCTACGGTAGAGGAAGCACCTGCAGTGGACCCTGTTGAGATATTCCATGCGACCATAGTCGAATGTCTACCTGTTACAAACTCAAGTATAGAGAAGGAAACCCGAAATGACCCGACACTCTCTCGGGCCTATGAGTTGACGGTGAAGGGATGGCCAGCACATGGCGACTCACTGTTGCCAGCATTCTCACCAAGGAGAGAACAGCTGTCAGTGTGCCGGGGGACCTTGATGTGTGGATCCCAAGTGGTAATTCCACCCAAGTTGAGAGATAAGAGTGCTCAATGAACTTCATGAGGGTCATCTGGGAGGGGTAAAAATGAAGAGCCTAGCCAGGGCGTTTGTGTGGTGGCCGGGAATCGATAAAGAAATCGAGGATATGACCAAGAGATGCACAGGATGCCAGAAGGTCCAAAACGCTCCACCACAGGCCCCGCTACATCCATGGGAGTGGCCCTCATCTCCATGGCAATGGGTACACATTGATTTTGCTGGTCCATTTATGGACTCAATGTTCCTAATCGCTGTGGACGCCCATTCGAAATGGCCAGATGTCATCAAAATGTCCTCCACCACCACGGAGAAAACTATTGCAGTCCTACGGACCATCTTCGCCAGGAATGGCTTGCCAAAACAGATTTGCTCCGACAATGGGCCACAGTTTGTGTCCGAGGATTTCCGGAGGTTTCTGAGGAATAATGGGGTGAAACATTACACATCTGCCCCATATCATCCAGCCACAAATGGATTGGCTGAGAGGTTTGTTCAGACCTTTAAAAAGGCAATAAAGGCAATGCATAATGACGACATACCACTACAACACAAGGTGGATAATTTCTTGTTTGCTTACTGGAATGCGACACATGCAGTCACCAACCAAGCTCCAGCCATAATGTTCTTCAACCGAAGGCTAAGATGTCGCCTGGATTTGCTCAAGCCAAACATAAGACGAGATGTTGAGGATAAGCAATTCCAGCACATAAATGAGAAGCCAACCAGGAGCTTCAAGATAGGGCAACCAGTCTTGGCCCGCGACTACCGAACAGAAAAATGGCAGCCAGGAACGATATGCACACAGCAGGGACCACTAATGTACACAGTGGACGTTGGGGAGAGCATCGTGAGACGCCATGCTGACCAGATTCTAGAGTCACAGGAACAAGCCAAACCCATACCACGAGCAGGTGCACCTGGTAATCAACCCGAAGTACAGATTGCGTCTACCTCAGAAGCAGTGGTATTGGAAGCTGACAAACCAACCAATGACTATGAGCCAGAATCAACTCCGCCACAAGAACAGGATACTCGAGCAAGGCGCTATCCAGTCAGGATCAGGAAGCCTCCTCAAAGACTGAACTTATAAATGATTATTTCAGTTGATGTATACAGTACAGAGAAAATTGTAATTGTAATTAGTTATTATTTAGTTGTTAAATGAATGTTATGTACTGTTTATCTAAAAGGGGAGGAATTGTTGTGTATGTACCTTTAAGAGAAGAACTGATTCTATACTGCAGTACTGGCAGTGACCACCCCTGTATATAAAGCCATAGCAGGCTTCTGTACTTCAGTCTTAAGTTACCCTCTGTTCAGTAAATACCTGTTTTATTGTTCTCCTGCAGTCCGAGTATTATTGATACCCGGACACTACAGGAGTCATACCTAGCACAAAGGAAGATGGTTGTGGTGGTTGAAGGTCAATCATCACAGCCCCTAGGACATTGCTGCAGGAGTTCCTCAGGGCAGTGTCCTAGGCCCAACCATCTTCAGCTGCTTCATCAATGACTTCCCCTCCAACATAAGGTCAGAAATGGGGATGTTTGCTGATGACTGCACAGTGTTCAGCGCCATTCACAACTCCTCAGATAATGAAGCAGTCCATGCCCGCATGCAACAAGACCTGGACGACGTTCAGGCTTGGGCTGATAAGTGACAGGTAACATTCGCGCCACAGAAGTGCCAGGCAATGACTATCTCCAACAAGGGAGAGTCTAACCACCTCCCCTTGACATTCAATGGCATTACCATTGCCAAATCCCCCAATATCTACATCCTGGGGGTTACCATTAACCAGAAACTTAACTGGACCAGCCACATAAATACTGCGGCAACAAGAGCAGGTCAGAGGCTAGGTATTCTGCGGCGAGTGTCTCACTTCCTGACTCCGCAAAGCCTTTCCACCATCTACAAGGCACAAGTAAGGAGTGTGATGGAATACTCTCCACTTGCCTGGATGAGTGCAGCTCCAACAACACTCAACAAGCTTGATACCATCCAGGACAAAGCAGCCCGCTTGATTGGTGCCCCATCCACCACCTTAAACATTCATTCCCTCCACCACTGGCGTACCGTGGCTGCAGTGTGTACCATCTACAAGATGCACTGCAGCAACTTGTCAAAGTTTCTTTGGCAGCACCTCCCAAACCCACGACCTCTTCCACCTAGAAGGACAAGGGCAGCAGGCACATGGGAACACCACCACCTCCAAGTTCCCCTCCAAGTCACATGTCATCCTGAATTAGAAGTATATCGCCAATCCTTCATCGTCGCTGGATCAAAATCCTGGAACTCCCTACCTAACAGCTCTGTGGGAGTACCATCACCACACGGACTGCAGCGGTTCAAGAAGGCGGCTCACCACCACCTTTTCAAGGGCAACTAGGGATGGGCAATAAATGCTGGCCTTGCCAGCGACGCCCAGATCCCATAAATGAATAAAAATAAAATGTGCATAGTTTAAAGCTTATTAAAAGGTAGTTAAGAACCATTTTCCCATGTACTTACCACTTTACCAGGTTTTCAACGAGGTTCCCGGAGAGCAGCTATCACGTAAGGTAAGTGTGTCGGGTATTCAATGACTGTGGATTGCTGTGTTTAGGTGAAAGCTGCAAAAGTGGTATAAAACCTACCATTTCACAGCTATTCACTTCCTAATCTTAGAAGCTGGAGCATTAATGATTTGGAACCCACTTTTGAGCTTTATGCACTTTTGAAGTGTTTGGAATAATCTCTCTATCCACTCTCACCTCATTGGAACAACCTATCTCAACATTGACAGATTACTTCTGTCAGCTCAACCTCACCTGCCACCTATTCCATCAGTATAGGTGCCCTTGAAAAAATCTCACCTTGGTCCTCAGAATCCCAACATGATCAGCCCCACCACCAGCATCACCGGGCACACCAGCAACACCAACATCCACACCAGCCTTCTCCACAATCAACTGATGTTGCACTGGCCACAGGGCATAATCACCCATGCACATTGCTGCCCGGGACGCCAGCGATGGCCTCACCATGTCCAGATTTGCTTTACTTAACACTGAACACCCTGGCTACCATATGATGCACTAGGTTGGCACCACCTCACATCAGCACCATAAAGCATCCCTACAATGTCCAAGCCATTCCTTTCACACACATCACCATTGGGGGTGGGGGGCAGAGATGGGGAACGTTATGTCTCACCATTCACTGGAACCCACTAACACACTTTCAAAGGTGCACACAAATCTGTCCAAGAAGGCAAAGTGATGACAATGAGGATTTTAATACTTGACAACACATTAACAGAAAGTTTACATGACTATTGGCTAAAACACCCAAGTGCCTACCCTTGTGTGTTGTTATTTGTTATGATTGGACTAGGATGAGGGTGAGTGTGAGGGTTGGCTAGTGAGATGGGGAAGTGATAATATAGATAGAGAGGGATGGTTGGAGGTGCAATGTAAGTTGGTGTGAGTAAGGATGTGCAGGAGTAGGGTAGGGAAGGCAGAGTGATGGGGATGTGATGAGTGGCACAGGAGGATGAGGTTCAGTGTGGCTTTGCAGTAACGTTTTGTGATCCACTGTGATCATTGGAAGGTTTGCGCCACTGCAGCCTGGTCCTGCTGACAACATCCCTGCTTGTGCCCTCCTGTGTAATGTGCAACCAGGCTGTGTTGGTGTCCTGGGGAGGTTTCTCCGTGCATGCTGTGACTCCTCCATCAGCATATGGAGGGAGTCATGGGAGAGCCTGGATGTGCAGTGCTTGTCAGTGTTTACAGCACCTCAATGTTGTTGAATACTGACAACAGAACTGTCAAAATTAATTTGGACATGGCCCCTTTAAGGAAACCGGCTGATGATGCATCATCAAATGATGTCATCAGACCCGCTTCCTTTTAATTGGCTGGGAACCTCACAGGGCGGGCTTAACAAGCCCAATCAGGGCAAAATCACTTGGAGGAAGCAGGATGAAGACAGGTGTGGAGTTTACAGCTGCTCTTTGCTCCGGCCGCACCGGACTTGCCACGGCTGGCGAAATCACGGCCTGTGATTTTAACATCTAATTTTTAAGTAGTTACTATTTTGGCTGGATTTTCCAGATCCTGCTCTAGGCATGATTTTAACCCATTGTCCCAACCCTGCGGTGATCCCAGCCTAGTTTCCTGAGTCAGGGGTCATTAGGCAATCATTGTGAGCTCTTGGTGAGTGGTGAAGGTGCCACCACCAGTGGTCCTGGCAGGGATGAGGGAGGGAAATTGACGTTAGGGCAATGAGGTGATGGTAGGCCTCACCACCCAATTTTGGACCTTTTCCCTTTGCTATCCTTCCCAATTTCAACAAATCCACCCCTTCAATTTACATTTAATTGAGGGTTTTCTTAGCTTGTGACCATATTGTTTCATTCTCTTCTGGTTCAAAACAAGGAACTTCTCCACATCCAACTGACTGATCCTTTCATGACTTGAATTGTTTAACAGGAGTATCTTCCCAATAAACTAAATATTTGTTCCCTTTATCCTTCCTGCAAAACTCATTGATTGAAGACGAAGTGCCAATGTTGTTTGGCTTCTTTGAAATTCTTCTTGTAAGTATAATGCCCAAACCTAAATAATACATGTGCCATCATTATTCCCCTTCTGAGACTATAGTTCACTGACTGTAAATAAAAATGCAGCAAACCAACATCTAAATTGCACATTGAAGGAAACAGCATTTCTGCTGAGGGCATGAAGAGAAGAAAGATTCCCAGTGGCAAGGCAAGGAGTTAATGTGGATCAAATATTAATAGCTGCAACATCATGGAGACCAGATTATCTTGTATGTTGAGAAACACTGCTGTAGACTAAGGATTGCAGTGCTTATGAGGCAGAATAAACCCGAAGAGGCGATTCTCTTAAACTACTGTAGCTTCTCCAACCTGACCATTATCGACCACAAAAATCACATAAGGTATCTGTGGAGCATTTATCGACTTTCAATTACCAGACTTTTATTTCCAAAGGTTTCTGTGAAACTGATTAAGTTTATTGACATGCAATATGCTAAATGCTTCTTCTTTGAAGATTTGTGAATTGAATTTCTACATAGTGTCATTAACTTCAGATTTGCTACAGTCACTAAATACTATTTATGTAACAATTAATTAATATAAATACACTCAAACTCCAATTAACCAACCGGTTGATACTGCTTAAACAAGGATTATTACCAGGACAGAATATCCGTCATTCTAATAAAAGAGACACAATTACATCCTCTTATCTAACATTTCGCTATGTATAAGATAGAGAAGTAAAACACACAGACACAATATACACATTTTATGTGCTTGCTCCCTATTGCCTTATATAAAAAATCATGGCCTCAATTTCTCCCTATTGTCTTAATAACAGAATACTGTACTATTAAGTCAGGGGGCAAAACTATGGGATGAATATTGAAATTAATGGAATGGAAAGTAGACAGGTTCTACAAAAAGGTTATCTGCTCTGCCAGATTACCGCCCATGCAATGAAGTTGAACATTTGTCCCCATGTTTCACAACAGATTAGGATTTTTCCCAAGTCACCAGATTTGTTTGAATGTTAGCATTACATTTGTGGATGTCAATCAACCTGAAAAGAGGGCAAGGAGACATGTCAAGTCCCCAGAGGCAATTTTTGCCTGAAGATAGATCTGTGTGTCTGTCCACAAGAGTTACTGGTCGCTGTTTTATTTTAGAGAACATCAAGATAAAGTGAACTATTATTCATGATTACTTTGGAAGTCTGCACTCAAGTGCTGGTCTCTTGTTCCCAGCTCTGTAGGATTCCCAAAGGAGAACAGGGTTTCTTTTGCTCTTCATTTATATTTTCCTCTCCTAACAGTGCTGATTCTAGGGTATTGTTTCACAGGTGCTTTCATCCCTCTGATACCTTGGGTTATCTTTTCAATTTGCCTCCTGGGTGTAAAACTGATGTTGGGGATCAGCCGCCCATTATATAAACTGCCCAACCATTATTTCCATTAATTCGATGGAAATGAAAATCAGGTGGTTCCCGTTATGGGTAATTGATCTGCAAAACCAGATTTACATCCATGCAGCAAGTTGAAAATCAGCCCCCCTCGTCTAAAA
Source organism: Somniosus microcephalus (assembly GCF_052327205.1). Classification (NCBI taxonomy): domain Eukaryota; kingdom Metazoa; phylum Chordata; class Chondrichthyes; order Squaliformes; family Somniosidae; genus Somniosus; species Somniosus microcephalus. The sequence continues at coordinate 61,243,454 of NC_141000.1, read as the reverse complement.
GACCATTCTCCAAGAATGAGTTTAAGAAGTGAAAATTGGCAGGATGTGTGATCATCATGAGGGGAACTGCTATCTAAGCCCAATCCTCTCTTACCTATTGCTCATACATATTGCCCCATAATTTGCAGTTAGCGGTGAAGCAAAGCCACTCGCTGCTGACCTTGAAGAAAGTTTCCCACAGAGATCTCGCGATCTCTATGGCAAAAACTTAAGGTTTCTCGATGAGTAATTGATTATAGCGCTGTGAATAGGGGATTTCTAGTGTGATGCCACAGTGATGTTATCAAGCTGTCTAAGCAGCCAACCACATTGAAGAATTCTCAGACAGCAAACCAGGAAATAAAAGCAGCTTCTATCCTCACTTTTAAAAAATATTAGAGAGCGGAACAAAGATTGAGACTTTCACATGGGGATAAGTTAAATGCTGAAATATCATCAACAAACTTTAAAATATATATTTTTTTTTTTATTGTAATTTTTATCATAATAGAAACATAGAAGATAGGAGCAGGAGTAGGCCATTCAGCCCCTCGAGCCTGCTCCGCCATTCAATGCGATCATGGCTGATCATCCAAATTTAGTACCCTGTCCCTGCTTTCTCCCCATACCCCTTGATCCCTTTAGCCTTAAGAAATATATCCAACTGCTTCTTGAATATATTTAATGAATTGGCCTCTACTGTCTTCTGTGGTAGAGAATTCCACAGGTTCACCACTCTCTGGGTGAAGAAATTCCTCCTCATTTCTGTCCTAAATGGCTTACCCCTTATCCTTCGACTGTGACCCCTGGTTCTGGACTCCCTGACCATCAGGAACATCCTTCCTGCATCTAGTCTGTCCAGTCCTGTCAGAATTTTATAAGTTTCAATGAGATCCCCTCTCATTCTTCTAAACTCCAGCGAGTATAAGTCCAATCGACCCAATCTCTCCTCATACGTCATTCCTGCCATCCCAGGTATCAGCCTGGTGAATCTTCGCTGAACTCCTTCCATGGCAAGAACATCCTTCCTCAGATAAGGTAACCAAAACTGCACACAATACTCAAGATGTGGTCTCACCAAGGCCCTGTACAACTGCAGCAAGACATCCTTGTTCCTGTACTCAAACCCTCTCGCTACGAAGGCCAACATACCATTTGCCTTCTTAACCGCCTGCTGCACCTGCATGCTTACCTTCAGCGACTGGTGCACAAGGACATCCAGGTCTCAGTGCACTTCCCCTTCTCCCAATCTATTGCCATTCAGATAATAATCTGCCTTCCTGTTTTTGACACCAAAGTGGACAACCTCGCATTTATCCATGTTATATTGCATCTGCCATGCTTCTGCCCAATCACCCAACCTGTCCAAATCATACTGGAGTTTCTCGGCATCCTCCTCACAGCACACACGCCCACCCAGCTTTGTGTCGTCTGCAAACTTGAAGATATTACATCTAGTTCCCTTGTCTGGATCATTAATATATATTGTTAATAGCTGGGGTCCAAGGACCGATCCCTGCGGGACCCCACTAGTCACTGCCTGCCACTCGGAAAAAGACCCGTTTATTCCAACTCTTTGCTTTCTGTCTGCCAACCAGTTCTCTATCCAAGTCAATACCTTGCCCCCAATCCCATGTGCCTTGGCTTTACATGCTAATCTCTTATGCGGGACCTTATCGAAAGCCTTCTGAAAGTCCAAATACACCACATCCACTGGTTCTCCCTTATCTATTTTACCAGTTACATCCTCAAAAAATTCCAGTAGATTAGTCAAGCACGATTTACCTTTTGTAAATCCATGTTGACTTTGTCCGATCCTGTTACTGTTTTCCAAGTGCTCTGCTATTACATCTTTTATAATGGACTCTAGCATTTTCCCCACTACCGATGTCAGGCTTACCGGTCTGTAATTCCCCGTTTTCTCTCTACCACCTTTTTTGAATAGTGGGGTAACATTAGCTACCCTCCATGGGTACTGTTCCAGATTCCATCGAATGTTGGAAGATGATCAGCAATGCATCTACTATTTCTAGGGCCACTTCCTTAAATACCCTAGGATGCAGATTATCAGGCTCTGGGGATTTATCGGCCTTCAATCCCGTCAATTTCCCTAACACCATTTCCCTACAAATACTGATTTCATTCAGTTCCTCCCTTTCATCAGACCCTATGTTCCCCGACATCTCTGGGAGGTTATTTGTGTCCTCCTTTGTGAAGACAGATCCAAAATATGTATTTAATAGGTCAGCCATTTCTTTGCTCCCCATTATAAATTCCCCTGATTCTGACTGCAAGGGACCTACGCTTGACTTCACCAATCTTTTTCTCTTCACATATCTATAAAAGCTTTGTGAATGGAGAAATTTGATATTCCACAAATATAAAAATTAGTTTTTCAGGGCCAGAACAGTTGTTTAGCAGTTAAAACCCCATTACACCTATTCTAACAAGGCTTAACATTTACTGGGGTATTTAATAGTGATATTAACACAGAAAAGTTAAAGTTTTCGTCCGTTCCACTGATTTCATGGATTGCCGGCTAGGGTGGGTGGGGGTGGGGGGGTGGCCTGAGAGGGGTCCACAGCGCAACCTGTATCGGAGCAGTGAATGACTGACCGTAACTTCAGGATTTCCACGTTTAGATGGACATGCGCTGAATCCTGAAGTAGCGGTCAGTATCAGAGGGGTAATGAGGGCGAATGCTGACGGTCTGCTGTCATTACCCACTGCAAAATCCGGGCCAAAAATTGTGATGATCCTGAGGAGCTTTGCTATGGAAAGATGGAGTTGTGACTGCTGCCACTCCTGGGGAAGGGAAAGTGGAAGCTGGGTACATATGGCAGAAACCAGAGACACGTCCACATACTGACTGAAGATATTCTGGGATTGTTAATTTGACATATAGATTTTGGAGACTGTTACTTGACATATCTTGCAAAGACTGAAGTGAGTCAGCATGAATGAATCAATGCACTATGGACTTGTTTACAAACTGTAGTTAACCACGAACTGTTGAAATTGTGCATACATGTGTGTCAAGATTAGCAGAGATATCGCTGATAAAGGGACTGAGTAAGAATTAGTGGAAAAAGCTTGACGCACAAGTGATATTAACCCATCAGGAGAGGTGACCATCCAAACGACGAACCAAGAGTGGTTGAAGAGGGCGATCATGCCAGGGTTCATGTGCTGTCCATACCACTAAGGATGGATAAAAGGTAGCATAAGGTGCTTCGGGGCTAGTCAGCAATGGGGCGGTAACGTCCAAGAAGACAGACATCGGGGAGAACCTTTGTGGACAACAAGACTGACCAACTCATCGTTCCAAATGCAGTGCAGCCCAGTCAAGGTTGTATACATCCAATCTGTTAAAGTTGAGGGAACTGTATCGTAATATTACACTGACAATTGTATTAAGAATTGTATGGCTTAAACTAAAAAGTAAAGAGTGCTGTGAGAACAATTGAATTTGTTTGAGACACATTACTCTGCTCAGCATATTAAGACTGAGAGATAGGGAAGTGAATATGCCTACAAGTCACAGATGGAATGTGAAGTGCTGTTGCCAGTTATTATTAAGTATATGCATAACTTTGTTTGGAGCTTTGGTTGGAAGAAGCTGAGGAACCCGTTATTCAGTGCTTACATGAATCTTCACCATATGTAGTTTACAGAAAATCTAGCAATCAGGAACAGGAACCCTGGCTCTGCAGCTCAGCACTTCCCCCCACAGAGCCACTGCGGAGCAATGCAAGACATTTCCAACAAACTGGCAGGTAGCTAACTGAGCAGAGCTGAATTGTAATCAGTAATTGGGGAAAAAAAAACTTGATGAGGGAGAAAACATTAAGGTAATTATGTCAAAGGAGTACACTGAATCTATGCAATTAATCCTAGAACTGCAATGAAGATAAAATCACATGCTGTTCCACTTTGCACTGGAGTACTGACTGATTACATTTTTTAAATGCACCAGCTTTTGACTCCCCCTTTTCTCACCTTACTTATCATTGTGCAGTGTAGTTGGCCAATTAGAAGTTACTACAAGGTTTTCACAAGATGGTTACAAAAATAAAACCATTAACATGCCTTGTTCCAACTGTAGTGTATGTACCTTTAAGAGAGAACTACTTTTACAGCTCCTGTATACTGTAGTACCGGCAGTGACCACACCTGTATATAAGCCTTCAGCATGCCTCTGTACTGTTAGTCTTTAGACTACCCTCCTCCAGTAAACACCTGTTGATTGTTAATGCACAGCCTCTGTCTAGTTATTGGAAAACACCATACTTTAAGAATCACGGATTCAACAGTGGCGACAAGGTCGATTCGAATCTACCTGCAACTCTGCATTTCCTTTCAAGCATTCGCTCCGGGAGGACAGTGGAAGAAAGACGAGGCCAGAAGCACGGGCGTCGACCACGAGCAACCGCCCAGTCATCCGGCAGAGAGTGAACATCGCAGGGGAGGCTGTTGAGAGCTGGGCTTGGTTCTCCAGCCAAGACGATCCAGCAACAGACTGGCAACAGGTACAGTGCAGACCCTTCCCAGACAGCGGCGGCTGGAGCCGACCGACGGCACAGAAAAGGCCAAGCAGCGTCGACGGGGTAAGAGAGAGGGCGAAGCGCACAGGGCGCAGCCGGGGGTTGAAGACCGAGCGGCGTCGACGGAAAACAAAAAAGAGAGAGAGGGTAAAGCACAGCCGGGGTTCAGGACCGAGCGGCGGCAACGAGAGAGGCGCACAGGAGAACGCGCAGAGCGCAGCCAGGGCTCAAGGGCTGAGCGGCATCCGCGGGGAAAGAAAGGAAGCGCGGGAGACGCCATTGAGCCGCGGAGAGGAAGGGAGAGCGCGGGAGACGCCATTTTAGAAGCCGCAGCGGAGAAGAAGGGCGAGCGCGGGAAGAAAGGAAAGCGCAGAAGACGCCATTTTGAGACAGCGGAGAAGGGAGAGCACGGGAGACACCATTTTAGACAGTTTAACCACACCCAGGGATGCCGAAGAGTGGCAGTGTCACTGCGTTCGACAATGAAGTCGAAGATTGGGCGACATATGTGGAACGCATTGAGGTGTACTGCAAGGCGAATGAAGTGCCAGATGCTAGGAAAGCACGGGATTTGTTGAATTCCATGGGTGCAAAAACTTATGGCTTACTGCAAAACCTAATAACCCCAGAGAAGCCAGTGGGTAAGGATTTCGAATGCATAGTGGAAATCCTACAGGACCACTTAAACCCCACACCGCTGCTGATAGCAGAAAGATTTAAGTTCCACAAAAGGAACCAGCATAAAGACGAAAGTAATGCTGAGTACTTAACGGAACTGCGCAAGCTATCGAAACACTGCCAGTCTGGATTGGGACTAGCAGATACGTTAAGGGACAAGTTTGTGTGTGGGCTTCAAAGTGAAGGAACCCAGAAACGGCTTCTATCAGAAAAGGATCTTACGCTGGACAAGGCTTTCAGTATTGCAGTATCACACGAAGCAGCCGCAAGGGGCGCTGCAGAGATACAACGGAGACCGCAAGAATATGGCACCAATGAAATGTCATATGGAGCAGGGCAGTGTTATCACTGCGGCAGAACAACACATGACCAGAAAGATTGTTGGTTCAAGGACCAAGTGTGCAGACAGTGTGGAAAAGCAGGACACATAGCAAGAGTCTGCAGGTCAAGGAAGAAAACCAGCAGCAAGAAATCTCCACAGGAGAAGTACAAAAAGGTACATAAGGTGATGGACAGTAGTTCAGACAAACAGAAAAGTGATACAGACTCCGGAAGCAAGGAGCTGAGTTGTCTGAAACTACATAAGGTAATCAAAATGGAGGATCACCAGACTATCTGGGTCACGCTCAAGATAGACGGAGTCCAAGTGAAAATGGAATTGGACACAGGATCAGCCCTAACATTCATAAACCGAAGGGACTACAAGCGGCTATTTTCACATATACCCTTGAAAGCTACAGAGATTGTCTTGAAGACGTACACGGGGCAAAAAGTCTACCCCAAAGGAAAAATAAGGGTGAACGTGATATACAAAGGCCAGGAAATACCCAAAATGGACCTATATGTATTGCCAGATGGAGGACCACCACTACTAGGACTTGAATGGATCCGGAAGATACAATTTGATTGGCATTCCATACAGGCACTGAAGGTTGAGGCCAAAAAGGATGACGACGTCACACCTGGACGACTGTCAAAAATGCTAACTGACGCACAAGAAGTGTTCCAGGAGGGACTCGGAACACTAAAAGGCATAACAGCAACGATTAAAATAGAGGAAAATGCAAGCCCAAAGTTTTTTAACGCCTTATGCGATCCGACCAGCCGTCGAAGCAGAGCTGGAAGGTTTGGAATGTCCAAGAGTACTGTCCAAAGTGGACTGGAGCGAGTGGGCTACACCCATCGTTCCTGTAATGAAGAGGTCGTTGAGTAATACGCCTGGGGAACCAAAGAAGGTCCGCATCTGTGGGGATTTTAAGGTGACAGTGAACCTAGTCCTTCACACGGTACAATATCCGCTTCCACGGATTGAGGATATTTTCGCCTCACTATCTGGAGGAAAACGCTTCACTAAGATTGATCTGGCCCAGGCATACCTGCAAATGGAGGTAGAAGAAGCCTCGAAACAATACCTCGCGATCAACACTCATAAAGGTCTCTCCCAATACAACCGGCTGGTGTTTGGGGTAGCATCGGCTCCGGCTATTTGGCAAAGGGCAATGGATCAAGTCCTGCAAGGAATTCCAGGGACCCAGTGTTATTTGGACGACATCCTGGTCACGGGCGAAAATGACAGTGATCACCTCGCCAACCTGGAGAAGGTGCTCACTAGATTAAAGGAATATGGGCTACGAGCTAATCGCCACAAGTGCGAGTTTTTCCAGAAGCAGATCTCGTATTGTGGCCACATCATTGATGAAGAGGGGTTACATAAGTCCCCTGAAAAGATTGAGGTAGTAGTCAAGGCTCCAGCACCGGAAAATGTGTCACAACTGAGGTCGTTCCTTGGGCTGGTGAACTACTACCATAAGTTCTTACCAAAGTTGTCTACGGTATTACACCCACTGAACACCCTACTGCAAACGGGGGTACCATGGAAGTGGAATGACGAATGTAAACGAGCTTTCCAGAAGTGCAAAGAATTGATCACATCAAAAGAGGTGTTGGCCCATTTCAACCCAGCACTACCAATTCGGTTGGCGTGTGATGCATCACCCTATGGTATTGGAGCGGTGCTATCGCACAAATTCCCAGACGGGTTGGAGAGGCCAGTAGCCTTTGCGTCTCGGTCACTAACCTCAGCCGAGCGCAACTACGCCCAGATTGACAGGGAGGCCCTCAGCCTAGTATGGGGAGTAAAAAAATTCAACCACTATCTGCATGGGCAGAAGTTCACCTTGCTGACTGACCACCAACCACTTGTCTCCATCTTTAATCCAAAGAAGGGCGTTCCGGTGATGACTGCACAACGGCTACAAAGATGGTCCCTTTTTCTAGGGGCGAACCAATATGAAATAGAGTATAAGGGCACGAAACAGCATGGAAACGCTGATGGGCTATCACGCCTGCCACTGCCTACTGCGGAGGAAGCACCAGCAGTGGACCCTATCGAAATATTTTATTCGTCGATAATTGAACGCTTGCCAGTAACTTAAGCGGATATAGAGAAGGAGACCCGAAATGATCCGACACTGTCTCGGGTATATGATTTGACAGTGAAGGGATGGCCAACACATGGTGACTCACTGTTGCCAGCATTCTCATCCAGAAGAGAACAGCTGTCAGTATGCCAGGGGACAGTGATGTGTGGATCCCGAGTGGTAATTCCACCCAAGTTAAGGGAGAGAGTGCTCAATGAGCTTCACGAAGGCCATCTGGGTGGGGTGAAAATGAAAAGCCTTGCTAGGGCTTATGTGTGGTGGCCAGGGATCGATCAACAAATCGAGGACCTAACAAAGAGCTGCTCAGGATGCCAGAAGGTCCAAAATGCACCACCACATGCCCCCCTACACCCATGGGAGTGGCCCTCCTCGCCATGGCAACGGGTGCATATTGATTTTGCTGGTCCATTCATGGACTCAATGTTCTTAATAGCAGTGGACGCACACTCGAAATGGCCTGAGGTGATCAAAATGTCCTCCACCACTACAGAGAAAACGATTGCAGTCCTACGGACCATATTTGCCAGGAATGGCTTGCCAGAGCAGATTTGCTCTGATAACGGACCACAGTTTGTGTCCGAAGAGTTTCGGAAATTTATGAGAAGGAATGGGGTAAGGCATTACACATCTGCCCCGTATCATCCAGCCACAAATGGATTGGCTGAGAGGTTCGTACAAACCTTTAAAAAGGCAGTAAGGGCCATGTGCGATGATGACATTCCACTACAGCATAAGGTGGACAATTTCCTGTTAGCCTACAGAAATGCGACACATACAGTTACCAACCAGACCCCTTACATGATGTTCTTTAACCGAAGGTTGAGATCTCGTCTGGATTTGCTCAGACCAAATGTGCGAAGAAATGTTGAGGATAAGCAATTCCAGCACATCAATGAGAAGCCGACAAGGAGCTTCAATGTAGGACAACCAGTCTTGGCCCGCGACTACCGAACAGAGAAATGGCAACCCGGAAGGATATGCACACGGCAGGGGCCACTAATGTACACAGTGGATGTCGGGGAGAACATTGTGAGACGCCACGTCGACCAGATCCTAGCGTCACAGGAATGAGTCAACCCCATGTTTCGCGTACCTGGGGATGAACCCGACATACTGGTAGCATCTACCTCAGAAACAGTAGCAGCAGAAACTGACGAACTAACCGACGAAAGGGGGCCAGAATCACCTCCGCACCAAGAACAAGAACCTCAGGAAAGGCGCTATCCAGAAAGGATCAGGAAGCCACCCCAAAGACTGAATCTATAAATGGACTATTTCAGTTGAATGTGCATGTTAAAGTGTTAACTGTTATTTGAATGTTATGGGTACTGTTAATCTAAAAGGGGAGGAATTGTAGTGTATGTACCTTTAAGAGAGAGCTACTTTTACAGCTCCTGTATACTGTATTACCGGCAGCGACCACACCTGTATATAAGCCTTGAGCATGCCTCTGTACTGTTAGTCTTTAGACTACCCTCCTCCAGTAAACACCTGTTGATTGTTAACTCACAGCCTCCGTCTAGTTATTGGAAAACACCATACTTTAAGAATCACGGATTCAACACCAACCATGTTTGTTTTGTGTGTTTGTTTAATCACACAGTAGATGGAAATTAAATGGCATCCCATTATATTATGGGTGACTTGGAGCACTGGTACTAGAGGTCTGTGTTAAGCAATGCTGCTTTAGTCATGTCGGCAGGATTCATGCACAGCATGATATCAAATTTCACAGGATACTAGTGTGGCCAGTGTTGGTGGCCCATTTCACACAGCTCCACATTTATATAGTCCTCAGACAGTCCCAGAGCGCTTTACAGCCAATGAATACTTGAAGTGCAGCCACTGTTGTAATGTAGGAATGTGGCTGGTCCCACAAACAGCCATATGATAAGGACCAGATAATCTGCTTTTTAGTAATGTTGGTTGAGGACACTGGGGAGAATTCCCCTGCTCTTCCTCGAATACATCCGCCTGAGAGAACAGCTTCCATACCAGTGCTTCCGACATGTCTTCCTTTTTCCTCAACCGAAGATTCCCCTCTACAGTGGTTGACGTGGCCCTCGACCATGTCCGTTCTATCTCCCGCACTTCTGCCGTCACCCCTGCCCCTCCCTCCCGGAACCACGATAGAGTTCCCCTTGTCCTCACCTTTCACCCCACCAGCCCCCACATTCAATGGATCATCCTCCGCCATTTCCGCCACCTCCAGCGTGATCCCACCACCAAACGCATCTTGCCCTCACCTCCCCTTTCAGCATTCCGTAGGGACACCCTAGTCCACTCCTCTATCACCCCTTCCCCTTCCCCTTCACCCGGCACTTTCCCGTGCAAGCGCAGGAGATGCAACACATGCCCTTATACCTCCCCCCTTCACACTGTCCAGGGCCCCAAACACCCCTTCCAGGTGAAACAGCAATTTACTTGTACTTCTTGCAATTTAGTATACTGTATTCGCTGCTCACGATGTGGTCTCCTCTACATTGGGGAGACCAAACGCAGATTGGGTGACAGCTTTGCGGAACACCTCCGTTCAGTCCGTAAGGGGGACCCCGAGCTTCCGGTCGCTTGTCACTTTAATTCTTCGCACCATTCCCACTCAAACCTCACCGTCCACGGCCTCTTGCATTGTTCCACGGAAGCTCAGCGTAAGCTCGAGGAACAGCACCTCATCTTTCAATTAGGCACTTTACAGCCCTCTGGACTCAACATAGAGTTCAACAATTTCAGATCATAACCTCGGCCCCTATCATATATATATATATATTTTTTATCTACACTTTTGGTTTGTGCCTTTTCCTTTTGTTCTTCTCTCCCACATGGCAGCTGTCTCTCATTCTGCCAGTGCAATTCACACTCCATCTAGAGCCATCCTTTGTCTCTTTACCTGTCCCATTACCATCTCCTTTTGCCTTGAATATCTCTTAATGTCTCTTTAATTCTCCTGCCTTTTATCCAATCACAGACCTTCCCTTTTGTTCTTTCATCCCCTCCCCCATTTCCCAGCCCCTAAACTTGATTTAAAATCTGTTCCATTTCCTGCTTTTTTCCAGTTCTGATGAAAGGTCATCGACCTGAAACGTTAACTCTGTTTCTCTCTTCACAGATGCTGCCTGACCTGCTGAGTATCTCCAGCATTTTCTGTTTTTAGAACAGATGGGGCCTCATTTGAAAGATGCCACGGCCGACAGTGCAGCTCTCCCTCAATACTGTGCTGACCCTCAGTACTGCACTGAAGAATCAGCTTAGATTATGTGCTCAAGTCTCTGCAGTGGGGCTTGAATCCATAACCTTCTGACTCAGAGGCGAGAGTGCTATTACTGAGCCAAGATTAACACCTTAATCTATTCACAGCAAGCCACTGAAGAGGAAACAGTGGAACAATTGAAAGATCCTCAAGTTAACATGATATCAAGTGATCAAGGGATAGCAAATATACTAAATTAATTTTTCTTTTCTGTGTTCACAGAGGAAACTCTGGCTCGTCATCCCAGCACAGAAGTTGAATTTCTGCCAGGCAGCATGGAGGAGCGGGGAATGGAAAACCACTAAAAGAAATAGAAATTTCAGGGAAGGTGGTTACTGATAGTCTGAGAACTCTAGGCTCAGCCCCTCCGTAATGCTCCTGGTTATTGGTGGCTTGTCTCTCCATTCGGTAGAGAGTGTTTCACTGTGTCCTCACATCACCTGCTATGATCGGTAGTGCTGATCCATAACTTGCTTTATGCACCGTCCCTCCATTTTGCATAGAAATTGAGCATTCCATCGCTATTCTGGTTTAGCATTAGTGAAGCATCAACACACAATGCATAATATGAGGAGTATCTTGCAAACAGCTAGTCAACATTCACAAAAACGTAGTGCAGAAAATGTTCTGAATCACTCGCAAAGTGTTGAAAACCCATGGAATAAGATGGCTACCATGTTTCCAGCATTTTGAACATAACTTACACACTTGCATTCACCTGATAGGACAGAAAGGGCTGCGGTTTAACACTGAAGTGTCAGCCAAGATTATGTGCTCAAGTCTCTGGAGTGGAGCATGAACCCAAAGCCTTCTGACTCAGAGGTGAGAGTGTCACCACTGAGCCACGACTAACACCTACTGTATGTATTAACTATAATGCACACCGTAGATTCACCTCTCTGGTAAGTACCTATAGAGTTGCTTTCTCCTGTAAAGAGGTGTTTTAGTGCCGCTTCAATTTTTGTCTCAAAGTAATTTTAAATTACTTTAACCACAATTTTAAGTTCGGGTGGGAATCGGGGGTTTGGGGGCTGAAGCAGGCGAGAACCGTCTGGACCCCTGCAGCATAAAGCCCATGAGCTTTTAACTCCCTGGCTTCATTTACATGCCCTGACACTGACTCCCCCGAAAACTGGTGGGAATAAAGTGAATATTGGTGGGCGGGGAGTGGGTGGGTGGTGAGGCAGCCGCCAGGGACACCCGGCAACAGTTCTCGCCAAGCTAAGTAAGGAAGAGGAGGGTCGTAAAAGTTTGTGATCCAGAGAAGGTGGTAAACCTGGGAAGGGGAGGCCCAAGGTATCCTTCTGCGTCCAGGAGGAGGAAGAGTGCTCCTCCTGGCTTACAGGGAACCTATAAAAAGATTTTATTTTTAAATAAAGTTACGTGGGCCTCCTGTGACCAGGATATAGCCTGTGGCCAGCTTTTGCTGGCGGGTTCAAGGCTGTGCAGCCATTTATCAGCATGCAGTGAAAATGGCATACATGTCCCGATGAGGTCATGAGGACATGACTTCCCCATTAAAATTTGGCCTCCGCTCTTCTGGGACAAGCAGCCTTCCTGTGCTTGATTTCAGGTATCTTAGGATGTTGTGGTGGATGGGGGCGAGAACAAGTTGGGAACACGTGCGAATCCCACCCCCCTCGCCATTTTAACACCCCCCCGTCCTTACCGTTTCTGCCGTGTGGGGGGAGGGGAGAGGCTAAAATACCCTTTTTTAACAAAACAGAACCACATTTGGAAAGAGATGTGTTAATTTAGGGGTCAATTTTAGTCCTAACTGCCCAGCAGAAATAAGGCAGTTAATGTTTTTTTCCCCCTCGGTCTACTTGTGCAGTGTTTGATTCATCATGGAGCAAGTATTTTATTCATCAGAGGCAAAGGAAAGCAATGATTGGACATCTAAGGCCATGATTTTCTGCGTGGAGGTGGGTTGGCATCGGGAACGGTTGTGGGCGGGTTCCCGTCCCGCTGCCGACTCCAGCTGGCATGCTGACACAATTTTTGGTTAATTGGGCTAGTTAAGCCCGCCGTGTGGGTTACCCGCCCTGATCACAAGGTGCGGGTCTGTTGAGCTGATATGCTGACGTGTTTGCAGCCGGTGCATTTAAGGGGGCCATTTCACAATTACATCTCAGGTCGTTTCTGGTGCTTCTGACTGCTGCTTCTCACCACGATGTCTGCAGAGAGACAAAAGGCAGCTCCCTGCTTCAACGATGACTCCCTCCATGTTCTTGTGGAGGGAGTCCGAGGATGTCGGGAGGTCCTATACCCAGGTGATGGAGGGAGGAAACCTCCTCAGCATATAAAGGCAGCCTGGCTTCAAATGCACCTGGGCCACATGTAGGAAAAGGTTCAATGATCTCCTGTGCTCTGGAAAATTGTGTTTAAAAGCTCACTTACCTTAATTCTGCTGTGCCTGTCATCACATCCTCATTACTCTGCATTGGTAACCCTACTCCTGCACATCCTCACTTAACCCGACATCCCTTGCACCATCCCCATCCCTCTCTCCCTATGCACAGATTCACTTCCCCATCTTACTATGCACCCCTCACACCCACCCTCAAAGTTATGCACTGACAACAACTAACAACTCAAAGGAGGGAACTCTGTAATGGGAACCCACTCCTTCAGTCTCCCTCTAAACATCCATTCTTTACACGCATTCCATCACTCTCACTGAAACTCCACTTCTTTTCCTCATTGCAGGAAAAGAGAGCCCACAATAAGAGGGAGAGGGAGAGAACAGGAGGAGGACCGCCATCCTTCTCACAGCTGACCAATGCTGAGGAGTCCGCTCTGGACATTGTGAGATCAGTGGAGTAGCTCGAAGTGGGGGACGGAGAGACGGGCTCAGTAGAATAACCTGGTGGCAGAAAGCTTCTCCATCCATCTTATTTGGCTTTCATGAGTGACACATATGGCACTGATGTCAGTAGAAATTGAATGCTCATCATGTGCACAATGGGATGTGTTGGCAATCTACATATCACATGTCTTTACACTCCCACAGGACCATCGAGAGCCCCCCTCCCTACTGTCCAGGAGGAAGAGCAGGAGGACTCCTCAGAAGATACTGCATCATCTGAGGGAGCAGCATCAGCAGCAATGAGCGCACCCAGCACCAGCGCAGAGACGTACACCTCGGTGGGTCGTTTGCGAGATAGAGTAGTGTTGTCACCTGGTGTATCACAATGCACGAGTGAGCAAGAGCAGATGGTGGAGACAGGGACAGCAGTAGAGAGTCTTCATCGGAGGCAGCAGGACGCTCCTAGCTCTGCTCAGCTGCATGTAGATGCTGAGCCTTGGGGGCCATCCAGAAAGAGAGCAATGCTGGAGTTTCAGGAACAACTGCAGGAGGCTCTGATTGGGTTTGCAACCACGGTGACTGTGAATGTGCAGAGAATGGAGGAATCCATCTCAAACGTGAGCAAAGCCATGGTGCACGCAATGGCAAATGTAGGTACCGCCATGGATAGGATGGCAACCTCCATGGAGGACGTAAATTGCCAGACTCAAATGAACATGGTGACTCTTCTAAATAGATGGTCAACTATGGAGGATAGATGGGCATCTATCGTGGAGAGGAACCAGAGGTACATGGACGTCCCCGTTATGAGGACTTCAGTACAGAGACAGGTCCTCATGGCCCCACTGATGTGCAGCAAGGTGCTCTCCAGCTACTTGCTAGCAGAGAAGTGCGGGTGGCCCATGAGAGGGATGATGGTGGGAGGTGACATGCAATTGGGGGCTCCTCTCCAAGCACTCCAACTTCCATCCCCTTGCCAACCCCTCGGTCAGAGTCCCAGATGACTCCCTGAACAGTGATGGCCGAGTCTGTCCCTATGCAGCCACAGGAGGAGCAGATTTTGGTGTGGCCTTCAAAGGCTCCAAAACCCAGAGAACAACTGGCAAAGGCGTCTAAGCAGGCGCAGCAGGGAAGTGAGCAGACTGTCTCTACATCTGCTGAAGCTACAGGGGTAGCACAATGTAGAAGCATGTGTAAGAGAAAGCTGACACATAAATGATCACAAGGGTACTCACTTGGATGTTCTGATAGAATTCAATGTTAAGTTTCTGTTCTTTTATTATGTTGGAATAAATTAATCTTGTATGAACATTTGACATCATTGCCATTTGTCTGATCACAATTTGAGATGGCACAGTGAAGGGTGAGGGCGCCTTTTATGTCCAGCTATGTAGGTGATAGTGTAGATATAGAGTTAACAACAGACACTTACAGCCTCAAGACAGTCTCCCAAATTGTGAAATCAGCAAACTCTGACATTTGAAATTGACCAGATGTGAGAGTGCAGCTTTTAGACTGCAGTTGCAGCTGTGAAGTTTCCAGCTCACTGGTCTTCCTGACACACTTACCTGGCGTGATCTCCGAATGTCGTGAAACCCGAATAAAATGTTGGAAAATTGCAAAAGGCTCTCAAAATAGCAGTTAACAAGCACTTAACAAGGAGTTAAGTGCCTTAAATTCCTTAACCGCCGCTTGGTGAAATCGCAGACCCGACAATCCTGAAGCTCACACAGAGGTGGGTTCGTGGTGGGTTTCCAACCCGCCGTCGATCACTGCGACTTTAACACCTGACCTGCCTCCGATCCTGCCCTCTGACCACCGGCAAAATCGCGGCCTAAGAGTCTGAACCTTTGAACTTTCCAGGAAAGATAGCATATGGACCTCATGGTGAGCTTATAATTTAAAACAAGCAGGTATGGTGACTCGAGACAACTTAAAAATTAGTAATACACCCAACAAACTGAATTTAAACCATTTGCTCTCACCAATTTAACAGTATCACCTGTTTAGAAAAGTATTTGGTACTTGAAGTACTGAATAAACACCATCCCGTTTCCTGAACTGGATTGACAGTGAATATTAAACAGCTTTTATTAGCACGACTTTCTGATGTGAAAGGTGGCAAAAAGCAAATAGTTGAATGTCGGTGACCCAATCAGAGAGATCTGTGTTTCAGTCCAAGACTGATTGTTTCCTCAAGACTTGCTCAACTTATCTGGGTGAGTCATGTTAGTTTTTGGCTGATTTGGAAGGAAAGGAATAATGATTAACATTCACCCCATCCTGCTCCAATCAAATTGTCACCTCCTGTCAATCAGTGTTGGAGCAACATTAACGTTAAGGGAAAGCCCATGACCCAGAATAGATTCATATTTTCCTGTTTGGAAAGTACATGTGATGACCTAAAATGGGTTTTGGATAGTGGGTGGGGGATAGAAAAGAAATGCTTTTCATGGACTGTAAACTTTTAATTACTGAACAGCTGGTTAGATTCAATATATCTTTAAATCATTTATGATAGAACTAAATCAAGTGAAAAATCAATCAAATTAAATGTATTAAATTTAATAGAATTAAAAAGAATCATTTTTGGAACAAGTACTTGATTAATTACCAAAAGCTGACCAATGGTTTTGGTTCAATGATAAATAAATGATTCTGAACAAAATGACATTGTAATTTTACACAGTGGTGGTATTGTACAATGTGCTTGATATGGATCACATCAAAGTACACAAAGAGGCTTAAATGTAACTGCATTCTAAGATCAAGATGACAGGGCAGTTAATGAGCCATAAAATTGCTTTCTTTAGAGTGTAAAATGATCTTGGAGATGGAGGCACTTTTAAAGCTGTAATATATTAAAATGACATGTTTTTGAAAAATTGCATAGGAAAAAAAATTGTAAAAATAATAATCCTAATATCCCCAGTCCTGATAACTTAATATATGTGGCCTCTCTGCTTGGCTTAGTGTTCCAATGCCTTTCAGTAATGAATTGTTCTAACATTTCCTAAATGTTTTGTAATACAAATCCATATTTCATAAACAGTTCATATTAAAGCAGACCAAATATTCCTTACCATGAAACAGATGTCTTAGAATATGAACGTCAACTGTAGTGTTTTACTCTGCACCAAATAAACTCACATAGTAAATATTTCTCGTATTCACGTGGCAGGCCATTCCTATTCTCCTGCCAATTTATTCTCCAGAAAGTGCTGCAACCTTTACAGTCTTTACTGCATCATTATGACTGTACGTTTTTCAGGCAATTTCTGGCCAAATAACATGGACCCGGATTTTCCAGGTCCTATGACTGCATACGCGCAATAGGTGCCTCACAAGTTCCGGGTTTCTGCGTGTGATGCACATGCGCGAAAACCCGGAAGTTGCGATCCATCAAGTTTCAGCTTGACAGATCCTCCGCAACCCCGGGAAATGGAGGTTCGCTGGTGGAGAGTTGGGCTATTTGCCCAACTACTGCCCAGCAAATGGCCGTAAAACTCTTACGCCTGGTAATAGCAGGTGTAAGGCCTTCTTTTACCAGTGTAAGAGTTTAATAAATATTTTTTTTTTAAATGTAAAAATTATTTAAACACCAAAACACCTTTAAAATTTGTTTAGGTTATTTTTAGCCCCTTTAAATTTATTTTTCAAAAATAAAAATTTTTGTTTTAAACATTTAATTTAATTGTATTTTAATTAATTTTGAACATGTAATGATTTTTTTTTAACTGGTACGTAATTGTGTTCTTTAGGGGATTCCTCATCATGCTTTTGGGGATTCTGTATGTAAATGGAATTACCATAAACATAATGGGGATCCCCTTTTTGACTGGTTGGCCTGGCCCATGTGATCCCAGGGGCGCGAGCGAACCGCGTGCGCCCCTGGGATATGTGGGCCTTTATGCACGCGTATGCATAGAGGCCTAGGAGCACAAATGTTTGAACCGCCAGGACCATCAGGTAGGTTCGTACTTTTCTTGCGGTTCGGGGGCATTCGCTGCGGGAAGCCTCCAACCGCAAATTCAGGCCAATGGTGTTTGCAGTCAGAAAAGGAACATTTCAGGGTTATGCATGGACTTATTAAAAAGAAGTATAGCATTTACATATAAGGACACATAATAAGAATAGACCATTTTAGATTTTTTATATCGTGAACGATTTACTGTTTTGAAATAAACATGGAAACTTTCACTATTTGTAGTTTTCTAGTCCTGCTCCCTGCTCCTTTTACTATAAATGCAAGTTCTTTCTTTAAACAAACTGTGAATTCTGTAAAGAGTCTGGCGATTTTCCCTTATATATGTAAAATTGAATTTCAAATACCACAGAGGGCACGCATTCTAAGCTGTGTGTTACGTGTGATGAATTTGCACTGAGATCAGCAGTTGGATGGGAGGTCACAGGTTAGGGGCTGGATTTTCATTCAGAAGTCGGGTTGGAGGCGGGACTACAACTTTCGGGGTTGTAGTCCCGCCTCCATCGAGATGCGGCCAATCCACGCGATTTTAAGTTGAGTGACCTTGTTGAGCCAGCCCAGCAGGCTCAGCAGGCCAATTAAGGGCCACCCAGCAACAGGTGATGTCACAGACTGAAATTTCATCTGTCAAGATGTTTTGACAGATGAAATATCAGTGTTTCACAGCTGTTTGAAGCTGTCAAACACTGACAGTCTTACTTCTAACATGAGTCCTTCTCCACAGACTCAGTTAGAAATCTCTCCTGCACAGAAAGCTGCATGCTGTCACTTTTGACAGATCGCAACCATTCTGCTTTCTGTGCCGGTGAGATGAGGGACTCCCCGAACCTAAAGGAAGGAAGGTTGAAAAGGTAAAAAAATGTATGTAAAACTTATTTAATTACTTTAGACACACCAAACACACTTACCTTTACACTCATGCACACATCACTCACCTGAACACCGACATCTCGACCACTCCAAGCCCTTCAACCTAACGGCCCGACTCCTCCAACTTGGCGTGGTTTGGAGCCGTCAGGAATCCCACAGTTCAAACTTAAAAATAGGGATTAGGCTAAAAACTGCCAGTTAACTACCTGTTAACAGGCAGTTAATTGGCACTAATCCCTTCCCGCCTCGGGTAGGCGGGTCACAGTGCGGGGTGGGTACCCGCCTCCTTTGAAATTGGCATGGAGGCGGGTTGGGGGCGAGATGGGGTTGGGACCCCCCGATTTCGGGAATTTAACCCCCCGCACGCCTCCAAACCCGACTCCACTGCGCACTGAAAATTGAGCCCTAGGAGTAAATCAGGAGGCTGCAGATTAGATCTTGGCAGGGGCAAATGACACACGGTGCTGGTGATTTTAGCAGTGAGCAGTAATTCACCAACTGAGGGTACAGGTAAGTGGCCATGCTCCCAAGCCCCAACAAGTGCATGCTTTTAACATGTAAAAAGCATGCACTTTCTACCCTTGCCTCAGTGGTAGCACTCTCGCCTCTGTGTCAGAAGGTTGTGGATTCAATCCCACTTCAGGGACTTGAGCACATAATCTAGGCTGGCACTTCAGTGTAGTACTGCGAGAATGCTGCACCTTCGCAGGTGCTGTCTTTCGGATGTGATGTTAAACTGATGCCTTGCCTGCCCAATCAGGTGAACGTAAAAGATCATATGGCACTATTCGAAGATGAGCAGGGGAGTTCGCCCCAGTGTCCTGGCCAATCTTTATCTGTCAGCCAGCATCATTAAAACAGAATGGCCTGGATGTTGTTGTGCACCTCGCTGCCCACAGAATGTTAGCGGGCTTGGCAGCGCAGATTTCCAGTCTTCTGGCGTCAGTTTGAATTCACCACCTTCTACAGGGAATCTATGGTTGTCTGTGAGCAGAGAAAGCTGCGGGGAAACCGTTCAACCAATCAGATTGAAGAATTCTCACAGATGGCAAAGCAGGAAGTAAAAGAACAGGAAATATAAATTGCATTCAAATCATTGTACCGAAAGTAAGATAAAGATTGGGACATACACTTGGGATTAAGGGAGAAACTTAAACAGAAAAACACAAAAACTTTAAAAAAAAATTATTTCTTTAAAAATCTGCAACATTAATTTTCTTCTGAGGGAATGAGGTGCCATACTTGTAAAATTAAATGTAATGGGCCAGAGAGGTTGTTCAGCAGTAGATATCATGTATTTGCCATTAAAACCTCAATTACTCCAGATTCTACAAGCTCTAACCTTTGAATCTGTCTTTAGAGCGAGAATAGTGGACAATTAGTCGAAGTTCACGCCATTACAGAGCTCTCTTTGCAGAGTTGATCGGCAAAGACTGTAACAGCACAGCCTGTAGAGGAGCAGGAGCATTGATAGCACCTTCCGATTTCTGCCTTTAACTGCACATGTGCGGAAGCCAGAAGTTTCTGTCAGTTTTACCCAATAATAACGGTGAGCACTGACAGCCTCGCCATTATTAGTACAGCAAAATCCGGGCCATTATCTGGTCATTCCCTCATTACTGTGCTCAAATTGGCTGCAGAGATTCCTACATTACAAGAGTGGCTACATAAAGGGGTAAAAGTTACAATCCAAGCATGGAGATGGCGGAAATGTTGCGCCTGTCCAAGTCACACACGGCTGACCCTACAAATGTTCCAGGATCAGGCTTCATTAGGCATTGAGAGCAAGCTTCGAGCATTTAATCTGAGTGGGAGCTCATAGTTTCAGAGCGGAGATATCTGATATCCCATTTAAAGGTGAATGCATTTTTGTAGAAAATAAATGCTTATCAACACATATTTAAGATCATCATGTGCGATAATAAATCAGCAACGTGGCAGAGCACCAAAGTTTCCTGATCCAGAAGTGAAGGTGCTGTTAGGAAAATTGAGGAAGAGGAGGGTTACTCTGTTTGTATCCGAAGTTAGCAGACATTGGGGTGGAGGGTTATTATATTTGCAACATTTTATTCCTCTCTGCAATACAGTTAAAAAAAATGTCATTTTAATATATTGCAGCTTTAAAAGGTACCTCCATCTCTAAGATTATTTTACACTCTAAAGAAAATTATTTTATAGCTCATCTTACACATTGACAGCTGTCCTCTGCAAAGCACTTAAATTACCTTACAGTCCTTTGAACATTAACCATGCATGACTGTACAGCAGTACTGCACAAACTGTAGATTGAAATTCTTGGTACATGGTTGTTTTAATGGGCTCCAAAAGAAATAATAATTCTAATAAAATCTAGATGTATGATGCACATACATGTACTCACATCCCCAATGTAAGACGGGTACTTGGGTGCCGCCTTATCTGTTCCTGAAACTTCTAACATCTCAACACGGCCTTTATACTTGCAGGACAAGCTGACATAAAACAGAAGTTAGCAGACATGCATGGAAGAAGTGCCTGATAACAGAAGCCTTTGAGTGTGTCCAAAGAAGCCATACTGGAAAAGAGTTGAATGAGTGGAGGGGGGGGGGGGGCTAAAGTCGGAAGCATCCTCAGCACCCTTCTTATTTTGCCTTATCCTCTTGCTCACTCACTCTCCCCAGGCATACATCATAGCACAGAGTATACAGCCATTCTAAAATATCTTCCTCTTTTGTTTGTGGGCATTCACAAGGAGCAGCTGCAGCTCCCTGTGTCAGTAAAGAAGCCAGCACCTCACAACACCCCTGTCTCTCACTCCACCTATTGCATTCATAAGCACAAGCACATGGGATTGAGACAATTCATGGTAGGTGCACTGAGTTTGAATGGAGAGAGATAAGTGAAGGTGACACACAACAAGCAGAAACCTGCTGGTCATGTGCCAGCTTGTCTCCTATCTTAGCTGGAAGTTTTGGACCTCACAGTGCCTGCTTTCAAAAGAGGTTTGCTATCTGAAAATCGCTGTGTTTTGGAGTCATTTGCAATTGTTTAAAGCTTTGTGCAAGGTATTGCAATGATGAGAAGAACAAACAAACTTATATTGATATAGCACTTTTCACAAGCTCAGAACGTCCCAAAACGCTTCACAGCCAATGAAGTAGGTTTAAAATGTAGTCACTGCTACACCCTAGGCAAATGTGACAACCAATTTGTGCAGAGTGAGGTCCCATAAACTGTACCTCTAGCTAAACTGTTCCAGTATAACTATAATACTGGCATCTATTCGACTGTGGAAAATTGCCCAGGTATGTCCTGTCCACAAAAAGTAGGACAAATCCAACCCAGCCAATTACCACCCCATCAGCTTACTCTCAATCATCAGTAAAGTGATGAAAGGAGCAGTCAACTGCACTATCAAATGGCACCTACTTACCAATAACCTACTCACTGATGCTCAGTTTGGGTTCTACCAGATCCCTCATCTCCAGACCTCATTACAGGTTTGGTCCAAACATGGACACAAGGCATGAATTCCAGAGATGAGGTGAGTGTGTCTGCCCATGACATCAAGGCAGCATTCAACTGAATGTGGCACCAAGGAGCCCCAGTAAAACTGAAGTAAATGGGGATCAGGGGGAAAACTCTCTTGTGCCTGGAGTCGCACCTAGCACAAAAAAAGATAGTTGTACTTGTTGGAAGCCAATCAGCTCCGCCCCAGGACATTACTGCAGGAGTCCCAATGGCCTTTCCTCCATCATAATGTCAGAAACAGAGCTGTATGCTAATGATCGCACGGCTCCATTCGCAATTCCTCAGATAATGAAGCAGTCCATGCCCACCAGCATCAAGACCTGGACAACATCCTGACTTGGGCTGTTAAGTGACAAGTAACATTCACACCACACAAGTGCCAGACAAGGACCATCTCCAACAAGAGAGAGCCGAGTCACCTGACCTTGACAATCAATGGCATAACCATCACCAAGTCCCTCCCATCAACAACAACTACTTGCATTTACACAGCGCCTTTAATTTTAAAAAATGTACCAAGGTGCTTCACGGTGCGTAATCTGACAAAAATTGATACAGAGCCAAAGAAAGACATATTAGGATGGGTGACCAAGAGTATTGTTAATGAGTAATAACAACTTGCATTTATATACTGCTGTTAATACAGAAAAACATCCCAAGGTGTTTCACAGAGGCATAAAGGTAAACAAGGAAATACCAGTGCAAGTTGTTAAGGTTGCCCACAGCTACTTGTAATTGCATACCACTTGAAATTCCATATAATTCAACACTATAATGAAATGTGTATACAAAATGCAATGTACCATGGAACACTATAACGTTCGGAAACAAGAAAATAAAGTTTAATCATAATGGTCAATGTACATCCCATGCTTAAAGGTACCCTGCAGCTCACTGTCAAGTTTCAATTTCTGCACCTATCAACATTCACAGATTCACAATTACCGGGATGTGTCATTTTTGTTGTTCTGGGAGTTGCTCAAGCAATAAGCAAGTGAATACACTATTGTTCATCATGCCTTCGTTATCTGCAGCTCCGGGTAGAAGCTGTGAATTGGAACAATACCTCCAGGCTGCCGACAATGCACATGTACATTTGTACCATTACCTACATCTCTAGGCACCCTGTAGTATTTGATAGGCAGTTGGTAGGCTGGAACTGAAGCGCAAACAGTACAATGAAGACTTGAACGTTATGTAAATAAGGAGCTGTGTTACCATGACTTTCAAACTTGCATGCCAGAAACTCATTTTTGTATTCATACAAGTTGGAAGATTTTGCAATTTTGTTTCCTAGCCCTCAAAAGGAATCAAGTAACACTTCAGAATAGCTACCTATTCCTTGAATCTCCATTATTCAACCCAGGTGATTACTGTCCATAGATGGAATTTCCATAGTGCCAGCAGCACAGGGAACATCGGCCAGAATTTTCCGGGGTGGTAGCGGGCATGATCAGTGGCGGGTCGGGTGGGAAAGTTGTCATCTCGCTCCCACTCGCCTTTCTCTCAGGAGCGTCTGTCATCGCGGAGCCGATCCAACCGGCAACAGCGGGAGACCCATCTGAAATCATTATCAGGTAGTTTACAAGCACTTAAGAGCCTTTTTTCACTTTTTAAATTTCCCTGTATGGCCACGGGATTCACGCAGCTCGGGAACCATGTCTGTCAACCTTAGGCGAGAGTTCCGTGACCATTGCTCCAACTGATTACTTGACAGCATCAAATGCACAGTAAACGCTCCGACCTGACAGATGATCACTTTCCTCAGGCAGAAAGCAGTTGCTCAGTCCATTTCCAGCACAGATTCTATAGGCTGCAAGTGTTTCCAGCAAAGTTTCCATCCAGTGTCACCTCATTGGAAGAACTCTCTCACCATTGACAGATTGCTTCTGTCATCTGTACTTCACCTGCCATCTATTCCATCAACACGGGTGCCATTTATACTGTCTCACCTTGGTCCTCAGAATCGGACCACGATGAGCCCCAACACCAGCAGCACCAGGCACACCAGCAACAATATTATCCTTCTCCGCAATCACCTGATGCTGCACAGGACAGAGGGCATCAGCACCCGAGCACATTGCTGCCCGGGAGGCCGGGGATGGCCTCATCATGGCCAGATATAGTTAACTTTACGCTGTACACCCTGGCTGCCACATGATGATTCAGGTTGGCACCACCCCACACCAACACCATAAAGCATCCCTACAATGACCAAGTCATTCCTTTCACACTCATCATCATTGTGGGGGGTACTGTTATGTCTCACCATTCACTGCAACTCACTAAGCCACTTCCAAAAGGTGCACACAAATCTATCCAAGACCGGAAAGTGTTGAAAATAAAGATT
Organism: Somniosus microcephalus; assembly: GCF_052327205.1. Lineage (NCBI taxonomy): Eukaryota > Metazoa > Chordata > Chondrichthyes > Squaliformes > Somniosidae > Somniosus > Somniosus microcephalus. The sequence goes on along the minus strand of NC_141000.1, from coordinate 61,219,041 downwards.
TTTATGTTTGACATCACATTAACAGAAACTTTACCTAAACATTAGATAAAACACCCAAGTAGCTCCCTTGTGTGTTGTTAGTTGGTATGATTGCACTAGGATGAGGCTGAGTGTGAGGGGTGGCTAGTGAGATGGGGATGTGATAATAATGTAGATAAAAAGAGAGGGATGGGTGGAGGTGTAAGGTGTGTTGGTGTATGGATGTGCAGGAGTAGGGTAGGGAAGACAGAGTGATGGGGATGTGATGAGAGGCACAGCAGGATGCAGTTGAGTGTGGCTTTGTACTAACATTTCCTGATCTAATGAGATCATTGAATTGTTTGCGGCACTGCACCCAGGTCCTCCTGACCACATCCCTGCTTGTGACCTCCTCTACAATCTGCTACCAGGCTGTCTTGGTCTCCTGGGGAGGTCCCTTCCACCCATTGGAAGGGAAGAGGACCTCGTTGCATGCTCTGACTCCCTCCATATATCATCGCAGAACCTGGGTGCAGCCCTCTACCTCTGTGCAGTCATTGTCAGTGTTTGCAGCACTCCAATGCTGTAGTGCACTGAAAGCACTATGTTAGATTAAACTTCAAATGTAATGTGGTCATGGTCCCTTTAAGGATCGCGGCTGAAAAAGTGTCACGTATGACGTCACCAGACCTGCTCCATCTCATTGGGCCGGGTAACGCGCTGGGTGGGCTGAATAGGCCCCATTAAGGGAAGTTCATTTTCAACAGCGGGATGGAGCCAGCAGCGGGGTCACGACTGGCCGTGCCGGACCCGCGCAGGTAGGCAAAATTCCGGCCACCGTGTTTCACATTGGCTCTTATCATTTTTATCTAAACTTCTTCCTGTAGCATTCCATCCCATTGCTAACCAGATATTTATATCAACACAGCATGCCTAGCATCAGCAAGCTGAGCTTTGAGGCAAGACTGAAGAAATTTCCAGTTTTCAGCCTTAAAAAGATGCAACTGAAAAAGGTCCCCATTCAACCTTTGTCCGAGGGTTGCCAACCCTCCAGCACTGCCCTCGAGTCTCCAGGAATTAAAGATTAATCTTCTCGACACTGTTGCAAGTGACACAGGAGAAAAATCGTAGGGGCATTAAAGGGATTGTATTTTTTTTCCATTTTCTTTGAAAATTTTGTTAATTAGTTATAAAAATGTTGGATGGGAAAAAATGCTGTTTGATTGGGCAGGCGGTTGGCCCAAACCATGTGACAAAACTGCAGGAATATGTCCAACAAGAGTTGGCAACCCCAATTTATCCCTAGGGCCACATGTGACTCCCAACTCCGATTTGCACCAACCTTTCAGTGGCAGCATTCCCACCTCTGAGTCAAAAGGTGCAGGGATCAAACCTCGCTCCAGACAGTCCATGCCTTTAAATGGAAAACCGCGCATGCGCGGAATTTTGAATGGGCCGTGCAGCCCGTTAAAGGGGCCATGCAGTCCAAAAAAAAACATTAGAGGTAACATTGGTGGGGCGTCAGGTACTGTTACAGCACTAGAAAGGGATGATGCACTTCAGGGCTCAAAGACAGAATCTATTTGATTTAAGGAATAATAGAGGAGGTATTGTATATTGTAGGCTCCTAAATAGTTGGAAGGAGATAGGGGAGAAAATTTGTATTCAAATTACAGAAAAGTGCAAGAACTTTAGAGTAGTGATAATGGGGGACTTTAATTATCCTAATATGGATTGGGAAAATAACAGTGTAAAGGGCAAAGAGAGGGAGGAATTCCTAAAATATGTATAAGAGAACTTTCTTGATCAGTATGTTTCCAGACAAATGAAGAAGGAAGCAGTACTGGGTCTAGTTCTGGGGAATAAGTGGGGCAAGTGGAGCATGTTTCAGTGGGAGAGCATTTGGGAAACAGTGATCACAATATCATTAGGTTTAGAGTAGTTATGGAAAAGTACAAGGAAAATCAAATGTGGAAATATTCAACTGGAGGAGGGCTATTTTCAGTGAGTTGAAAAGGGTGGATTGGAATCAAAGATTGGCAGGTAAAACAGTAAATAAGCAATGGGAGGCCTTCAAAGAGGGGACAGTTTGAGTACAGACTAGACACAGTCCCATGAGGGGAAGAGGAAGGACATTCAAAGCTAGAGCTCCCTAGATAACTAACGATACAGAGATTCAATTGAAACAGAAAAATTAGGCTTATGATAAATGTAGGGTTCATAATTCAGTCGAGAACCAAGCTGAATACAAAAAGTACAGGGGAGAACTGAAAAAGGAAATAAGAGAGGCAAAGAGAGTGTATGAGAATAAATTAAGGGGTAACATAAAAAGGAACATGAAAGTCTTTTATAGAGACATAAACAGTAAAACGGAAGGGTGAGGCCAATTAGGGACTAAAAAGATCATCTTGTGGAGGCAGAGGGCATAGCTGAAGTATTAAATGAGTACTTTGTATCTGTCTTCACTAAAGTGGATTCTACCAATGTCACAGGAAAGAAGGAGGTAGTAGAGAAATTGGATCGGATAAAAATAGATAAATAGGAGGTATGAAAAACATTGGCAGTGCTCAAAGTAGAAAAGTCATGAGGTCCGGATGGGATGCATCCTAGGTTACTGAGGGAAGTAAGGGTGGAAATTGCGGAGGCTCTAGCCACAATCTTCCATTTCTCCTTAGATATAGGAGCGGTGCCAGAGGACTGGAGGATTGCAAATGCTACTATCCTGTTCAAAAAAGTGGAGAGGGATAAACCGGGCAATTACAGGGCAGTCAATCTAACGTTAGTAGTGGGGAAATTTTTAGAGGCAATAATCAGGGAAACATTAATTGGCACTTGGAAAAATATGGGTTGATAAATGAAAGCCAGCACCGATTTGTTAAAGGCAAATCATGTTTGACTAACTTGATTGAATTCTTTGATGAAGTAATGGAGAGGGTTGATGAGGGTAGTGCGGTTGATGTTGTGTATATGGATTTTCAAAACGCAGTTGACAAAGTAACACATAATAGACTTGTTAGCAAAATTGAAGCCCATGGGATTAAATGGACAGTGATTGTGTGGATGCAAAATTGGCTAAGGGACAGAAAGCAGAGAGCTGTGATGAACACTTGTTTTTCAGACTGGAGGGAAGTGTGCAGCGGTGTCCCCGAGGGGTCAGTGTTGGGACCACTGCTCTTTTTGATATATATATTAATGACCTGAATTTGGGTATACAGGGCATCTTTTCAAAGTATGCAGATGGCACGAAACTCATTAATGTAGTTAACAGTGAGGAGGGTAGTAACATACTTCCGGAGGGCATAGACAGACTGGTGAAATGGGCAGACAAATGGCAAATGGAATTAAACATAGAGAAGTGTGAAGTGATTCATTTTGGTAGGAAGACTGAGGAGAGACAATATAAATTAAATGGTACAATTTTAAAGTGGGTGCAGGAACAGAGACACTTGGGGGTGCATGTACAGAAATCTTTGAAGATGGCAGGACAAGTTGAGAAAGTTGTTAAAAAGACATACAGGACCCTTGGCTTTTTAAATAGAGGCATATAGTACAAAAGCAAGGAAGTTATGCCAAACATTTATAAAATACTGGTTAAGCCCCAGCTGAACTATTACGTCCAATTCATACACCATATTTTAGGAAGAATGTTAAGGCCTTAGAAAGGGTGCAGAGGAGATTTACGAGAATGTTACCAGGGATGAAAGTCTTCAGTTATGTGGAGAGACAGGAGAAACTGAGAGCAGAGAAGGTTAGGGGGTACTTGATAGAGGTGTTCAAAATCATGAAGGGTTTTGATGGAGTAAATAAGGAGAAACAGTTTCCGGTGGCAGAAGGGTCAGCAACCAAAGGACACAGATTTAAGATAATTGGCAAAAGAACCAGAGTCGACATGAGGAAAAACATTTTTGCACAGCAAGTTATGTTGATCTGGAATGCGCTGCCTGAAAGGGTGGTGGAAGCAGGTTCATTAATAACTTTCAAAAGGGAACTGAATAAATACTTGAAGGGGAAACATTTGCAGGGATACAGGGAAAGATCAGGGGAGTGGGACTAATTGGATAGCTCTTTCGAAGAGCTAGCACAGGCCCAATGGGCCAAATGGCCTCCTTCTGTGCTGTATCCTTCTATGATTCTATGATTTCCTTTAAAAAAAATTCTAGGTCTGGAGATTAGAATATCTCTTTTAGCACTGCTGCTTTACCGGTGCATAAATTCTAAATTTTAGTATCTGTAGCTTAAAATATATGCTAATTAATGGGAATGTTGTTTTAAACTTTACATGTGGCCCCTGAGGTTCCATGATATGTACCTATGTGTCCACAAACAAATAAGCTTAGCTATCCCTATCATACAGGTGGACATGATATTAAACAGAAAAGGCAAATCCAAAACACATCTTAAACATAAACCACAAAGGTAGGACAAGTACAAACTATCTACAGGCAAATTTAATACTGATATTAGGAAGTTTTGCTTCAAACAAAGAGTGACTAACTTGTGGAAGTAGATGCAAAAACCCTGAAGAAAATTAATGAGCAACTGAATGAAATGATGGAGGAACTATAGGTTCTTTCTTTTTGAATGAGCTAAAATGGGCTGAATGACCTTCCTCCTCCATATTTGTCTTGTGATGTCTTTTCTTGATTTTCTCCATTGAAAACAAGTTCAGTTCAATGAGTGTCTCCTCATAAGCTGGATCCCTGCACCAAGAATCACCTTTATTGTTCTCCCCTGAGCCTCCTTCATCACACAGATGTCCCTTTGAAGGTAGAATAACCAAAATTGCATACAAAATTCCTTATACAGTCTCACCAATGATCTACAAAATGTTGTAAGTAAAAACAAGTTTGTTCTATGAAAAAAACCTCAAGATGTATTCCCATACTTAAATCTTCATAATTACCATTGCAACCAACACATAGGAACGTAAAATCTGTCTGCAAGCAAAATACATCCTTTGACCATCACAATAAACCTTAATGCTTTAAAATAAGGTTTAACTGTGTACTCAACAGAGCGGTTCTGAGAAACGGCTGCATTGTCCAAAAGTGCTGTCTTATTGAGAACATAAACCGCGGCCCCATCTGCTTGATCTTATATTACTATTCATAGAGGAGCATAGAGCTCTCCTGCTGATCAATAGTCCTGCGTATATCTACAGCTTAAGGTCATGTAACTATTTACTTTTACATGTCATATGCTTATAATCAGGGCTGCTCATGAGTTTTCAGCTTTTAAGGGACTGTCAGTTTTTGTTAAACTTTTGGTCAGTTTTTCCTAGGCTATCATATATGTGTGAACTAATTATTACTGATACCTATACATTGCTGAAATTTCTTTAAAGAAAAATACAAGTAAAAAAATTATGAAATCTAATGGCACAGAACTAACACTTGTTAGAAACTAGGGGTGCCTAAAAATGTATATGGCTACACGAATAATACTGTGTTTAAATGGTAAGTTTTGTTTACCTGGAAAGCTTGCATTAGAATTTGAGACAGACTTTTTAATCAGTTAGATTAGGTGAAGCATAAACCTTCCACATGGTGACCCATAGGATGGCCCTGCCAGGCTAGTTATCTGTTGTTTGTAAGTTAGGGTTTTGACTTTGTTAATGTATCTTTAATTTGGCCAGTGAAGGCCCAACCTGTGTTTCTTCCATTATTACTAATAACCATATTATAATCTCTACAGATAGAATTTGGAGTTTATTTAGCAGAACTGCTTGCGAAGACAATTAAAAGTTAATTAGAAAAAGACATAGAATGAAAGGAATTTGAGGAGGCTAAGGTATCCATCTTCGAATGGGCCATTTGCTAGATGAAGGTGAGAAAGCAACTGGCTAACGTGTGACAGCTCTGGCTGGGGCCATGATAAAGAGGGATTAAGAGGCCTTCTACTTGCTGGGTCAAGGAGGATAGAGTCAAGAGAGATAAGATGAATTCCAGTGGAGGAACCTTCAAAATGTAAAAACGAGAAAGATAAATTGGATGAGATAATGAGACCCCCCTTTTGGGGAGGATTTTCATCCAAGAATTAAGACAAAGAACTTGACATCCCATTGGTTGATGAGGTTTTAGAGGAACCTCTATAGGTTAAATGGTCTTGTCAATAACTTGGCCTCAGGCCCACCCCTAAACTGAGAATAAAGTGACACCCCAAGGGGTTGCCCACACAGATGGTGGAGGGGAGAGCCGAACAGAAGTTGCAAAGAGAAGTTGGACTGGTCGAACGTTCTTTTGAGAGTAATCCCACGCTCACCATCGGAGGTTCTAGAGAGAGAGAGAGAGAGGCCAGAAGCCAGAGAACTGTTCGTGCACGCCAGCCGTCTATCTGATAGGGTCCAGGACCAGCTGCATGTCATGGTTTTGCTGTATTACTAGTGTGTTATATTCCGTCCTAAACTCCAATTAAACACAATGGCCTAGAAATTGAGTTGACGCCGCGCCAGGGCTTTAGCGCCGGAAATTTAGCGCCGGCGCTAATTCCCTTGCGCGCGCCAAAAATTCAGTAGCGCCGCGCCCAGACGGCTGCCGGCGCTACTGGCGGGCGTGAGCGCCTCCCAATGGGCGCTGAGTGCCGAATTGCGGCGCTAATCCGGCGCTGCGGCACCCGATGCGGTGCGGCAGGCTGGGGAAGTGCAGGCCTCCTCCTTCAGTTAAGGAGGAGCTGCCTGCACCCGCCCGCTGTCCGTTCAATTATTGAAAAAATGAGCCCGGCACCTCGGACAAGTGCCGGGCTTGCAGGCCAGACGCATCTGTTCCGCGGGGGGGGGGTGGAGGAGTCCGGGGAGGGAGGTGCGGGCAGGCAGCCGACGGGAAAGCGGCCGGCCGCCGCGCGACCTTAATGCGCCGGCGCTAACTCGGGGAAGACTCGGTTGCCAGAGTCTTAGTTGCGGCTGCCACGGGCGAGGCGGCCGCAACTGAATTTCGGCGCTGGGGCCCGTCGGCATGGCAACCGGGACGCTGCGCACACCGATGACGTCATCGGTGCCGGCGCAGCGCTACCGGTCTACCGCGGCGTAAGGGCCCCAGGCAATTTCGGCGCCGGCGCCAAATGCAGCGCTAGGCCCTCTAGCGCCGCAAAATCGGCGCTAAGGGCACTCAATTTCTAGGCCAATATACCCACCATATTGGTTTGCACTCGATCCTGTTTACCAGAGATACGTGAATCTCTACACACTTCACAATATTGTATAGATTTGAAGTATTAGAAAATAGTGGTCCAGTTTGTATAGTGGTCCACTGATCCTGTGCAATGCCTTCAAGTCTCAAGAATCGAAACAAGTGCTTTGACAGTGTAGTTCCTTCACACTACATACCAAGAATCAGAACTCATGCATTTCAATTATCTGGACTTGGAGACGCTGACTGTGATGACGTTGGGTATTGTGATTGACCATTTGCATCTCATTGAATGCAACAAACGCAAGCCTACATTATAACTTGAGGGCTTGCTGAATGTAACCGAACTGCATCCTGGAAGCACACGTTGAAAAGCTAACGTTCCCTAGCCACTGACTCCATCTCTCTCCCTAACATCCGTCTGAGGCCGAACCACACTGTTCGCAACCTTGGTGTCATATTTGACCCTGAAATGAGCTTCCGACCACATATCCGCAGCATAACTAAGACTGCCTATTTCCACCTCTGTAACATCGCCCATTTCTGCCCTTGCCTCAGCTCATCCGCTGCTGAAACCCTCATCCATGCCTTTGTTACCTCTAGACTTGACTATTCCAATGCACTCCTGGCTGGCCTCCCACATTCTACCCTATGTAAAATTGAGGTGATCCAAAACTTGGCTGCCTGTGTCCTAACTCGCACCAAGTCCCGTTCACCCATCACCTCTGTGCTCGCTGACCTACATTGGCTCCCGGTTAAGCAATGCCTCGATTTTAAAATTCTCATCCTTGTTTTCAAATCCCTCCATGGCCTTGCCCCTCCCTATCTCCTCCAACCCCACAACACCCCCCAGAGATATCTGCGCTCCTCTAATTCTGCCCTCTTGAGCATCCCTGATTATAATCGCTCAACCATTGGTGGCCGTGCCTTCTGTTGCCTAGGCCCTGAGCTCTGGAATTCCTTGCCTAAAACTCTCCGCCTCTCTTTCCTCCTTTAAGACGCTCCTTAAAGCCTACCTCTTTAACCAAGCTTTTGGTCACCTGCCCTAATATCTCCTTATGTGGCTCGGTGTCAAATTTTTTTGTCTTATAATACTCCTGTGAAGTGCCTTGGGGCATTTTACTACGTTAAAGGTGCTATATAAATAAAAGTTGTTGTTGTTGTTGTCGTAAGAGCCAGTGAGATGAGAAGCATTGAGGTGATTAAACACCTTTTTTTTAAATATTACTGTACTACATGAAATGAAAGGTATGTTCACAATGACACCAACCCTGGACTTCTGGAAATTCAATGACAGTTTCCTTCAAACGTACAGCACTCTTCATTTTAATCTATAAAATGGAGGTTACTGTTCTGATGGGAGTGCCTTCTTCCAATAATAGCATCTGCTGGTAACGTACAAATTATTTAAACTGTTCTCTTAAGACCGTGACGTAGCAATATTCTGATTGAGAGCAATTAAAACATTTTGATTCTGGTTAGTAGTTTTCAAAAGACTAGTTCACATGAAAAGAACATGAATTGAAGCACTATGCACTACATTTGCATGCTGTGTGGAGTTTATCCTATGAATATCAAACTATGGCTGCATTGTCACCACACAGAGAATAAAACTAAAACATAATTAGAATAAAAGGCCTGGGTAATTACAGTTGTACTTTATCCTGCTCCGCACATTCTCTGCTGTTTGAATATGTAAAAATATAATGGCACAAAAATTGTCAGAATCGTCAAAATAATCTGACTCACAAGGTAAAAAGATGAGGTTGATCCAGACACAGAATTTTAATTAACATAGTCTTTTTTAATATCTGCAACTCTTAAATCAAAATGCTTTTTATACAACAATAGATGATTTAATCACTGGAAAATAAGATGAAATTTTCATTGACACTACAATTCGATCTAACACTAATTTTCTACCAGAAGTCTAGAATAGGTGCTTTTATAACTTAGAAATCTTCAGTTTAAAACCATACATTGAGCAGTTCAGATATCATAATCCAAAACACTGAAGCCAGAGTTGATTTATAACCTGTACCATCACCAGCAGTGAGATCACAATCTTCAAATCACTCCAAATAATACATACTGTAAACTTTCTGGGTGGCTACATTCAATTGTGGCCCTACTTTATTGAATGGCTTCCAGCACAATCCTACCAGTGGGGTGAGTGGGTGGGGCAGTAGAGGTTAGTATGCTTCATATTGTCAATGCGCAATTACACTTACAATGAAGAATTTGTGACTGACGTAATCACTTCAATTTCACTGAGGAGCAATCAGGTGGTATAAGTTATAATCTCTTTATTACTCAATTTATGCTTCAGCAGTTGGACATCCAAAACCCTTTCAGGCAGCAAAGGACACCATATTTGTCTGCGGTGTTGTCTGCTCAAGCACACATTTTTCTTTAGAGGGTTTCTAACTACTTACTTTTCCTTTTCATCTGCAAAATTCACTATCCATGTGGTGTGACATCACTGCACCTGCTGATGGCATCACGAGTGAAATATGGATACATCTAATGTGTCACCTGACTGAGAGGGTAACTTTACAAACTCTACCCATGGGGCCATTCAAGCACCTGTGTGGCATCTCATGGTCTTCAGCAGAAAAGGATACCACTTGCAAATCTTCAGGTGGGCTGCTGCCATGTATGTGAATGCAGTTTCCAGGGTGTGCCCAAAACCGTAACATCTTAAAAGAATTGTGGTTGTCCATTTACCACAAGGTAAAAATAATTTGGAAAGTTGGCTCCTCAAAGAAAATGAAATACCTGTTCTAAACTTTGCTCATGATACTACACAACCTCTTGTACCTCACAAGAAAACATAAGAACATAAGAAATAGGAGCAGGAGTAGGCCAATCGGCCCCTCGAGCCTGCTCCGCCATTCAATAAGATCATGGCTGATCTGATCCTAACCTCAAATCTACTTCTACTCTCCATCCCACCCGAACCCATGTGATCTCCCGGGAGAGGCGAAAAACCAGATAAAAAACCCAATGGCCAATTTGGGAGAAAAAATCTGGGAAATTCCTCTCCGACCCATCTAGGCGATCGAAACTCGTCCAGGAGATCACTCTGTCCCTGTATTTCCTGCAGTGCTTACCTTCTGTAAGAGATGATCTCCACCCCAGCCAGGAACAGGCTCAATTTATTCTTTAAGGACTCCTAGCTGGCAGCCTGTTCCCGAGGTCTCCACTAATCCCTGTGAATAGAACCATCTCCTGAAATCTAACACAGAATTAGAACACAAGAAGTAGGAGCAGGACCAGGCTACACGGCCCCTGGGCCCGCTCCGCCACCCACAGGGCCATGACCGATCCGAACCTAGACTCATGTCCAATTTCCTGCCCGCTCCCCGTAACCCCTAATTCCCTTCACTTCTAGGAAACTGTCTATTTCTGTTTTAAATTTATTTAATGATGTAGCTTCCACAGCTTTCTGGGGCAGCAAATTCCACAGACCTACTACCCTCTGAGTGAAGAAGTTTCTCCTCATCTCAGTTTTGAAAGAGCAGCCCCTTATTCTAAGATTATGCCCCCTAGTTCTAGTTTCACCCATCATTGGGAACATCCTCACCGCATCCACCTGATCAAGCCCCTTTACAATCTTATATGTTTCAATAAGATTGCCTCTCATTCTTCTGAACTCCAATGAATAGAGTCCCAATCTATCAACCTCTCCTCACATGTCCACCCCCTCATCCCCAGGATTAACCGAGTGAACCCAGTCGGGACCAGCGGGAGCAGCGAGGAGGAGCTCGGGAGAAAACCCGGCGACCAGCGAGGCCCGAGACCAGTCGGGAGCAGTGTGGTGAGACCGGTATAAAAACCGGAGAGAGGCGAGGCCCGAGACCAGTCGGGACCAGCGGGAGCAGCGAGGAGGAGCTCGGGAGAAAACCCGGTGACCAGCGAGGCCCGAGACCAGTCGGGAGCAGTGTGGTGAGCCCGGTATAAAAACCGGAGAGAGGCGAGGCCCGAGACCAGTCGGGACCAGCGGGAGCAGCGAGGAGGAGCTCGGGAGAAAACCCGGCGACCAGCGAGGCCCGAGACCAGTCGGGAGCAGTGTGGTGAGCCCGGTATAAAAACCGGAGAGCAGCGAGGCATACCAACTCAGCAGCGGGGAGAGAGGTAAAAAGTAATCAGTGTGTGACGTCACCAGGGAGCAGGTAGGTGATTGGTTGGTGAGTATTTCTCTTTCTTCAATACAAGCTTGAATTCTGTGGTGTTAAATTTCTGTGGTGTAGTGGGGATAGTTGGTAAATAAAGCGCCCTAGAGCATACCTGTAACTGGGGTATTGAATAAATTTTTAAAGAAATTAAAGGGGTAAGTCATGGCAGGAGAGTTCAGACCCGTGCTCTGCTCCTCCTGCTCTATGTGGGAAGTCAGGGATGCTGCCAGTGTCCCTGATGACCATGTGTGCAGGAAATGCATCCAGCTGCAGCTACTTGTAGACCGCATTGCGGCGCTCGAGCTGCGGGTGGATGAATTTTGGAGCATGCGCGATGCTGAAAGGCTCGTGGATAACACGTTTAGCAAGTTGTGCACGCCTCAGGGTAGGGCAGCACAGGGGGTGACCATCAGGCGGAGCAACAAAGGCAGGCAGGTAGTGCAGGGAACCCCTGCGGACATCCCCCTTTCAAACAAGTATACCGCTTTGGATACTGTTGAGGGGGATGACTCACCAGGGGAAGGCAGCAGCGGCCAACTTCCTGGCACTGGGGGTGCTCCTGCTGCCCAGGAAGGGGGGAAAAAGAGTGGGAGAGCAATAGTGGTAGGGGATTCTATAGTAAGGGGAACAGATAGGCGTTTCTGTGGCCGTAGACGTGAATCCAGGATGGTTTGTTGCCTCCCTGGTGCCAGGGTCAAGGATGTCACTGAGCGGCTGCAGGGCATTCTGGAGGGGGAGGGAGAACAGCCAGTGGTCGTGGTCCACATTGGTACCAACGACATAGGTAAAAAGAGGGATGAGGTCCTGCAGCAAGAATTTAGGGAGCTAGGTGAAGGATTAAGGAGCAGGACCTCAAAGGTTGTAATCTCTGGATTACTCCCGGTGCCACGTGCTAGTAAGTATAGGAATAGGAAGATAGAACAGATGAATGCGTGGCTAAAGGGATGGTGCAAGGGGGAGGGCTTTAGTTTCCTGGATCACTGGGTCTGATTCTGGGAAAGGTGGGACTTGTACAAGTCGGACGGTTTACACCTGAACCAGGGGGGAACCAATATCCTTGCGGGGAGGTTTGCTAGCACTGCTGGGGAGGGTTTAAACTAACTTGGCAGGGGGTTGGGGTACAGAGTGGAGCTATAGTAGGGGGTGATTTACGGCCAAATACAGAGGGAAAAACAAGTCAGCTGGGAAGGCAGAGCAAATATGTGAAGGCAAAAGAGAATATGGCAGGGCTGGAAGGCATTTATTTTAATGCAAGGAGTCTTGCAAATAAGGTGGATGAACTGAAGTTGTTGTTGAACACATGGGAGTACGATATTGTTGCTATCACGGAGACATGGTTGAGGGAGGGTCAGGACTGGCAGCTCAATATTCCGGGGTATAGAATCTTCAGGCGAGACAGAGGGGGGTGTAAAAGGGGAGGGGGTGTTGCAATATTAATTAAGGAGTCAATTACTGCTGTAAGGAGGGATGATATATTAGCGGGTTCCTCTATGAGGCCATATGGGTAGAACTTAAAAACAAAAAGGAGGCAAGCACTTTGCTGGGAGTGTACTATAGGCCCCCAAACAGTCAGGGGGAGATAGAGGAACAGATATGTAGGCAAATCTCCGAGAAGTGCGAAAATAATAGGGTAATAATCGTGGGGGATTTCAACTTCCCCAATATAAATTGGGACAGTCAGAGTGTGAAAGGCTTAGAGGGTGCAGAATTCTTAAAGTGCATCCAGGAGAGCTTTTTGAGCCAACATGTAGAAAGTCCTACAAGAGAGGGGGCGGTACTGGACCTAATTCTGGGGAATGTAGCCGGGCAAGTGGTGGAAGTGTCAGTAGGAGAGCATTTTGGCGACAGTGACCATAATTCGGTGAGATTTAAGGTGGTCATGGAAAAAGACAAAGACGGCCCGGAAATAAGGGTTCTAAATTGGGGGAAGGCCGATTTTAATATGATAAGGCAGGATCTGGCCAAAGTGGACTGGGAGCAGCTGCTTATAGGAAAATCCACATCAAAACAGTGGGAGACTTTCAGAAGGGAAATAGAGAGAGTACAACGCCAACATGTTCCTGTAAAGGTCAAGGGTGGGACCAACAAGCAAAGGGAACCTTGGATGACGAGGGATATACAAAAATGCATTAGAAATAAGAGGGGGGCTTTTGGCAGTTACAAAAGACTAAAGACAGAAGAAGCCCTAGAGGAGTATAAAAAGTGCAGGGGCATACTTAAAAAAGAAATTAGGAGGGCGAGGAGGGGCCATGAAATAACACTGGCGAGCAAAATAAAGGAAAATCCTAAGATGTTTTATAAGTATATTAAGGGCAAGAGGATAACCAGGGAAAGGGTAGGGCCCATTAGGGACCAAAGTGGCAATCTGTGTGTAGAGCCAGAGGATGTAGGTGGGGTTTTAAATGAATTTTTTGCATCTGTGTTCACTATGGAGAAAGACGATGCAGACATAGAAATCGGGCAAGGGGACTGTGACATACTTGAACATATTAGCATCGAGAGGGAGGAGGTGCTAGCGGTTTTAGCGGGCCAAAAAGTGGATAAATCCCCAGGCCCGGACGAGATGTATCCCAGGCTGCTGTGGGAGGCAAGGGAGGAGATTGCAGGGGCTCTGACACTAATTTTCAGAACCTCTCTGGCCACAGGGGATGTACCAGAGGACTGGAGAACAGCTAACGTAGTACCATTATTCAAGAAGGGTAGCAGGGATAAACCAGGGAATTACAGGCCAGTGAGTCTAACATCTGTGGTGGGGAAATTATTGGAAAAAATTCTGAGGGACAAAATTAATCTCCACTTGGAGAGGCAAGGATTAATCGGGGATAGTCAGCATGGCTTTGTTAAGGGTAAATCATGTCTAACAAATCTGATCGAATTTTTCGAGGGGGTGACTAGTGGGGTGGATGAGGGAAATGCTGTGGATGTGGTGTACATGGACTTCAGTAAAGCTTTTGACAAAGTCCCGCATAGGAGACTGGTCAAGAAGGTAAGAGCCCATGGGATCCAGGGTGCCTTGGCGCGTTGGATCCTAAACTGGCTGAGTGGCAGGAGGCAGAGGGTGATGGTCGAAGGTTGCTTTTGTGACTGGAAGCCTGTGTCCAGTGGGGTACCTCAGGGATCGGTGCTGGGTCCCTTATTGTTTGTGATCTACATAAATGATTTGGATGAAAATGTAAAAGGTATGATCAGTAAGTTCGCAGATGACACGAAAATTGGTGGGGTGGTAAATTGCGAGGAGGAAAGCCTCCGGCTACAGGACGATATAAACGGGTTGGTCAGATGGGCGGAAAAGTGGCAAATGGAATTTAACCCTGAAAAGTGCGAGGTGATGCATTTTGGACGGACAAATAAGGCAAGGGAATACACAATGAGTGGTAGGACCCTAGGAAGTACAGAGGGTCAGAGGGACCTTGGTGTACATGTACATAGATCCCTGAAGGCAGCGGAGCAGGTAGATAAGGTGGTTAAAAAGGCATATGGGATACTTGCCTTCATTAGCCGAGGCATAGAATATAAGAGCAGGGAGGTTATGATGGAGCTGTACAAAACGCTGGTGAGGCCACAGCTGGAGTACTGTGTGCAGTTCTGGTCGCCTCACTATAGGAAGGATGTGATTGCTTTGGAGAGGGTGCAGAGAAGATTCACCAGGATGTTACCTGGGATGGAGCGCCTCAGCTATGAAGAGAGGCTGGACAGGCTGGAGTTGTTTTCCTTGGAGCAGAGAAGGCTGAGGGGGGACCTGATTGAGGTGTACAAAATAATGAGGGGCATAGATAGGGTAGATAAAGAGGAACTTTTCCCCTTAGTGGGGGGGTCAATAACAAGGGGGCATAGATTCAGG
Source organism: Somniosus microcephalus (assembly GCF_052327205.1). NCBI lineage: Eukaryota > Metazoa > Chordata > Chondrichthyes > Squaliformes > Somniosidae > Somniosus > Somniosus microcephalus. The sequence goes on along the minus strand of NC_141000.1, from coordinate 61,203,940 downwards.
GTAAGGGGCAGGAGATTTAGAGGGGATTTGAGGAGGAACTTTTTCACCCAGAGGGTGGTTGGAATGTGGAACTCAATGCCTGAAAGGGTGGTGGAGGCAGGAACCCTCACAACATTCAAGAAGCATTTGGATGAGCACTTGAAATGCCATTGCATACAAGGCTATGGACCAAATGCTGGAAAATGGGATTAGACTGGACAGGGATGGATGGGCGGCGCAGACACGATGGGCCGAAGGGCCTCTTTCTGTGCTGTAAAACTCTATGACTCTATGACTCTATGAACCTTCTTTGTGCTGCCTCGAGAGCAAGTATGTCTTTTCTTAAGTATGGACACCAAAACTGTATGCAGTATTCCAGGTGCGGTCTCACCAATACCTTGTACAACTGCAGCAATACCTCCCTGTTTTTATATTCTATCCCCCTAGCAACAAAAGCCAACATTCCATTGGCCTTCTTGATCACCTGCTGCACCTGCATACTAACTTTTTGAGTTTCGTGCACCAAGACCCCCAGATCCCTTTGTACTGCAGTACTTTCCAGTTTCTTGCCATTAAGATAATAACTTGCTCTACGATTTTTCCTGCCAAAGTGCATAACCTCACACTTTCCAGTATTGTATTCCATCTGCCAAATCTCTGCCCACTTACTTAGCCTGTCTATGTCCCTTTGCAGGTTTTTTATGTCCTCCTCACTCACTACTTTCCCTCCCATCTTTGTATCATCTGCAAACTTTGATATGTTACACTCGGTCCCCTCCTCCAAATCGTTAATATAGATTGTAGAGAGTTGGGGTCCCCAGCACTGACCCCTGTGGAACACCACTAGTTACTGATTGCCAGTCTGAGAATGAACCATTTATCCCAACTCTCTGCTTTCTGTTAGATAACCAATCCTCCACCCATGCCAGAACATTACCCCCAATCCCGTGATTTTTTATCTTGAGCAATAATCTTTTATGTGGCACCTTGTCAAATGCCTTTTGGAAGTCTAAATACACTACGTCCACTGGTTCCCCTTTATCCACCCTGTATGTTACGTCCTCAAAGAACTCAAGCAAATTTGTCAAACATGACTTCCCCTTCATAAAACCATGCTGACTTTGTCCTATTAAGTTATGTTTATCCAAATGTCCCGTTACTGTCTCCTTAATAATGGACTCCAAAATTTTACCAACCACAGATGTTAGGCTAACTGGTCTATAATTTCCAGCCTTCTGTCTACTACCCTTTTTAAATAAGGGTATTACATTAGCAGTTTTCCAATCTGCCGAGACCTTTGCTGAGTCCAGGAAGTTTTGGAAAATTATTACCAATGCATCCACAATCCCTACCGCCACTTCCCTCAAGACCCTAGGATGTACGCCATCAGGTCCAGGGGATTTATCCGCCTTGAGTCCCATTATTTTACCGAGTACCAATTCCTTAGTGATTTTAATTGTATTTAGCTCCTCCCCCCCCAGAGCCCCCTGTTGGTCCAGTGTTGGGATATTCTTAGTGTCCTCTACCGTAAAGACTGAAACAAAATATTTGTTCAGCGTTTTTGCCATCTCCATGTTTCCCACCATTAATTTCCCGGTCTCATCCTCTAAGGGACCAACATTTACTTTAGCCACCCTTTTTCTTTTTATATAACTATAGAGCACACAGCATCACACATTCAAGGGCAAAATCATCAAACAGACATTGGGCATGCTCAAGCAGTGGCTCCAACAGCTGAACTGCACTGGAGTTCAGTGAAAAGAAAGAACTATAGCACCTCATCAAATCTTCAGAACATAATAGCACTTTACAACCAATGGATTACCTTTGAAGTGCAGTCACTGTTGTTATCAGGGTAAACACAGCAACCAATTTGCATATGACAAAGTCGTACAGACAGTAAAGGAATCAATTAACAATTAATCTGTTTTTACTGGTGGTGTAGTTGAAGGAGGGATGTATATATTATATCCACCTGAGCAGGCAGACAGGGTCTTGGTTAACGTTTCACCTAAAAGATGTCGTCTGCAACAATACAGCACTCCCTTAGTGCTGCACTGAAGTGTCAACCTAGATTATGTGCTCAAATCTGTAATTGTAGAGAGTCAGAGAACAACTTGGCAGCAGTGTACAATAAAAACAATCATCTTCTGAAAGGTAGAGATTATGCAGGATAAAATATGGAGAGCAAATGAATCATGTTTAGAAATACTACCCACAGAATCTAGAACAGATACATACCACTGATGCAGAAGGGTAATGGTGAAAAGACCAATGTGGGTAACAATGGATGTAATGCAGGGAGGGTACGTTGGAGTTGGCTTTTCCTACCCCCTCTCTGCCGATCACACCTCCCCAGAGGTCTGTGTCCTTTCCAACTCTGGCATTAAAGTCGCCAAGGAGGATCAGCTTGTCGCCCGTTGGGACTCGGGACAGGGATTGTTCGAGGCTGGAGTAGAATTCCTCTTTGGTCTCCTCTGTGCTTCCAGCGTTGGGGCGTACGCACTGATGACCGTAGCGCACTGGTTCCGGGCTAGGGTGCGCCGAAGAGTCATGAGGCACAAGTTTATACCAATAGGAGAGTCTCTGAGACGCCCAATCAGTTCATTTTTTATGGCGAAGCCTACCCCATGGAGACAGCGTTCTTCTTCAGGTTTGCCTTTCCAGAAGAAGGTGTAGCCACCACCTTGCTCCTTGAGCTGGCCTTCCCCTGCCCGCCGGGTCTCACTTAGGGCGGCGATGTCAATGTCGAAACGTCTGAGCCCCCAGGCAATGATAGCAGTACGGTCTGTCACTGTTGGGGTTGGCCATGAGGGTCCTGACATTCCAGGTCCTGATCTTCATTTTAAAGAATGGAAGATGCCTGTGCATTAATTCTTTTAACGTGGGGTGGCCGTTACACACCAGCTACCACACGGGCTTGACAGAGCAAGGTCTTGGTCCAATGACAAGGGGATCCAAGACGATTGGAGACCAGGCTCTGCTACAAAAGCCTAGCACACACACACAAACATACTGCTACTGTCCTCCTCCCTCCTTCCCGCAGGTCCTCTCTGCCTGGGTTTCGTAGGATGCATTGTGGTCCTCCCGACCTCGTTGTTGGACCATGTCGCACCTTCCCTGGGCCCCGACCCCGCTGCTGGTCCATGCTGTGCCGCTCCTGGGCCTTGATCTCGCTGCTGGGCTTGTCCTCGTTCCTGGGTCCCGGCCTCGGACATGAATGATGTTGTCTCTCACAGGATCAAATTAGCACTGATATTCTCGTGATCCACTAGTCACTAGATCACTAGTCTAGTGGAGAAGCGTAGTCTTGATGGCAGAGAGGTCTGGGAATTTGGGAGTGTAATGAAATCTGTTTGTCTTGATCCTGTATTCATTTTGCACTCATGTATATTACCCTCCCCCACTGTGTACAGTTTCACTTCCTCTTTCCCGACTAACCTGGGAGGTTCCAGGTCTTGGCTCTTGGCTCCGCCCCTGACTTCTCTTACATAAAGATCCCAGGATCTGTATGACTCATTCCTGTGAACCAGTCGGCGTGCTGAGATGTTAGCTCTGATCTTAGTGATTAAAAGCCAACTTGTTTAAGTCTATAACTTCTAGTTTTGTGGTTATTGAAGGCCCATCAATTTTAATCACTAAAGAATACTAGGATGGATCGACTCCTAAAACCAGAGCGTCTGGACTTGGATCCACATTCTGCTGAAGCATCAAATCAATTTGGACACTGGCTCAAATGCTTCGAACTCTTCGCGGGGGCCTCATCCGCTAGCGAGGTAGATAAACTGAGTCTACTGACTGCTCGCGTAAGTCATCGGATTTATTCGTTCATCCGGGACGCCACCTCTTACACGGAGGCCATCACTATCCTGAAGGCCCAATACCAGAGGCCGGTAAACGAAGTGCACGCCAGACATCTGCTGGCTACACGCAGGCAGCAACCAGAGGAATCAATGGACGATTTCTTACAGGGCCTAAAGGACCTGGTCCAGGACTGTAACTGCAAGGCCGTGACGGCCAACGCGTACTCTGACGAATTGGTCCGCGATTCCTTCATCACGGGCCTCAAATCGAATTATATCCGGCAGAGACTGCTGGAGAAGGAGGTCCTGGACTTAAAAAAGGCAGTGGCCACTGAGCAATCGCTGGACGTGGCCCAGAGAAACTCTGACTCTTATTCTTCCGGCCATGCGGCCCTCACCGCCTCGTGCGCGCCGAGGGGGCCGCCATCTTGGAATCAGCCATCTTCCCCATCCAGGTCTCAGACCAGCTCTACGCCGCCGGAGTCCCCACACAGAAGTTCACCCAGGAGTCCTACTACAGCGGCAATGTCTCGAGGCCCGAAATGCTACTTCTGCGGCCAGGCCAAGCACCCCAGACAACGATGCCCAGCGAAGGACGCGACATGCTTCAAATGTAAGAAAAAGGGGCATTTTAGCAAAGTCTGCAGGGGGAATCCGATTTCCAACTCCATCACCGCCTCGTGCGTGCTGTGCGGGCTGCCATCTTGGGATCCGCCATCTTTTCCCGACTCAACGGCCGCCCAGGGCCCAACAGTGGCTTCGATCACGGTGGATCAATCCAGGCCACACCCGTTGACAAAATCCATGATGGACATACAGGTAAACGGGAATTTAACGAAATGTTTAATTGACTGTGGGAGCACCGAGAGTTTTATCCACCCTAGCCTGGTACGGCGGCACTCATTAACGGTAACCCCTACACGGAGCAGAATTGCTATGGCTGCTAAGCCCCACACTTTGGACATTTTGGGCTACTGTGTGGTAACACTGACTGTAAAAGGCACGGACTACAAGGATTTTAAACTCCTCGTGATGCCAGAACTCTGTGTTAATGTAATCTTGGGCCTGGACTTCCAGTGCCACCACGAAAGTGTCACGCTAGCATATGGCGGGTCCCAGCCGCCACTCACAGTCTGTGGCTTATCAACCTTAAAAATCAGCCCGCCCTCTTTATTCGCTAATCTCGCTCCGAACTGTAGGCCCATAGCGACCAAAAGTAGACGGTACAGTCTGGAAGACAGACACTTTATCAAGGCGGAAGTGGACAGACTCCTGCGGGAAGGCATTATTGAATGCAGTACCAGCCCGTGGCGTGCCCAAGTAGTCATAGTTAAAAATAGCGAAAAGAAACGGATGGTAATTGACTACAGCCAGACTGTTAATATTTATACCCAGCTGGACGCCTACCCTTTACCCTGCATATCAGAAATGGTCAACCAGATTGCGCAATGCCGAGTCTTCTCGACTATCGACCTCAAATCCGCGTATCACCAGCTCCCCATTACAACGGAGGACCGCCCATACACCGCCTTCGAGGCGAACGGGCGCCTCTACCATTTTCTCAGAGTGCCCTTCGGGGTAACAAATGGGGTCTCGGTCTTCCAACGTGAGATGGACCGCATGGTTGACGAGAATAAACTACAAGCTACCTACCCCTATCTGGACAATGTCACTATCTGCGGGCACAACCAGCAAGACCACGATCTAAATCTTGCGAGATTTTTAAAAACTGCCCTAAAGCTGAATCTAACCTACAACGAAGACAAATGTGTCTTCAACACAACCCGTCTCTGTATCCTCGGCTGTGTGGTGGAAGATGGGGTAATTGGACCGGACCCTGACCGATTACGCCCCCTAAAGGAACTGCTCCTGCCACACAATCCCAAAGCTTTAAAAAGGTGCCTGGGATTTTTTTCGTATTATGCCCAATGGGTGCCCAATTACTCTGATAAGGCCCGACCCCTCATTAAATCGACATCCTTCCCACTATCAGCTGAAGCTCGGGAGGCTTTCACCAGTATTAAACAGGACATTGAAAGGGCTGCAGTGTGTGCAGTGGACGAATGCATTCCCTTTCAAGTCGAAAGCGATGCGTCAGACTTTGCCTTAGCTGCGACCCTCAATCAGGCTGGGAGACCTGTGGCCTTCTTCTCCCGAACCCTTCAGGGACCTGAAATCAGGCACTCTTCTGTCGAGAAGGAGGCACAGGCTATAGTGGAGGCAGTGCGGCACTGGAGACACTACCGAGCCGGCAAACGTTTCACCCTGCTCACCGACCAGCGGTCGGTGGCTTTCATGTTTAATAACAAACAAAGGGGGAAAATCAAGAATGACAAAATACTCAGGTGGAGGATCGAACTATCCACATTCGACTATGATATTATGTACAGGCCGGGAGCCCTTAATGAACCCCCAGACGCCCTATCGCGGGGAATGTGTGCCAGCATTCATACGGACAAATTACAGGGTCTCCACAACGACCTCTGTCACCCAGGGGTCACCCGACTATACCATTTTATAAAGTCCCGCAATCTGCCCCACTCCATCGAGGAGGTCAGGGCAATGACCAGAGCCTGCCGCATCTGTGCGGAATGCAAGCCTCGTTTCTACAGGCCTGACCGTGCATACCTTATCAAAGCCACACGGCCATTCGAGCGCCTAAGTCTGGACTTCAAGGGACCCCTTCCCTCTGCCGACCGTAACATATACTTCCTCAATATCATTGATGAATATTCCCGCTTCCCCTTCGCCATTCCCTGCCCAGACATGACCAGTGCCACGGTCATCAAGTGTCTCTGCAATCTATTCTGCATGTTTGGCATGCCGAACTACATACACAGCGATAGGGGGACGTCATTCATGAGTGACGAGCTGCGCCAGTTCTTGCTCTCGAAGGGGATGGCCACTAGCAGAACCACTAGCTACAACCCCCGGGGTAATGGGCAAGTGGAAAGGGAGAATGCTACTGTTTGGAAGGCTGTCACGTTAGCCTTAAAGTCAAAAGGCCTTCCGACCTCCCGCTGGCAAGAACTCCTCCCAGACGTGCTCCACTCCATAAGGTCTCTGTTATGTACTGCCACTAACGCTACCCCTCACGAAAAGATGTTCGTTTTCCCCCGGAAATCTACCTCTGGCATATCTCTACCCGCGTGGCTGACGTCTCCGGGGACAATACTACTGCGGAAGCACGTGAGAGGCCATAAAACGGACCCCCTTGTGGAAAAGGTACAGCTCCTCCATGCAAACCCTCAGTATGCCTATATCGAATACTCTGACGGGCGAGAGGACACTGTTTCCACAAAAGACCTCGCTCCCTCGGGGAGCGGAGAGAACGATGGGAGACTACCCGATGAAGACCTACACTACAAAGAGACAGGACGCCCAGAGGTATCAACACCCAACTTTAACCTGGAGGACACTGCAGATAACCTGGAAGACACTGCGGAGGCCCGGACAGCGGAGGAACCAGAATCCACTCCCCTAGAGGCACCCCAACCGGCTTTGCGCCGATCACTGAGAACTGCAAAACCTCCTGACAGACTCACTTATACCAACTTTTAAGAAACATCACCCCGATGGACTAAATCTATAGAAGAGGTAAATGCAATGAAATCTGTTTGTCTTGATCCTGTATTCGTTTTGCACTCATGTATATTACCCTCCCCCACTGTGTATAGTTTCACTTCCTCTTTCCCGACTAACTTGGGAGGTTCCAGGTCTTGGCTCTTGGCTCTTGGCTCCGCCCCTGACTTCTCTTACATAAAGATCCCAGGATCTGTATGACTCATTCCTGTGAACCAGTCGGCGTGTTGAGATGTTAGCTCTGATCTTAGTGATTAAAAGCCAACTTGTTTAAGTCTATAACTTCTAGTTTTGTGGTTATTAAAGGCCCATCAGGGAGCTAGGTTTAAGTGAAGAGCCAGTGCTCACTGAGAACAAAGAACAGGCATGGTCGGGAATGGGCCATGGGCTCAGGTAACTTTAACCTTGCAGCTTGAACTTGCAGTTAGGGATAAAATGCACCCACTATTAGAGCCAGGGGAACTTAAACAGCAGAAGAGAGGAGACTGGGGGGAAAAAGAGCAAAGGATGGCAACGGATGGCCAAGGATGGCGAAGGAGCTCCCTCGGGAGCTGCCAGCACAGGAGCCATCTTGAAGCCCAATTCATGAACTCATTTCTCTTATCTGGAAGGAGGAGAGCATGCCAGGGGATCTCAGAGATGCCGTAATTGTGACGATCTTCAAGAAAGGTGACAAGTCCGATTGCAGTAATTACAGAGGAGTTTCCTTGCTGTCTGCCACAGGGAAAGTCATCACAAGAATCCTCCTCAATCACCTTCTCCCAGTGGCCAAAGAGCTCCTCCCAGAGTCGCAATGCGGATTCCACCCACTAAGGGGCACAATGGACATGATCTTCACCGCACGTCAATTACAAGAGAAATGCAGGTACCCGCACCAACCGCTGTACATGACCTTCTTTGATCTCACAAAGGCCTTCAACACTGTCAACCGTGAGGGATTATGGAGTGTCCTCCTCAAATTCGGCTGCCCTCAAATGTTTGTTACCATCCTCTGCCTGCTTCACGATGACATGCAAGCCGTGATCCTGACCAACGGTTCCACCACAGACCCAATTCACGTACGAACTGGGGTCAAGCAAGGCTGTGTCATCGCACCAACACTCTTCTCGATCTTCCTTGCTGTAATGCTCCATCTCACCCTCAGTGAGCTCACCGCTGGAGTGGAGCTAATTTACAGAACAAACGGGAAACTGTTCAACCTCCGTTGCCTCCAGTCCAGATCCAAGGTCGTCCCAACCTCTGTCGTCGAATTACAGTATGCAGACGACGCTTGCATCTGCGCTCACTCGAAGGTCGAACTCCAAACCATCGTCGACACCTTCACCGAAGCGTACGAGAGCATGGGTCTTACACTAAACATCTGTAAGACAAAGGTCCTCTACCAACCTGCCCCCGCCACACAGTACTGCCCGCCCGATTATCAAAATCCATGACAAGGCCTTGGACAATCTGGACCACTTTCCATACCTCGGGAGCCTACTGTCAACAAGGGCAGACGTCGACGACGAAGTCCAACACCACCTTCAGTATGCCAGTGCAGCCTTCGGTCGCCTGAGGAAGAGAATGTTTGAAGACCAGGACCTCAAACCCGGCACTAAGTTCATGCTCTACAGAGCAGCAGTGATATCCACCCTGCTGTATACCTCAGAGACATGGACCATGTACAGCAGGCACCTCAAAGCACTGGAGAGGTACCACCAATGCTGCCTCCACAAGATCCTACAAATCCACTGGCAGGATAGGCGCACCAACGTCAGTGTTCTTGCTCAGGCCAACATCCCCAGCATTGAAGCTTTGACCGCGCTCAATCAGCTCCGAGGGACGGGTCACATTGTCCGCATGCCCGATACGAGGCTCCCAAAACAAGCGCTCTACTCGGAGCTCCGAAATGGCAAGAGAGCCCCAGGTGGGCAGAGGAAATGCTTCAAGGACACCCTCAAAACATCCTTGAAAAAGTGTAACATCCCCACCGACACCTGGGAATCCCTGGCCCAAGACCGCACAAAGTGGAGGAGAAGCATCCAGGAAGGCGCCGAACACCTCGAGACTCTTCACCGGGAGCAAGCGGAAGCCAAGCGCAGGCAGTGCAAGGAGCGCACGTCAACCCAAGCACCCCACCCACCAGCCCCTTCAACCACCATCTGCCCCACCTGTGACAGAGACTGTAGGTCTTGCATTGGACTCATCAGTCACCTGAGAACTCATTTTTAATGTGGAAGCAAGTCATCCTCGGTTCCGAGGGACTGCCTAAGAAGAAGAATGCAGGGAATAAGGAAAAATAAAAGAGCAGAGAGGATTTCCCTCTGAACTTACTTTATCTTTATGGCATAACTCAGGTTAGCAGGGCACAAAATTGGGCAGGGACCCAACTCACTAGCAAGTCTCCCACATTTACTGATGTGCATCTATCTTTTGGGGACACCAAAAGCACCATGTCAAAAAAAGGCAAGCAGAACCGAACAAGGCAGAATTGAAGAAGTTGCGTCATATGTCATATTTTTCATCATTACCACCATAGCAACACTGGGACATAAGAAACAGCTGTATACCATAGCTGCCCAGCATTGCTAGGGCCAGCAGTGCTCTTTTCAAAATTAAAACGCTCACCACAAGAGGAGCAAATTCAATCGCAAGACAACGGATTCACACTTCCTTACCTGCACTCTGCATGGCATCTGGCAGAGGTCAGAAACATTTTTCCCCAGAGAAGAATGGCCATTTTAAGCTGCTGAAGGCATCAGTGTCCTTCAGCAGCAGGATTTTCCACTCTCCATTGCACCCAGTGTACTCCCCAGCACTGATGGAAACCCCCTACCCCTCCTCCCCCAGAGCCTGGCAAGACATTTCAATTAAGATGGCCCTGGGGAATTCACTGGGGTCAGTGGCACAATGATCAGGCAGGTAGAAGTTCTATCCCACCAATCTTATGGTAGTATGGATACCAAAGAGGAAAATCTTGGCCATTCTCCCTAGAGTATAAAGCTATAAGCAACATGGCACCCTGCAACAAATGTAAAAGCAAGGAAACTGAGATTAAGAAACTGCACAGGAGAGCCAACATAGAAGATCTTAGGATGGATGGCAGTATGAAAAGAAATGTTAAGCATTTCTATAATGAAAGGAAGAACTTGCATTTTTCACGACCTCAGGGTGTCTCAAACGCTTTACAGGCAATGAAGTACTTTTGAAGTGTAGCCACTGTTGTAATGTAGGGAAACACAGCAGCCAATTTGCGCACAGCAAGGTCCCACAAATAGCAATGAGATAAATGCCGAGTTCATCTGTTTTAATAATGTTGGTTGAGCGATAATTGTTGGCCAGGAGACCGGGAAGAACTCCCCTTCTCTTCTTCAAATACGGCCTTGAGATCTTTTATGTCTACCAGTTTAACATCTCATCTGAAAGAAGGCACCTCCGACACTGCAGCGCTCCCTCAGTACTGCACCTCCGACACTGCAGCGCTCCCTCAGTACTGCACCTCTGACACAGCAGCACTCCCTCAGTACTGCACCTCCGACATTGCAGCACCCCCTCAGTACTGCACCTCCGATGTTGCAGCGCTCCCTCAGTACTGCACCTCCAACACTGCAGCGCTCCCTCAGTACTGCACCTCCGACACTGCAGCGCTCCCTCAGTACTGCACCTCTGACACAGCAGCGCTCCCTCAGTACTGCGCCTCCGACATTGCAGCACTCCCTCAGTACTGCACCTCCAACACTGCAGCGCTCCCTCAGTACTGCACCTCCGACACTGCAGCGCTCCCTCAGTACTGCACCTCTGACACTGCAGCGCTCCCTCAGTACTGCACCTCCGACATTGCAGTGCTCCCTCAGTACTGCACCTCCGACATTGCAGCGCTCCCTCAGTACTGCACCTCCGACAGTGCAGCGCTCCCTCAGTACTGCACCTCCGACATTGCAGCGCTCCCTCAGTACTGCACCTCCGACATTGCAGCGCTCCCTCAGTACTGCACCTCCGACATTGCAGCGCTCCCTCAGTACTGCACCTCCGACACTGCAGCTCTCCCTCAGTACTGCACCTCCGACATTGCAGCGCTCCCTCAGTACTGCACCTCCGACATTGCAGCGCTCCCTCAGTACTGCACCTCCGACACTGCAGCTCTCCCTCAGTACTGCACCTCTGACAGTGCAGCGCTCCCTCAGTACTGCACCTCCGACACTGCAGCGCTCCCTCAGTACTGCACCTCCGACATTGCAGCGCGCCCTCAGTACTGCACTTCTGACACTGCAGTGCTCCCTCAGTACTGCACCTCCGACACTCCCTCAGTACTGCACCTCTGACACAGCAGCGCTTCCTCAGTAGTGCACCTCCGACATTGCAGCACTCCCTCAGTACTGCACCTCCGACACTGCAGCACTCCAACAGTACTGCACCTCCGACATTGCAGTTCTCCCTCAGTACTGCACCTCCAACATTGCAGCGCGCCCTCAGTACTGCACTGAAATGCCAGCCTGCATTATGTGCTTGAGACTCTGGAGTGGGACGTGTAGCCACAACTTTTTGACTCAGAGGTGAGATTGTTACTACTGAGCAAAGGTTAACATCCTAAATCTATTCACAGCAAGCCACTGAAGAGGAAACAGTGGAACAATTGAAAGATCCTCAAGTTAACATGATATCAAGTGATCAAGGGATAGTAAATATACCAAATTATTTTTTTCTTTTCTGCGTTCACAGAGGAAACTCTGGCTAGCCATCCCAGCACAGAAGTTGAATTTCTGCCAGGCAGCATGGAGGAGCGGGGAATGAAAAACCACTAAAAGAAATAGAAATTTCAGGGAAGGTGGTTACTGATAGTCTGAGAACTCGAGGCTCAGCTCCTCCGTAATGCTTCTGGTTATTGGAGGCTTGTCTCTCCATTCAGTAGAGAGTGTTTCACTGTGACCTCACATTACCTGCTATGATCTGTAGTGCTGATCCATAAATATTGCTTTATGCACCGTCCCTCCATTTTGCACAGAAATTGTGCACTCCATAGTTGTATTGGCTTAGCATTAGTGAAGCAGCAACGCACACAGCACGGTACGTATAATATAAGGAGGAGTGTCTAGCAGAATATTTACCTTACACTTGCAACAGCTGGCCAACATCCACAAATGTGTAGTGCAGAAAATGATCTGAATCACTCTCAGGATGCTGGAAACCCACGGTATACATTTTGTGAACAAGATGGCTACCATATTTCCAAATACACACAGTGGAGAGTAGAACATCTAACACTGTGATGACATGATACAGCAACGTGCTTTAAATGACACAAACGTTGCTACAAATTGTGAATTGATAATGGGCCAGAATCTGCTGTCAAATTAACAGGGAGGCTAATAGCGCTCGCCATTATTTATGCGTACATGATACAGTGCGGTTAAATGCGAATATCTGAAAGTTGCTGTCCAGGTAGCACCGCTCCACAGTTAGCTTCGCGAAAATGGCATCTCACTGTCTGCCTCACCATTGAAATCTCATGACGTTGCTGCATTTGCACGGTAGATACGAACTAAACCCGCCGCTGATATTTAGAGCTAGTAGTTATTAGCACAAGTACCCTTTTAATGACTAGCACAAGTACCCTTTTAATGACGTGATAATTATTAATTACTGCTAATCAACATCTCTGGCACTGAAAATTAACAAGTCTCAATCCTTCAGGTTTTGAATTTTTGGGGAGATTTTAAAAATGTCAATTTATTTTTCTTACTTTTTCCCATCACTCTTAATCCAATATTTCTTTCCCTCTCTTTATTTCTCTTTCTCCACCCACATCCGCCTTCCACATTCCTACCCCCCCACCCCCACCCCCACCAAACCCTACTTCCTTCTGTGTTCGCCCCTGGAAAAAACTCTCTCCCAGCTCTCTTACAATTGCACTTATGAAATCACAACTATCCAGCCTTTGGCCCTCCCATCACCTCCAGAATCATTCTGGAAATCAAAGATAAACCCCGGCTCCTATTCTCCACTGCTAACCGTCTTCTGAAACCCTCTCCCCTGTCCCCTCCACCCTCACCTCCAACAAGAAGTATGAGGAGCTCATGGACTTCTTTGTTTCTAAGATTGAGACCATCCGTTCAGCTGCCTCGGCCACTTCCCTTCCTTCCCCGAGCCCACCAGGCCAATCTTACTCTAAGGTTCGCTCTGCCCTAGCCCTGAACTCACTTCTTTCTCCACTTTCTCTCCAATCTCCCCTCATGACCTCTCCATGCTCGTCTTGTCCATGAGACCCACTTCCTGCTCCCTTGACCCTATTCCCATCAAACTGCTGACCACGCAACTTCCTTTTCTGGCTCCCATATTAGCTGACATTGTTAAAGGTTCTCTCATCTCAGGTACTGTCACCCGCTCTGTCAAGACTGCTGTCCTCACCACTCCTCAAAAAACCAACCCTTGACCCCCTCCGTCCCTGCAAACTATCACCCCCATCTCCAACTTCCCTTTCCTCTCCAAAGTCCTTGAACGCGTTGTCGCCTCCCAAATACGTGCCCATCTTTCCCACAATTCCATGTTTGAATCCCTCCAATCAGGTTCCAGCCCTTGTCACAGTACCAAAACTGCTCTCATCAAAGTCACAAATCACATCCTTTGTGACAAAGGTAAACTATCTCTCCTCATTCTTCTTGACTTGTCTGCAGCCTTTGACACAGTTGATCACTCCATCCTTCTCCAACGCCTCTCCACCGCTGTCCAGCTGAGTGGGACTACACGCGCCTGGTTCCATTCTTATCAATCTAATCATAGCCAGAGTATCACCTGCAACGACTTCTCTTCCCACTCCTGCATCGTTACCTCTGGTGTCCCCCGAGAATCTATCCTTGGCCCCCCTCCAATTTCTCATCTACATGTTGCCCCTTGGCGGCATCATCTGAAAACACAGCGTCAATTTCCACAGCATCTCTTGACCCCTCCACAGTCTCTAAATTGTCAGACTGCTTCTCTGACATCCAGTTCTGGTTGAGCAGAAATTTTCTCCAACAAAATATTGGGAAGATCGCAGCCTTTGTTTTCGGTCCCTACCACAAACTCCATTCCCCAGCCACTGGCTCCATCCCTCTCCCTAACATCTGTCTGAGGCTGAACCACACTGTTCACAACCTTGGTGTCATATTTGACACTGAAATGAGCTTCCGACCACATATCAGCAACATAACAACCTATTCCTCACCAATCTACCTGTCGCAGATGCATCTGTCCATGACAGCATTGGTAGGAGTGACCACCGCAGTCATAGAAACATAGAAGATAGGAGCAGGAGTAGGCCATACAGCCCCTCCTCCAGCTTGTTCCGCTATTTAATGAGATCATGGCTGATCATCCAAATTCAGTACCCTGTCCCTGCTTTCTCCCCATATCCCTTGATCCCGTTAGCCTTAAGAAATATATCTAACTCCTTCTTGAATATATTTAATAAGTTGGCCTCAACTGCCTTCTGTGGGAGAGAATTCCATAGGTTCACCACTCTCTGGGTGAAGAAATTCCTCCTCATCTCAGTCCTAAATGGCTTACCCCTTATCCTTAGACTGTGACCCCTGGTTCTGGACTCCCCCGCCATCAGGAACAGCCTTCCTACGTCTAGTCTGTCTAGTCCTGTTAGAATTTTATAAGTTTCAATGAGATCCCCTCTCATTCTTCTAAACTCTAGTGAATATAAGCCTAATCAACCCAATCTCTCCTCATACGTCATTCCTGCCATCCCAGGTATCAGTCTGGTGAATCTTCGAGGCACTCCCTCCATGGCAAGAACATCCTTCCTCAGATAAGGTGACCAAAACTGCACACAATACTCAAGGTGTGGTCTCACCAGCAAGACATCCTTGCTCCTGTACTCGAATCCTCTCGCTATGAAGGCCAACATACCATTTGCCTTCTTAACCGCCTGCTGCACCTGCATGCTTAACTTCAGCGATTGGTGCACAAGGACACCCAGGTCTCGTTGCACTTCCCCTTTTCCCAATCTATTGCCGTTCAAATAATAATCTGTCTTCCTGTTTTTGCCACCAAAGTGGATAACCTTGCATTTATCCACATTATACTGCATCTGCCCAATCACCCAACCTGTTCAAATCATACTGGAGTTTCTCTGCATCCTCCTCACAGCACACACGCCCACCCAGCTTTGTGTCATCTGAAAACTTGGAGATATTACATCTAGTTCCCTCGACTAGATCATTAATATATATTGTGAATAGCTGGGGTCCTAGCACCGATCCCTGCGGTACCCCAGCAGTCACTGCCTGCCACTCGGAAAAAGACCCGTTGTGGAGACGAAGTCCCATCTTCACACTGAGGACACTCTCCATCGTGTTGTATGGCACTATCACCGTGCTAAATGGAATAGATTCAGAACAGATCTGGCAGCTCAAAACTGGGCATCCATGAGGTGCTGTGGGTCATCAGCAGCAGCAGAATTGTATTCCAGCACAATCTGTAACCGCATGGCCTGGCATAGCCCTCACTCTACCATTGCCATCAAGCCAGGGGACCAACCATGGTTCAACAAGGAGTGTAGAAGAGCATGCCAAGAGCAGCACCAGGCGTACCGAAAAATGCGGTGGCAACCTGGGGAAGCTGCAACATAGAACTACATGCATGCTAAAAAGCAGAAGCAGCATGCTATAGACAGGGCTAAGCGATCCCACAATCAACGGATCAGATCAAATTTCTGCAGTCCTGCCACATCCAGTCGTGAATGGTGGTGGACCATTAAACAACTAACGGGAGGAGGAGGGTCCAAGAATATCCCCATCCTCAATGATGGTGGAGCCCAGCACGTGAGTGCAAAAGACAAGGCTGAAGCGTTTGCAACCATCTTCAGCAAGAAGGGCCGAGTGGATGATCCATATCGGCCTCCTCCTGCGGTCCCCACCACCACAGAAGCCAGTCTTCAGCCAATTCGATTCACTCTACGTCATATCAAGAAACGGCTGAGCACACTGGATACAACAAAGGCTGTGGGCCCCGACAACATCCAGGCTGTTGTCCCCCGACACCATCCCGGCTGTCGTGCTGAAGGCTTGTGCTCCAGAACTAGCCATGCGTTTAACCAAGCTGTTCCAGTACAGCTATAACACTGGCATCTATCCGACAATGTGAAAAACTGCTCAGGTATGTCCTGTCCTCAAAAAGCAGGACAAATCCAATCCGGCCAATGACCACCCCATCAGTTGCCCATACCTAATTGCTCTTGAGAAGTCTACTCTCAATCATCAGCAAAGTGATGGAAGGTGTCGTTGACAGTGCTATCAAGCAGCACTTACTCACTAATAACCTGCTCACTGATGCCCAGTTCGGTTTCCGCCAGGACCACTCAGCTCCAGACCTCATTAAAGCCTTGGTCCAAACATGGACAAAAGAGCTGAATTCCAGAGGTGAGGTGAGAGTGACTGCCTTTGACATCAAGGCAGCATTTGACCAAGTGTGGCATCAAGAAGCCCTAGGAAAACTGAAGTCAATGGGAATTAAGGGGAAAACTCCCCACTGGCTGAAGTCATACCAAGCACAAAGGAAGATGGTTGTGGAGGTTGGCGGTCAATCATCACAGCCCCAGGACATTGCTGCATGAGTTCCTCAGGGCAGTGACCAGGCCCAACCATCTTCAGCTGCTTCATCAATGACCTTCGTTCCATCATAAGGTCAGAAGTGGGGATGTTCGCTGATGCCTGCACAGTGTTCAGTGCCATTCACAACTCCTCAGATGCTGAAGCAGGCCATGCCCGCATGCAGCAAGACATGGATGATATTCAGGCTTGGATTGATAAATGGCAGGTAACATTGGCGCCACACAAGTGCCAGACAATGACTATCTTCAACAAGCGAGCATCTAACCACCTCGCCTTGACATAGGATAGGCAATGGCAAACTTTTAAAGATTGCATGAATGAACTACAGAATTTGTTCATCCCTGTTTGGCATAAAAATAAAACAAAAAGGTGACTCAACCGTGGCTAACAAGGGAAATTAGGGACAGCATAAGATCTAAGGAGAGAACATATAAATTGGCCAGAAAAAGCAGCAAACCTGAGGATTGAGAGCAGTTTAGGATTCAGCAAAGGAGGTCAAAGGGATTAATTAAGAGGGGGAAAATAGAATATGAGAGTAAGCTTGCAGAGAACATAAAAACTGACTGTAAAAGCTTCTATAGGTAGGTGAAGAGAAAAAGATTGTTGAAGTCAAGCATAGGTCCCTTGCAGTCAGAATCAGGGGAATTTATAACGGGGAACAAAGAAATGGTAGACCAATTAAATACGTACTTTGGTTCTGTCTTCACAAAGGAGGACACAAATAACCTTCCAGAGATGTCGGGGAAAAGAGGGTCTAATGAGAGGGAGGAACTGAATGAAATCAGTATTTGTTGGGAAATGGTGTTAGGGAAATTGATGGCATTGAAGGCCGATAAATCACCAGGGCTGGATAATCTACATCCTAGGGTACTTAAGGAAGTGGCCCTAGAAATAGTAGATGCATTGCTGGTCATCTTCCAAAATTCTATAGACTCTGGAATAGTTCCCATGGATTGGAGGGTAGCTAATGTAACCCCACTATTTAAAAAAGGTGGTAGAGAGAAAACGGGGAATTATAGACCGGTAAGCCTGACATCGGTAGTGGGGAAAATGCTAGAGTCCATTATAAAAGATGTAATAGCAGAACACTTGGAAAACAGTGACAGGATCGGACAAAGTCAACAAGGATTTATAAAAGGTAAATCATGCTTGACTAATCTACTAGAACTTTTTGAAGATGTAACTGGTAGATTAGATAAGGGAGAACCAGTGGATGTGGTGTATTTGGACTTTCAGAAGGCTTTTGATAAGGTCCCGCATAAGTGATTGGCGTGCAAAGTTAAAGCACATGGGATTGGGGGTAAGGTACTGACTTGGATAGAGAACTGGTTGGCAGACAGGAAGCAAAGAGTTGGAATGAACGGGTATTTTTCTGAGTGGCAGGCAGTGACTAGTAGGGAACCACAGGGATCGGTGCTAGGACCCCAGCTATTCACAATAAATATTAATGATCTAGACGAGGGAATTAGATGTAATATCTCCAAGTTTGCAGACGACACAAAACTGGGTGGTCGTGTGTGCTGTGAGGAGGATGCAGAGAAACTCCAGTGTGATTTGGACAGGTTGGGTGATTGGGCAGATGCATGGCAGATGCAGTATAATGTGGATAAATGCAAGGTTATCCACTTTGGTGGCAAAAACAGGAAGACAGATTATTATCTGAATGGCAATAGATTGGGAAAAGGCGAAGTGCAGCGAGACCTGGGTGTCCTTGTGCACCAGTCGCTGAAGGTAAGCATGCAGGTGCAGCAGGCAGTAAAGAAGGCAAATGGTATGTTGGCCTTAATAGTGAGAGGATTCGAATACAGGAGCAAGGATGTCTTGCTGCAGTTGTACAGGGCCTTGGTGAGACCACACCTCAAGTGTTGTGTGCAGTTTTGGTCGCCTTATTTGAGGAAGGATGTTCTTGCCATGGAGGGAGTGCAGCGAAGATTCACCAGACTGATACCTGGGATGGCAGGAATGACATATGAAGAGAGATTGGGTCGATTAGGCTTATATTCGCTAGAGTTTAGAAGAATGAGAGGGGATCTCATTGAAACTTATAAAATTCTAACAGGACTAGACAGACTAGATGCAGGAAGGATGTTCCCGATTGTGGGGGAGACCAGAACCAGGGGTCACAGTCTAAGAGTAAGGGGTAAGCCATTTAAGACTGAGATGAGGAGGAATTTCTTCATCCAGAGAGTCGTGAACCTATGGAATTCTCTAACACAGAAGTCAGTTGAGGCCAACTTATAAAATATATTCAAGAACGAGTTAGATATATTTCTTAAGGCTAAAGGGATCAAGGGATATGGGGAGAAAGCAGGGACAGGGTACCGAATGTGGATGATCAGCCATAATCTCATTAAATGGCGGAACAGGCTCGAGGGGCCGAATGGCCTACTCCTGCTCCTATCTTCTATGTTTCTATGTTTCTATTCAACAGCATTAACATTGCCGAATCCCCCACCATCAATATCCTGGGGGTCACCATTGACCAGAAACCTAACTGGACCAGCCACATAAAGACAGTGGCAACAAGAGCAGGTCAGAGGCTGGGTATTCTGCGGTGAGTATCTCTCCTCCCGACTCCCCAAAGCTTTTCCACCATCTACAAGGCACAAGTAAGGAGTGTGATGGAATACTCTCCACTTGCCTGGATGAGTGCAGCTCCAACAACACTCAAGAAGCTCGACACCATCCAGGACAAAGCAACCCGCTTGATTTGCACCCCATCCACCATCTTAAACATTCACTCCCTCCACCACAGGCGTACCGTGGCTGCAGTTTGTACCATCTGCAAGATGCGCTGCAGCAACTCACCAAGTTTTCTTCAGCAACACCTCCCAAACCCGCGACCTCTTCCACCACAAAGGACAAGGGCAGCAAGCGCATAGGAACCCCATCATCTCCAAGTTCCCCTTCAAGTCACACACCATCCTGAATTGGAAATATATCGCCATTCCTTCATCATCGCTGGGTCAGAATCCTGGAACTCCCTCCCTAACAGCACTGTGGGAGTACCTTCAGCACACGGACTGCAGCGGTTCAAGAAGGTGGCTCACCACCACCTTCTCAAGGGCAACTAGGGATGGGCAATAAATGCTTGTCTTGCCAGCAATGCCCACATCCCATGAACAAATTTTAAAAAAACTAACACCGCCTATTTCCACCTCCATAATATCGCCCGTCTCTGCCCTTTCATCAGCTCATCCGCTGCTGAAACCATCATCCTGTGGCAGAGCCACTAAGGGACTCTGAACAACTGTACATAATTCCCTTTAACAATAGGTTAGCTGCAGCCTGAACCTGTATCTTTGTATATACTGTTTGCATGTACAGAGCGCGGTCCCTTTAAGAGCACGGGCAAACGCGATGACGTCATGCCGTTAATCACGTGCTCCTCCAACGGCGGGAAAAACATGATGACGCCATGATGCCGTCCACGGGACCGCCCTAGCAGTCCCCGTGGAGCCTTCAAACTGTAAAGACCTGTATCCGTAGTTCTCTTGCATTTGTCTGTTAAACTCAGTTAGTTTTACATTAAACTTCTTTTGATTGATCGCCTGAGTCGACTTCAGTCTCTTGATAGGAATTAGACCATTCCTGCAATCCATGCCTTTAATACCTCTAGATTTGACTATTCCAACGCACTCCTGGCTGGCCTCCCACATTCTACCCTACATAAACTTGAGGTGATCCAAAACTCGGCTGCCTGTGTCCTAACTCGCACCAAGTCCTGTTGATCCATCACCCCTGTGCTCGCTGACCTACATTGGCTCCCGGTTAAGCAATGCCTCAATTTCAAAATTCTCATCCTTTTTTTAAAATCCCTCCATGGCCTCGCCCCTCCCTGACTCCAATCTCTGTAAGAATTCGCAATAATTTACAGTTCTGAAGATCAATTATTTTTGATTAAAGAATCCCTGGGCGTTGTGCTTTTAAATTTCCAGGGATAAAAATGGCTGTCGCACCACATGGCTGAATGACAAAAGAGGTTTGGAATGCAGCTTTCTGTGTCTGGGAGTAAGGTTCAATGAAGACAAAGGACAATGCTTTGTTTACAAAGCAATTGAATGCTATTAGCATTTGTTTGTATATCGAGTGGATACATCTAAACTGCAGAAGAGACTTTTGTACCTTGAATGGGAAACGTTTAACAATTGAATGGGTCTAAATCACCTAGCATTCTGGACAACAGAGCAGTTGTATTTCCCTTTTGTTCCAGCCCAGGGAGCTCCGGAAGACACATTGGCCCAGAACTTGGTGTCGGGGGCTTGCCGCGCGTGCAAGCCCCCGATGTGCGCTCACCCTGCGCGCCGACATCTGAAACCTGGCCCGCAGTGGATTTCCTTTCAGTGGCCAGGTTCTGATGTCGGCGCGCTGTGCTAACCTGACCCAGCAGCGTAGTTAGTGCGATGTGCCGGCTGGGATCAGGTGAGCACTGTTCAGCCAATCAGGGGAGGGGAAACTTCATTCATAAGTCTGAGAGTAAGAACTGTCAAACTCATGAGAAGTACTGCACCCCAAAACGCTACTTAAACTTTAAATAAAATTTAAAAAAACATCCCAATCATTAAATTAAGTATAAATAACTTTAAAAAAATAATTTAAACAAGAATTTTTTTTTTGAAAAAAATAATTTTTTAATGAAAAGGGTCTAAAACTAAACTTACCTTATTGTAGATTCTTTAAAATAATAAACCTGTGAAAAAAATAATTCTAAATTGCACTAAAACACCACTTACCTGTAAAAAATAAATACTTACGTGTGCTTTTTACAAGCGTAAAGACCGGAGGGCTTTACACATGCGCAAATTCCCCAAAACAGAGGAAATCCAAGACGCACGCGCTGCCCCCTACAGCGCACGCGCTAGCCTCTTCAACTCTTGGGTGAGAGAAGAGGAAATGCCGGTTTTCAGCGCATGCGCTGTGCATGCTGAAAACCGGCATTTCCTCCGGCCAGACGCGTGAGTACCCCTTCCGTACTCACGCGTTTGGGGAGGAATTTCTGCCCCATTAATCCAGTCCAACAACTCTGAGTTAGCCAATCACAGCTTTCTCTTGTGTATTGGACCCTTTGGGCGGGGAATTTTGCACACAGCCCTTGCAAGGCAGAACGGCAGGGGCCTCACCAGGTATAAAGATAGATGCTGAGAAGCTATCTCTCTCTCTCTTACTTCGCTGGACCACAGGTGAGCAGAGTGTTCTGACTCCTCAACAAGGCAACCTAGCAGGAGTTTGGGGTGGTGATTTGAGGGTAATTGCTAAGATTGTTTAAATAACATTGTAGTCATTTTATCCCTCGTTTTCGCCGTCTGTAACCCCCCTGTTATATAGTTTTACTGTAATTACTGTGTTCGTGTGGCATAGTTTATTCTCTTGATTGTAGTTTATTTAGGTAATAAAACTTGATTTTTCTCTCATCCAAACTACGTGTCTGTTTTAATATCAATAATTATAAGCCCTGCAGTCAGAACTGGAAGGTGGGGTAGCGATTCGAAACCGCTGTTTTAAAATTGGTTTTATTGGAATTGGTCTGAGTGCAGGCAAAGGCTACAAGACCAGGAAAATTACTTTAAACCAGTTTAAAGAAGCCCCAACCCTTACAATGGCGACCGCGGGCAGGACTGCAGGCCGTTTTTGATATGATATGTGGTCTGGATCTAGAGAAAGCATCAGTTATTGTCTTTCTTGCTTTCAGTCTGTGGGCAGCCCTGCGGAAGGTAGTGGCAGTGTGTAAGCTGACCTATTGGGGTATAGGTGGCTGGGCTAGGAAGGGTGAGATGGGAAAGCAGGAGGAGTTTAAAGAGGCCAAGAATCAGGAGTCCCAGCTTGAAAAATGCCAGGCGGAGGTAGAATGCCTCAGAGAGGTGTATGAGGCCAGAGCTAGTGGTATGAGGGTGCGGGAAGAGAATGCACGCCTCACACTAGAGGTCACGAAATGCCAGGCATTTATAGAGCGCCTTGTGCAGGAAGTCACAGAGGCGAGGGACAGAGAGACGAGGCTACAAGAGGAGAATGCACACCTCACCCAAGAAGCTAGCGAGGGAGAGAGCCATGCGAGAAACGAGATAGAATTCCTGAAGTACCAAATCACTGAGGCCAGGGAAAATGAGATGAGACTGCGGGAAGAGAATGCCAGGTTTGGTGAAGCAGATCATGGCCCCTGTAGGGCAGAGATAGAAAGCCTTAACATGGCTTTAAAGGCATCAAAGGGAATGATTTGCATGATCAGCCCAAAGGCAGGTCAGCCGGATTTTACTGGCAGCCCAAGTGAAACCATCCCACAGGCAACACCCAGGGAAAGGCTGGCTAGGGAATTAGAGACCCCAAGACCGCAGCCCACAGCTCCGAGTCTTGAGGAGCTCTGGCAGCGAGGAGGGGTGGAAAATGGGGTGGTAGGAGAACACCAGCAGGTCCCGCTAGGCAGGCAGGGACCAGGATCAGTGTACCCCCTCCAACAACGGAGGTACGGTCCGCCTGTGAGAAGTGAGCCTGAGAATAGGAATCCTCAGCCCACAGCAAGTTTGAGTTCACAGGCAAGCACTGTGGCTTGTGTGGGGGGAGGAGCCATTCATGTTCAGAGTAAGCTGTTTAAAGCCAGGGAACAGGGAAGGAGAGTTCTGGGACCCCTGTAGAGCAGGTCCAGTAGCAGAAATCCGGGACAAGGGAGGCACACAGGGGATAGTTTTGGCCCCAGAAAAAAGGCAGGTCCAAAATTCCCCAGTTAAAGCCACCTGGGTGAGGGAACATGAGTTTGCTGTCCATGCAAGTTCAAGTTCACCGCATGTAAAGGCAGGCACTGGGACCTGTTTAAAGGGACCAGCTTCTCAGCCAGCTTCTAGAGTGGTCCCCCCCATGATGTGGGATCCTGCGGGGGCAGGGATAGCAATCCCTCTTGCAGGAGACATAGGGAGGGAGCTGACACCATGTTTTAAACATGGGGAGGAAAATTTCCAGCCACCAGCAGCGGGTGGTGAGAGTATACCTGCCCCCAGCACAGGAGTGGGCAGGGAAGAGCAGGCAAACCCAGAGAGAGATTTGCACCGGCAGGCTGCCAGGTACATTATACAGTGCGGGCTATTTGGACATGGGGGAGAAGGTTCCCAGCCAGCTGGGGCTGTGACCCAAGCTCAGGGTCCGCCAGCCAAAGTTTCCCCCAGAGAGACACCCCTCAGAAGGTCTCAGCGGGTGCCCCAGCCTAAGAAAGCATGGTCACCCACTTTACAGTGGAGTAGGGCGGTCTCCCGAGCCAGGGAGAAGCCAGAGAACAGAGGCCCCCACTCAACAGCCATAAGCTGCAAGGGACCAGAGACAGGAGGCAGTCCAGCTTCGCTGCAGCCAGCAGCAATCTGTGACTGTGCCAGAGATTAGTCTGGCCGTCCGGAGACAGGCGGCATCTGTATTATAGCTATGTGTGTGTATATAGCGTGCTTTTAAGGTGTATTTTAGTTTCACATAACTAGTTGTAAGTTTAAGTTTAAAGAGTTTAAGTTTACATGTGTGCCGAATGTTTGTGTTTTGGTCCGAGGTCGAGGGACCCGACCATGTCTCCACCTAAGGCAGCAGGTCAGTGAGACCTGGCTGCATGTCCCTTTTAAATTTTTGCAGGAGATGGGAAAATGAAGCAGCCATGTTCGCCCAGCCCGAGCTGGACATCGAATGAAGATACGGAATGTTGGGGATCACCTCGCCACTGGACGAATCCAGGAGACCCCGCAGCGATCTTCGGGAAAAACCGGACAGAGTCCAGAGGAACTTGCCTACTCCTCCTACGGGGAGGAGATGGCCCCAGCTGGGTGGGGCACGGCCCCCAACCCAGCACTATCCTGACCGAAGTTCACGTGCGGGAGACCTCGCTTTTGAGGAGTCACAATGGGGAAGCGCGCGCGCCTTGTGATAGGGACACGTTCCCCAGGGGTGGGTGGTGATGGCCCGGGAATGATTGTATAGAGGAGGGGGAGACCCAAGAGTCGCGTGGGTGCGGTCGGGGGAGGGAGGAACTCCCCCGGGGGCCCACGGGCAAAGAGGATAAGTGTGGCTGGGAAGGATGAGTGGGTGGCCGGATCAGTGTGGGGCCAGGGAGAGCTGCCACACAGGCACCCATCATTTTCTGCAGCCAGTTGAGGGAAGACGGGAGGGGGAGGGACTGGGAGTCATGAGATCCCATACTCCCGGTCTCGGTCTGTGCCAAGGTAATTTTAAACGTGAGGGGTACCCCGCCTCCACAAAGGGACACGGGAACGGCTCGGGGCTGGCGGAGCAGGCTGGTCTGTAAATCCATTCTGCCTGTTTTTAAAGTTTAAGACATTAAAGGGGGGTGGAAGGTACTTTTACTGCCCGGGTGGGAGGAGCAATACCCACTCGAATTTCGCGACCCATCATTGGCACGTGATCGGGGTTCATTTAAGCATGTTGTTTAATGATTTTTTTGTATTTTGTGTTGCAGCCCCAAGTTGAGCAGAGGCGTAGGATCCTCTCCGTGCTTGGGACCAGTTTGTGACAACTCCAAGTTGAGCAGAGGCGTAGGACCCTCTCCGTGCTTGGGATCAATTTGATTACATTGTGTAACTAAGATTGCAACATTTTGTAATAACTTATGATGTAAAAAAGTGATTGTAAATTTGGTTTACACTGTATAATTTTACAAGCGTGTAGGGGTACGAGACCACTTATTGAAAACTGAAGTATCTGGAAGATGCCGACCGTACCATGGTTTTTTTCTTGAATTTAAGGGGAATAGACGGGACGGGGATCAGTGGCAGATAGCTATTAGGTAAATACAGGGGATGGTTGTTTGTGGGGGGTCAGAAATTATTGCTCATTTCTTCAAGAGGATACTACAAGCAAGCTGGAAGTATCCAAGGGTGGACTGTAAGAATTCGCAATAATTTACAGTTCTGAAGATCAATTTTTTTGATTAAAGAATCCCTGGGTGTAGTGCTTTTAAATTTCCAGGGATAAAAATGGCTGTCGCACCACATGGCCGAAGACAAAGGCGGCTTGGAATGCAGCTTTCTGTGTCTGGAAGTAAGTTTCACTGAAGACAAAGGACAATGCTTTGTTTACAAAGCAACTGAATGCTATTAGCATTTGTTTGTATATCGAGTGGATACATCTAAACTGCAGAAGAGACTTTTGTACCTTGAATGGGAAACGTTTAACAATTGAATGGGTCTAAATCACCTAGCATTCTGGACAACAGAGCAGTTGTATTTCCCCTTTGTTCCAGCCCAGGGAGCTCCGGAAGACACATTAACCCAGTCCAACCACTCTGAGTTAGCCAATCACAGCTTTCTCTTGTGTATTGGACCCTTTGGGCGGGGAATTTTGCACACAGCCCTTGCAAGGCAGAACGGCAGGGGCCTCACCAGGTATAAAGATAGCTGCTGAGAAGCTATCTCTCTCTCTCTCTCACTTCGCTGGACCACAGGTGAGCAGAGTGTTCTGACTCCTCAACAAGGCAACCTAGCAGGAGTTTGGGGTGGTGATTTAAGGGAATTGCTAAGATTGTTTAAATAACATTGTAGTCATTTATCCCTCATTTTCGCCATCTGCAACCCCCTGTTATATAGTTTTACTGTAATTACTGTGTTCGTGTGGCATAGTTTATTCTTTTGATTGTAGTTTATTTAGGTAATAAAACTTGATTTTTCTCTCATCCAAACTACGTGTCTGTTTTAATATCAATAATTATAAGCCCTGCAGTCAGAACTGGAAGGTGGGGTAGCGATTCGAAACCGCTGTTTTAAAATTGGTTTTATTGGAATTGGTCTGAGTGCAGGTAAAGGCTGCAAGACCAGGGAAATTACTTTAAACCAGTTTAAAGAAGCCCCAACCCTTACATCTCCTCCATCCCCACAACACCCCTCCGATACCGGATCTCCTTAATTCTGCCCTCTTGAGTATCCCTGATTATAATCGCTCAACCATTGGTGGCCGTGCCTTCTGTTGCCAAGTCCTAAGCTCTGGAATTCTCTGCCTAAACCTCTCCGCCTCACTACCTCTCTTTCCTCCTTTAAGACGCTCCTTAAAACCTACCTGCCCTAATTTCTCCTTATGTGGCTCGGTGTCAAATTTTTTGCCTTCTAATACTGCTATGAAGCACATTGAGATTTTTACTACATTAAAGGTGCTATATAAATACAAGTTGTTGTTGTTATTGATTTGACTTTGAATTCATCCCCTTTAATTCACCCTCCCACTCACTCCTTCTGCTGTTTATTTCCTAATACTTAAAATTTTATTGGTTAAGGAGATACACAGTTTCTTGCCCTGTTAGCTCAGGTCCCAGATGCCTGGTTTCCCTCACTGTGCCATTATCAGCTCACACTTCCAGCAACATAGTGCGCAAAAAGATTTTGAGCTGAAGGGTGCAGGTGCCAGTCTAACTAATGGCAGACGCCACTGGATGCTCTGCCACAGAAAATTCTGGCTCAATGATGCCCACTGAGCAATTTCAGTAAATTCTGGTGCATGTTACACTTTTGTCTGTGCAGGTTATTGGAAAAGATCCTATGGCAATTTTTCAAAGAAAAGCAGGGAATTCTCCTGGTAACTGGGCCCGCATTCATCCCTCAACTGATGCCACTTGCACACATTAAGTGGTCATGTTGTTTGTGAGGCTTTACTTGTGCAAAAATTGGCTGTTGTGTTTGCCTGCAAAACAACGGCAAATATGCCATATTTCAGGAGTAATTCATTGGCTTTGAAGTGCTTTGAGATGTCAATGGTGCTGTTTAAATGAAAGCTCTTTCTTTGGCTTAGACAATTTTCCCACAGTTTTAACCTATGTCCAAAATTGAAGGGTCTTACTAATACCAATTTATAACCTACTTTGCTCATCATTTACATTTACTTAGCATATCTCACCATGCCAAGGCTCAGGATGAAACTTCAATCAGCTTAAGTAGGCTTGTCACTCTGTGGCACATTAGCCAATCAAATACATATAGCTGTTTTACTGCTGTATTTTAATCCCTGTGAGAGAGGCACTTCAATTCTCCTCTTAAACTCATTGCAAATATTAATGTAGCACAGAGAGCAATCAGAGGAATTACAGGGTGTTTTGGGACCCAAGCACTGTAAATACAAGTGCAGTTTCCATTTTATCAATCTTCCCTCTCCATCACTGTTGGCAACTTCAGGCACTGTAGGATCTATGAGTGGAAACAAGCCAACAAAAGAATTCTCGTAGGGATTTCACACCACATGGACTGAACTGAAATTAGTATTAAGCTAATATGAAGCTACCAAGGATTATACAAAGCATCTGTTCACCCATGGTTCTCAGTCCTGGGACTCCTATGGTCAGGCTCGTGGCATATTGACACCATGTACTTAGCCATTCCCCAAATCCTCAAACTATCTTGAAGGCAGACAGTCTTGTGTCAAAACCTCAGGTTTAGATGTGGAGGGGTGGGAGGAGGCTTGTGTGGAGCATAAACACCAGTGTGGACCAGCTGGGACAAATGGCCTGTTTCTGTGCTGTACATTCTATGTAATTCTATTGACCAACATCCTTTAAGAGTTAGTACAAAAGCAAAATACTGCGGATGCTGGAAATCTGAACTAACAACAGAAAATGGTGGAAACACTCAGCAGGCCAGGCAGCACCTGTGGAGCAAGAAACAGAGTTTTTTTTCCAGTTCTGATGAAGGGTCCCAGACCTGAAACGTTAACTCTGTTTCTCTCTCCACGGATGCTGCCTGGCCTGCTGAGTGTTTCCAGCGTTTTCTGTTGTTATTTCATCCTTTAAGAGTTGTTTGTTCATGAAGAACTGCACAAAGTCTGATCAGAAAAATCACTATCCTCTCTGAAAATACTGAAGATGCTAAAAGGTTTGAAGGGACTCCTCAGCATGGATTAACAGCTTCAAAACTCATTATTTTTTGACTCCCAGCGGCTCATTGTGCCAGACGGTCCTTGTGGTGCTCTTAGTTTTACTGATGTCACACAGATGAAATTACACCAAATAAATCTCCCTTGCTGTGATCTGTCAGCTGTCATATGTGGTCTAGCTTTGCCTTTATTTTGACTTTACGCTATTTGGGTTCTGCCATGCGTGTAGCGTGACAAGCACAACTGGGTCAACAAATGTGGTTGCACAGCTGATATTATGTCCCATGTCAAAAGAAAGTGGCCATGGTGTGCAGCAATGCATCACAACAAAAGAAAGCCAGAGGAGCAAAAAAAAATACAGTGGGCTTGCTTCCAAAGAGATCAATCTCTGACACCAGTCCACATTTCAGCTCAACAGATGGCTTCAAGAAAAGGTGCTGAGATACAAAATACCACTTAGCATATTTACTCCTGGCTCTTGAGCCCCGAGTGGTCATTTGAATACATTTATATTCATCTTGCTGTTCAGATATAGCAAGGTCAGCACTGGCCTGCAAGAATCCAAGATCTAATCCAAAGAAAAATTCGGCTTCTTCACAGTCCAAAATAGTACCAAGGAAAATGATATAGAAAAATGGACGTCTTTCAAGCACCTTTTTTTTTGCTGCTAATTAAGAAAGGGAGTTATCTTTTCTGGCTATTGTTTCCCATTACAGTTGGAGGCAGAATCTTGACTGTAATTGTTGGAGTATGTAGACTTTCCATCCTTTTTCTCCTTTAGTGGAGGGATAAAACTGGCTTGTTCACATTATATATTTCCAGGGATGTACTGCTTATCTCTCTCTTTGTAACATGTTGTGATTGGCAGCTCTGTGCATATCTTACAGAAACAAATTAGCAACACTTCAACAGGAAGCAGTTCTGCCAGGATTTTCAATGCAGAGGTCGACACAAGGCCACAAGGGACCATACTATTATGCTATTAGTCCTGATAGAATATGAGAACTAAATAGAAATAGAAAGATAAGAATGGTGAAACCAAGACTGAAAATTCAAATAATAAAAAATTAGACATGGTAGAACTGCCTTTCTAACAAGAATTGGCTCTTACTACATTCAATGTATTATAAATAATGAAATTCAGATAAATCAGAAGCACTTTGCTTAAAGTTTGTTCTTTACAATATTTAATTGAAAATCAGAACCCATATCTTACAACTCACATGTGAATGTTGAACATTAATTGCAGTGAGTGTGTTCACTGTTAACCATTTTGTGTGAGAACAACACTTAAATTTGAATTAGCAATGCTTATGAAGTTAAAGTAATATATGTATATATATCTCCAAAATGTCATAACTCGTATCAGATTAGCTCAAACAAGACAACAGTAACTGAGATTCCCTGGGGAAAAAATTTGGTTGCTTTGCGCTTCTCGTTAGTGCCCTAAGAGGGTGCTAATGGGGCACAAAGTAACTAGCGCCCGGACATGGCGATGTTTGCGCCACTCGCAAAATTGACCAGACATTTTGCAGTGGTGCTAAACACAACCACCATGATCTCCTGCACCCGCAGATCGTGACGTCAGTCAAGCATGCAACGCCCAGGTAGCGCCCCAGACCGGATATTGAGTGGCGCCCCCTGCCTTACCGCCTGCCACTAGCACAACAAGTTGAGGGGAGCGTTCTGCAGTCGGGAAGGGATGGGGGAGCGCTATTTAAAGGTGGCCACTTCCTGCCTTTTTTTGTCAGCGACATTTTTGCACCACGCATTCTGAGAGAGAGAGAGAGAGAGAGAGAGAGACTTCTGGAGAGATTCAACGCTGTGTGAAGGAGTTTTGGGTACTGAGCAGCACTTTGCAGGTTCATTTTGATTTGACCTTCCTTGCATCGATTTAGAAGAGATGATGGGGACTGCACTCTGAAATCTTTCCCTGGGTCTCTCCATTGTTCTTTCCAGCAGATTTGATGTACAGGTCTCTCCAGGCCGAGATCCAAGGCTGTAATGAGCAGGGTGTGGATGGAAAGCAAGATCGACCCTCCCCTTTAAGAACTGGCTGGCACCAGTGTGTCTGTGTTCCATTGCTGACTGATATCACATGAGCTTTGCCAGCGCTCTGAGGTAGCGCCTCGCTCCTCGGCGTTAGCGCCTTGAGAGGTGTGTAGCGTCTGATTTAGCGCTCCAATCACCTCCAGGGGCGATAGAAGCCAAGTTTGCAGTCAAAGGCGATAATTAGCAGCAGGCGCTAAACTTTTTGCCCGGCCGATAATTGCGCCCCGAACGGGGCGATACCGAATTTCTCCCTCCCTGAGTTTTTGCAACCAATACAGATCTATCTGAAAGTGGAGTCCAGACAAAGGCCTTCTGCACTTTTACCACCCAGTGTCGGTGTCCAAACCGAATGCAGAATAAACCTTTCTCAAATTTAGCCCCAAGATCATGGGGACAACGTTAATCTAACCTGCCTGTCGGGAAACTGAGTGGATCGGGCGCAACGTTGGTTTTACACCCTGCCCGATATTACTCTCCATTGAAAAGTAATATTGGGCAGGATGCAAAGCCAGCATCCAATCCTATCCTGTGGCAAGTTAGGGTTAAAATTACACCCCCCACCCATCCCCCGCCCCCCAACATGTTTTAACTGAACTTCCTGAGCGAGAGTATGAACATGGTGTTAAATTGTAGGCCTATTAGAGATCAGATTTAAAATGCACTAAATTCATACAGCACCCATTTAGCCAGCACCAGTTCTAAAGCCAGGACAGTGCTGTAAGTCAATGTCCATCCAGGTCCAATTTTGAGTAATATTTTAGAAGTATTTTTATTGTACCAATCTGTCCGAATCCACTAGAGGAGCATGGATCAGCTCAAATGAGGCAGTGCAGTTAAGATCAATTCACAGGTTGAACTCCAGAATCCAAGGGCCAGTCTAAGCCATTGACTTCCATCCATGCAGAGTTTAATTTTTTGCATTTACACTAAGTTTAGTGTCAGTGCAAAGCAGTTTTGACTTTACACCAATGCTATATTTGCTTAGTGTAAATGGATGTTAAAGCCTGAACTAACTCAGAGGCAAAGTGAATGAGTCTCCCTCCTCCCTGCTTTGATATGAGGTTAAGCCCGGATTCTGCATTCAGACCAAATTTGCACTATAACAGCAATTAAAGTTTACCTTTAATTTTTTTTGGTGTCTACAATATAATTGCAACATCAAAAATAGTCATTTTTTTTCCAATTTCCTTTCTTACCCATCAATAACAGCGACTGGGGTATGGATTTCTGAGTCCTCCTGTAGCTTACTTAAATGGCCTTTCTTCAGATATGAGCATGAAGTTTCATCAGCCTAACTGATTATGGGGGTTATCATTGCACAGTCTGATCCTATCTTCACTCAATGTTCACACACACATCCAGCAGACTCAGTTTCACATCACATAATAGATTACCTACTGAGTCAACATAGTCAGGATTGGAATCAAAAGGTTGCCAGTAAAGCTAGATGGCCCCGTAATGCAGTCCACTGAAGTACCAATGGGCTACACTATGGAGTGAGAAGATGAAGCTCAGTATTAACAATGGGGTGTTAGAAACACGGGTGTCTAAAAATGTATATGGCTACACGAATAATACTGTGTTTCAATGATAAGTTTCGTTTTCCTGGAAAGCTTGCATTAGAAGTTGTGACAGACTTTTTAATCAGTTAGATTAGGTGAAATATAAACATTCCACACGGGGGCCATAGGATGGCCCTGCCAGGCTAGTTATCTGTTGTTTGTAAGTTAAGGTTTTGACTTTGTTAATGTATCTTTAATTTGGTCAGTGAAGGCCCAACCTATGTTTCTTCCATTATTACTAATAACCATATTATAATCTCTACAGATAGAATTTGGAGTTTGTTTAGCAGAACTGCTTGTGAAGATAATTAAAAGTTAATTAGGAAAAGACATAGAATGAAAGGAATTTGAGGAGGCTAAGGTATCCATCTTAGAATGGGCCATTTGCTAGATGAAGGTGAGATAGCAACTGGCTAACGTGCAACAGCTCTGGCTGGGGTCACGATTAAAAGGGATAGGGCTGGGCCTTGTACTTGCTGGGTTAAGGAGCATGGAGTCAAGAGAGATAAGATGGATTCCAATGGAGGAACCTTCAAAATGTAAAAATAAGAAAGGTAAATTGAATGAAGTAACGAGACCCTCTTTTGGGGAGGGCTTTCATCCAAGAACCAAGACAAAGAACTTGACCTGTCATTGGTTGATGAAGATTTGGAGGAACCTCTATAGGTTAAATGGTCCTGTCAATAACCTGGCCTCAGGCCCACCTCTAAAATGAGATTAAAAGTGACACCCCAAGGGGTTGTCCACAGAAACGGTGGAGGGGAGAGTCGAACAGAGGTTGCGAAGAGAAGTTGGACTGGTCGAACACCACGTGATCCCACGCTCGCCATCAAATGTCCGAGAGAGAGAGAGAGAGAGGCCAGAAGCCAGAGAACTGTTCATGCATGCCAGCCATCTGTCTGATTGGGTCCGGGACCAGCTGCTTGTCACAGTCGTATGTTTTTGCTGTATTGCTAGTGTGTTATATTCCGCCCTAAACTCTGATTAAACACAATGACCCAGACATTCGGGTCGGAGGCTTCCTGCGGATGCAAGCCCCCGACCTACACTTACCTAGCGCGCCGGCCGTTGAGCTGTGGGCCCGCGTGGTATTCCAATCCTGGGCCTCCTCCAACTGCCAGCGCGCAGTGCTTGCGTATCCCAGGGGCGCAGTTAGTTCGATGCGTCCCCTGGGATCACGTGGGCCATGGAGAGCCAATGGTAGCAGGGAATGTCCATTCATAAATTTGACAGGAAGAGCTGTCAAAACTATAAATACAAATCAGCCCCAAAATATAACTAAAACTTCAAATACATTTTCAAAAAATCACATTTTTAAAATAACTATTAAATTACATAAAATAACTATTTTAAACAATAATTTAAATTTTTGAAAAAATTAATTACAGTTTCTAACGGGGCTAAAAATAAACTTACCTTTCTTTAAAGTATTTAAAAATAATAAACCTGTGGAAAAAATGTTTTAATTTTACTTAATTCACCACTTACCTTGTTAAAAGCAAGCCTTGCGACTGCTTTTTAAAAGTGTAACTCCTGGAGACATACCCTCCCAGAGAAACCTGCGGAAAAAATGTAAGTTCCAGGCGCACGCGCTGCCTCTCCGGCGTACGCGTTCGACCTGTGAACCCCTTCCTGTAAGGGAACGGAAGTTCTGGTTTCCCGCGCATGCGCAGTGCATGCACGAAACCGGCACTTTCATTGGGTCTATGCGTGAGTACCCAGCGCGTACTCACCCGTGGGGGCCCGAATTTCCGGGCCATTATACCCACCATATTGGTTTGCACTCGATCATGTTTACCAGAGATACTTGAATCTCTAGAGGGGTCAGCTCAAAGAGAGAGGCACTGAATGAAGGCAAGGCACTTCCATACCGATGGGGATGCAGTGCCGGGTGTGGGGGGATGGGGGCGTGTGGAATTAAGTATAGACCAACCTGTGCCAGTCACATACACCTGCACTTTTGCTTTGTGAGTGGAATGGCATGGGACCTGAAAAGGAGGGAAAGAAAAAAAAGGTTAGGGCCTAGAAATCCGCAGTATTACCACTGGCCGTTAATGCTCGTTTCGGAAAACAAATGGCATATGCCTCACTTCTGCCAACTTCCAGCGCTGGACTCGGTCGCTACCATTGGCAGCGCTGACCCCAGAAAATAAATCGGCAGAGTGTGACTTGACACCACATCTGCAAACTTCAACCTTTTCACTGAGTTTACCGTCGGGTCCTAAGCACACTCAGAAAAGCGTGCGTGAAGCAGCCCTGCAGCGATGCTGTCAGCGCTTCTTAAAGGGACACCTACATCTTTCAGATAAGTTTCCATTTAAGCTTTTTGACAGTTTTTAAAATATTTTATTGAAGTCGTGGCTTGATGCAATAGATGTTAAATGTTTTTAAAGTGTGCAGGGAGTACTGCTGGATGCTTGTAAGGCTTTGGATGATAAAGGGAAGGCCTCTGAGAAGACAGAAAATGCTGGAAATACTCAGCTGGTCAGGCAGCATCCGTGGAGAGAGAAACAGAATTCAGGTCTCAGGTCGAGATGTTGCCTGACCAGCTGAGTATTTCCAAAATTTTCTGCTTTTATTTCAGATTTCAGAGGGAAGAGGAAGATGTAGAAGAAGAGGAAGCAGTAGTGGAGGAAGCAGAAGAGGAAGAAGCTGAAGAGGAAGAAGCAGAAGGAAGAATGCAACCCAGACAGCCCCTTTCTGGCCGGGATACCCGGGATGGAATCATCCGCCTGCTATGTTCATTAATAAATAGACATTCTTATTATGAACACTGCTAGCTTTTGCTAGTTACTTTATTGAGCACATGTGGACTGGTACAGTATCTGTAGAGGCTTCCATCTTGACTGCTGCCTTGTGGGTAGCCTAGTGCCTCATGGGTAATGTAGCCTTAATATATATACAGCTGGGTAGTGTAGTCTTATACATACAGCTATATACAGCTCTACGGCTCCACCTAGTGTCCACTATAGAATGACATGTTATTGATCGTTACATCCCCCTTTCTTTGAGGTTTAACAAAATCAATATCAATCAACTTTCAAGAAAACAATAAAGATAATATCAGTATCACTTTTGTTAGTGCTCTATAAACACAAACATTTTCAAAACAGTCAACACATTTTCAAAGCTTTACATTGTACTCAAAGATTAAGTCTATCAGGCTCTTTTACTTCACGTGTGGATCTTCTCAACACGGGTAAGTCTGATGTGTCTTCATGAGATTGTTCTGGCGGTGAATGACAAGATGCAGTTGCGGCATTGTCATCAATCTGCTCTTGTATAGATCGAGGTCTCCTTGCGATCTTTGCTTGGAGAGGGTTTCAGTGTTTCCTTCACTCTTCATGCCATAACTCTCAATGTAGTCAATGCACTCTCGAAAAACTGCTGGCAGCTGGATCCCATCATACAGCATAGTCCTCTCAGCAGCCTCGGCTAATGGAACACCAAAGATTGGCCTGAGGGAAGGAGGAGTATCCACCGGAACTGCTTCCTGCTCTGGTGCAGGTTTCTTCTTTTTCTTTTTCTCTTTCCACTGCTTAACAACATCTGCTGCGGTTATATCTTTGGACTTTTTCTCCTTGTGTTTTTCCTCTTTGTGCTTTTCTTCCTTTGGCTTCTCTTTGACCTTAAAGTATTTTTCTTTCTTCTTGGAGAAACTAGGCTTTTTGAAGACATGGATACCCTTTGGCCTTTTCATCCTTGATGGGCTCTCTGCTTCATCACCTGAGTCATCTGGTCTGCTTATGGCACAGTTTATACGGTAGACTCTCTTGACCAGTTCTAAGTCTTCACAAGCTTTGTCACCTAGTATCGAATCAAGTCTTTCAGCCACAACAGAAAACATGAGATGATGCACTTTGTCTTTGACTGTCACTTTAAGTCTGCATACACCTAAGCTATCTATTTTCTGTCCATTATAGTCCTTCAGTAGTACTGACTTTTTCTGTATTTTGGGCTTTTCTTTCATATTGTTAATGTCACTCATACTGATTAAGTTTGCTTTTGCCCCAGTGTCTAGTTTCAAGGTAACGAATGCTCCATTTACCTGCAGTGGGATCATCCATTTGTCCACTTTTACTGCATTAACTTTATGTTCAGCATTGTCCATTTCTGAGGGCTGCATATTTTCTGTATCCTTTTTGATATCGTCACATGATACCATTCATACAAAAATTGTCTCACTTAAATCAGTGTCCTCAATTACATTAACTCATTGCCCTTTCTTAGTTTTTACTTTTGAAAAGCATTGTTTGGCAAAGTGATTCTTTCCATTACACTTTGTGCACATTTTTCCAAACGCTGGGCATTGTCTTAACTGGTGTTTGTAACCACAGCGTTTACAATTAAAAATTTCATCCTCCGATTGCTTTTCATTTCTGTTCTGCCCACGTTTCTTCCCCTTGTAGGACACAGCACCGACAGCAGCATTTTCACTCATTACAATCGCATCATTATTGATTTCACTGAAAGTCTTCGCGTGCTTTCGAGCTAGCTCGCTGGCTTGGCATATTTTCACCGCATTTTCCAAATTTAGTTCGGTTTCTCTCAACAGACGTTCCCTGACTTTTTTATCATGAATACCAAACACAATCTGGTCACGAATCATGGATGCTTTGAGCTCAGAGAAATTACATGTCTGTGCTTTCAGTTTCAGATCAGTTATAAAGCTATCAAAAGTCTCATTTTGTTGCTGTGTCCGAGAACGGAAGATGTATCTTTCATAGGTCTCATTCTTTTTGGGAGAGCAATGTGCATCAAATTTTTTTAGCACATCTTCTAATTTTTCTCTGTTCTCCGCTGGATTAAATACAAATGTATTAAATACCTCTATCGCCTGTGGGCTTGCAACCGTAAGCAGCAACGCTATCTTCCTTGCGTCTGGCTTCATACCGAATCCGATGGCTGCAATGTAGAGTTCGAATTGCTGTTTAAAAGTCTGCCAATTGTAGTCGATTTTTTCTGTGAGATTCAAATGCTCTGGTGGCTTCAAATTCTCCATGTCGCTTTTCACAATTTTCAGCAGATCTTCACCATCCTGGTACCATGTTATGTTCATTAATAAATAGACATTCTTATTATGAACACTGCTAGCTTTTGCTAGTTACTTTATTGAGCACATGTGGACTGGTACAGTATCTGTAGAAGCTTCCATCTTGACTGCTGCCTTGTGGGTAGCCTAGTGCCTCATGGGTAATGTAGTCTTAATATATATAGCTGGGTAGTGTAGTCTTATACATACAGCTATATATAGCTCTACAGCTCCACCTAGTGTCCACGATAGAATGACATGTTATTGATCGTTACACCGCCTGCGGTACCAGTGAGCACAACCCCAATTCCCCTTTCAACATTTGTCCCTCAACTTACCTTCCCTCTGTTACTGACCATCACAGTGTCCTCTTGACCACAATGCTGAAATAAAAGCCACCAGAAAGCAAACTTCCCAATTCAACTTTATACATCTATCCATTCAATATGACATAAAGAAATCAACTAATCACCATTGTACATTTCCCTTAGTGTACTGATGTCACGCAGTGCTACCCCAGTGGCTGCAGCATGGCTGGTGGAAGGCTGTTGACTTTCAGTGGGGGTCACTGCAGATGGCCTTGCAGGACGACTTCAAGGAGCTGGTGGCTGGGAGTGTGAAATCGAGTGACATTGCTGCTGCTTCTTCTTCTTCACTCTCCTTTCCCTCTTCTTGGCTAACAACTGGCTGGGCAGGCTGGATTTCTTGGGTGTGTGAAATGAGGAAGGGTGAAGTTGTGGTGAGGGGAGGGCAGGAAAGCAAGAGGTGCATGCTTACACCATGCGCACCTTCTAATTTAGAAGATATTGTGTGATGAGGGGGAGGTGCAATGTGAGAAGGAGGATAATGTATGAGGATACCAGTCTTGCACGGTAGGTTTAGCGCTGTGCTAATTTAAATTAGCAGGCAGCAGCAAAATACCTGCGCTGTGACAGCAGGTTTCTGGCCTACTGCAATTTCTAGGCCAAGGAATCTAAAATGAAAAAAAAGTTCAGACAGCTGTGTATGTACAGAAGACTGAACCCAATGCCGCATCTGTGCAAATAGTGACAGTGATTTGAGCTTCCCAATGCCTCAGTTCTCCTGGAAATCTTGCTATCAATGCACTGAAGTTTGTTGTTTTCTTTCAGACACTGGCAAGGCTACATTTATTGTCCAGCGGTAATTGCCATTGATTGTTTTCACAACTGAATGGCTTGCTGGCCACTTCAGAGACCATCATAACTACTACACTACTGTACCCCAGTGAGTGGATGATATCATGATTTTAACATTAATTAACATGAGATGGAAATTTCTCAACCTTTCTACAGTGATGGAGGGATTTCATTTTACTTACTCAATCAGAATCAATATTCATTGCTTCTTAATGTCATAGCACTTAGATAGCAAATTACATTTCATCATGTGCCAACCCGCAATAAATACTATGATCTTACTAGAGTTGTGATACACGTGTACTGTGGTTTCTTTTTAAAAAACACATAGTTTTTGTCCAGTTGGTGGTGAACCTAAATTGCATTGGGTGGCGCTACATATTTTTGAAAGACCAACATTAGCTTGCACTTTTCAGAATATTCGTTCGTTAATTCTTCCATCACAAATTCTATTTCCAACGATCTTTTGTGGTGACAATTAATGGCATTCTGTGATGAGCTGATAAGACAGCATAGGCCCGGTTTTATGAAATCGTTGGGGAGCTCCACCCATCGGGAGCACATTTTGAAAAACGGTGGGTACGCTTCCCACGATTTCATAAAATCGGCCTTTATATCTTCAAAGTGAGATTTACGCTGTCAGTATTATTGTCCCCTCGTGCATATTGATCTCAAGAATCCAACAGCCTGTGGCTACAGCTTTGGGACAGCAGTCGATTATAAAATTTGAAAAGAGGATACACTATACTTTCTAAACCAACATGACTCCCAAAGCAAGTTGAATAACTCCATTCATTGTGAATGTGCAGGGGAGGGACAGCAGGCTCTATATATTTGTTTGCAATGTCATATTAGAAATGGTTCTGGATAAATTATCTACCTATTTTTGGCAATCCCATGGTTTCCCCACACCATTCCTGTCTAAGAGGGCACTCCTAAACCAGTGCCCATACCATGCTTCAAGCAAGGTAGTTCTAGAAATGTCTTATTATAATCAACAACTTTATAAAAAGTCGATATTCTCCGGGGAGATATTCCCTTCCATTCAATAATGTTATCGCTTGACTCCTTCCCACAAGGTGGAAGTGCTTGGTTAATGCCTTGGAGTTTTAAAACCGTGGAAGGGAATCTCACGAAGACATTATGACAATGGAGCTAAGACAAAGAGAAATCTGCAATGCAGATGATAAGCATATCAAAAGAGACAATGGAAAAAGAAACCTTGTTGATGTTGAGCTCTTTGTTTTCATCTCCTATTATAATATGCAGTTTGAACTTGTCTAGATACTTCCACAGGTGTTAACTGAGGTAAAAACAATTGATATTCTGCCGGCTGCCAGTGATATAAAAATCTCAGACTTTATGGTTTGACAACTGGAAGTCTTTTGCTTCTTTCAAAATGGTTACAGTTCCGACAATGCAACATCGCAGCAATCATTCCCTTAGATTTCAAATATAATGTTAAGCTAAAGAAGCATATGGAACCGCAGAGCATTTCTTAAATTGCTTTAATCTCTAAATAACCACAAAGAATAATGATGTAATGCTTTGGAAGCTGTAATGCCGAAGCAATGTTCAAAATTATTCATTTTAAATGTTATGCCTTTTTTCTCCTTTAACAGCAGTGGACTTTTGCATTACTAAAGTTATTACATTCAACTAAATGCATTTCAAATATCATACTATGAACTTGGTGTCACAAGAAAAGCAATATATTAAATAGGCCTAGCCCTTTGGGTACTGAATGCCTCTTGTGATATGCTGAATCTAATTTTGATTAGAGCATCAACAGAAATAGGTTTTTTTATCTTTCAATCATGGTTTAATCTAAAATGAATTAGAAAAATATATACAGCAGCAAGCAATGGTATTTATTAATTCATATAAATTTAAGAATAAATCTGAACGGTATTGAACTTGGTTTAAAAAAGTACTTAAAATACCATAATTCTCTGACATTTCTCAAAGGGATGAAAAAAGGTACAAAACAGAATTTGAGGTTAGCATTCCACTGGTTCCTACTTGTAGCAACATAATAAGCACATTTAAAACATGTTTATGATTTTGCAAGAAATACCAAGCAGAGTAAATCTTAAACTTACAGGCAACTTCACACAGAAACCAAATGAAATCTTCACAAACACACATATCGTGCAACTCAAGTCAAAGAGACTCTGCAGCGCAATTTGTTGTCTGTCCTGCTCCTGTCACAGTAGTGATACTGCAAGTCCAGTCTGGTCAGTGTTGACCACCAAAGTGTTGATGGTGATGAACTCATTGCTAGTATGTCAACATCCTCAGCATCGAAGCTTTGACCACGCTCGATCAGCTCCGATGGATGGGCCACATCGTCCGCATGCCCGATACGAGACTCCTAAAGCAAGCGCTCTACTCGGAGCTCCGACATGGCAAGAGAGCCCCAGGTGGGCAGAGGAAACGCTTCAAGGACACCCTCAAAGCCTCCTTGAAAAAGTGCAATATCCCCACCAACACCTGGGAATCCCTGGCCCAAGACCGCACAAAGTGGAGGAGAAGCATCCTGGAAAGCGCCGAACACCTCGAGTCTCTTCGCCGGGAACAAGCGGAAGCCAAGCGCAAACAGCGGATGGAGCGCACATCAACCCATGCACCCCACCCACCCGCCCCTTCAACCACCATCTGCCCCACCTGTGACAGAGACTGTAGGTCCCGCATTAGACTCATCAGTCACCTGAGAACTCATTTTTAGTGTGGAAGCAAGTCATCCTCGGTTCCAAGGGACTGCCTAAGAAGAAGCTGGTATGCCATTGATGGTCAACGGCAGGTGGTTGGGCTTTGTCTTGTTGGAGATAGTCATTCCATGGCACTTGTGTGGTATGAATCAAGTCCTGCTACAGGCCCCCATTATTGGAGGAGCTGAGAATGGAGTTGAACACTGTCGAGCCGTTGGTGAACAGGTTCACTCCTGATGTGATGGTGATTGATGAAGTGGCTGAAGATGATTGGGCAGAGGAAACTGTCATTAAAAACTACTGCAGTGATGCCCTGAGACTCTGATTACTGCAGCCACCTACTTGTGGGTCAAGCATGTAACTGGAAGATTTTTCCCTAGATTCTCAGTTTTGCTAGTGCTCCTGGTTCTTGCACAGTCAATTTGTTGCATTGACGTCGATGGCAGCTGCTCTCACTTCTCCTCTACCATTCATCTTTAAATCAACATTCAC
This sequence comes from Somniosus microcephalus, assembly GCF_052327205.1. NCBI lineage: Eukaryota > Metazoa > Chordata > Chondrichthyes > Squaliformes > Somniosidae > Somniosus > Somniosus microcephalus. The sequence continues at coordinate 61,162,166 of NC_141000.1, read as the reverse complement.
CCAAATCCACATGGAGGAGTTAGCTGCTGAGTAATAATGTGAATAAAGTAATAGTTCGAGGTTGAAGTGAATGAAAAATATTTCACAGTAAACCAAACTGAATTGCAGAATGTGATCCCAAAACACTAATAAAAATCCTGAAATCCAATGTAATAAAAAGGAACTTAACTTATTCAGTTGCCTTGGGACAGTCGCCTGGGTCACAGGCCTTTATTTTTCACTTCTATGTTGTTTTCTGAGTTGTCGGCTTTTTTGCGCACTCTGTCAACTTTTTCAAATTTCGTAGGTTGGTACATAGGAAAAAGTGCCTGCTCCCTCATGCGCGCTATGTGTGAAAAAATGTTGTGAGATTACCACTAATAATCGAGCTAATCTGCCAGAGTTGCCAGCTGGAGTTGAGGAAACTGCATGCTCCCCTCCTGCAGCAAGTTTCTAATTCATATGTTCCCACCCGCAACAATACTAAACCAGTTATTGTAACAATTGCAGCAAAATCCATGTTGAATAGATACTGCACCAAAAGCAAGAACTTGCAGTTATATACCTCAGGATGTATGAAGCGTAGTTGCTGTTGTAATGTAGGGAAACACCTCATAAACAGCAATGAGATAGACAACCAGATCATTCTCTTTTTGGTGCTGCTAATTGAGGGATATACATTGGCCAGGATACCAGGAGAACTCTCATGCACTTCTTACATAAGAACATAAGATGTAGGAGCAGGAGTAGTCATTTGGCCCCTCGAGCCTGCTCCGCCATTCGATAAGATCATGGCTGATCTGATCTTGGCCTCAACTCCACTTCCCTGCCTGCTCCCCATTACCCTTGACTCCCTTATCATTCAAAAATCTGTCTAGCTCCACCTTAAATATATTCAATGATCCAGCCTCCACAGCTCTCTGGGGAAGAGAATTCCAAAAATTCACAACCCTCAGAGAAGAAATCCCTTCTCATTTCCGATTTAAAAGGGTGTCCCCTTATTCTGAAATTATGCCCCCTAGTTCTAGATTCCCCCACGAGGGGAATCATCCTCTCTGCATCTACCCTGTCAAGCCCCTTCAGAATCTTATATGTTTCAATAAGATCCCCTCTCATTCTTCTAAACTCCAATGAGTATAGGCCCAACCTACTCAACCTTTCTTCATAAGATAACCCCTTCATCTCTGGAATCAACCTCGTGAACCTTCTCTGAACTGCCTCCAATGCAAGTATATCCTTCCTTAAATAAGGAGACCAAAACTGTACACAGTACTCCAGGTGTGGTCTCACCAATGCCCTGTACAGTTGTAACAGGACTTCCCTGCTTTTATACTCCATTCCCTTTGCAATAAAGATCTTCCTAATTACTTGCGGTACCTGCATGCTAACTTTTTGTGATTCATGTACAAGGACCCCCAGATCCCTCTGTACCTCAGCATTTTGTAATCTCTCCCCATTTAAATAATAATTTTCTTTTTGATTTTTTTCCTACCAAAGTGGATAACCTTGTATTTTCCCACATTAAACTCTATCTGCCAGATTTGTGCCCACTCACTTAGCTTATCTATATCCCTTTGGAGATTCTTTGTGTCCTCCACACACTTTGCTTTTCCACCTATCTTTGTATCATCAGCAAATTTGGCTACATTACACTCAGTCCCTTCATCCAAGTCATTAATATAGATTGTAAATAGTTGAGGCCGAAGCACTGATCCCTGTGGCACCCCACTAGTTACAGTTTGCCAACCTGAAAATGACCCATTTATCCCGACTCTGTTTTCTGTTAGTTAGCCAATCCTCTATACATGCTAATATATTACTCACAACCCTGTGAAATCTTATCTTGTGTAGTGACCTTTTATGTGGCACCTTATCGAATGCCTTCTGGAAATCCAAATGTACTACATCTACTGGTTCGCCTTTATCCACCCTACTCGCTACATCCTCAAAGAACTTCAGCAAATTTGTCAAACATGATTTCCCTTTCATAAAAGCATGCTGACTCTGCTTGACTATATTAGGATTTTCTAAATGTCCTGCTATCACTTCCTTAATGATGGACTCCAGCATTTTCCCAATGACAGATGTTAGGCTAACTGATCGATAGTTGCCTGCTTTCTGTCTCCCTCCTTTCTTAAATAGGAGCATTACATTTGCGGTTTTTCAGTCTGCTGGGACCTCTCCAGAATCCAGGGAATTTTGGTAGATTACAACCAATGCATCCACTATCTCTGCAGCCACCTCTTTTAAGACTCTAGGATGCATGCCGTCGGGTCCAGGGGACTTGTACAACATTAGTCCCATTAGTTTGCCTCGTACTTTTTCTCGAGTGATAGTGCTTGTTTTAAGTACCCCCTCCCCTTGCACCCCCACCCACCCCCCCCCACCACCCCAATAGCCCCTTGATTATCCATTATTGGGAAGCTTTTAGTGTCTTCTACCATGAAGACTGATACAAAATATTTGTTCAAGGTCTCCGCCATTTCCCTGTTTCCCATTATTAATTCCCCAGATTCATCCTCTAGGGGACCAATGTTTACTTTAGCTACTCTCTTCATTTTTATATACCCGTAGAAGCTCTTACTGTCTGTTTTTATATTTCTTGCTAGCTTACTCTCATAAGCTATCTTCTCTCTCTTTTTCATTTTTTTGTCCTTTGCTGCTTTTTAAAAATTTCCAATCCTCTGGCATTTCACTATTCTTTGCAACATTTAATGTTTTTGTTTTCAATTTGATGCCATCCTTTACTTCCTTAGTCAGCCACAGATGGTTCATCCCTCTCTTAGAGTCTTTCTTTCTCACTGGAATATATCTTTGTTGAGAGTTGTGAAATGTCTCCTTAAAGGTTTGCCACTGCTTTTCTACAGTCTTACCCTGTAATATATTTTCCCAGTCCACTTTAATCAAGTCTGCCTTCATGCCTTTGTAATTACCTTTGTTTAAGTTCAGAACACTAGTTTGAAACCTAATTTTCTCACCCTCAAACTGAATTTGAAATTCTACCATGCTATGATCACTCTTCCCAAGAGGATCCTTCACTTCAAGATCATTAATTAATTCAGCCTCGTTACACATTACCAGATCTAAAATAGCCTTCTCCCTGATTGATTCCACAACATATTGTTCCAAGAAACCATCCCGTGTACACTCTAAACTCTTCCTCAAGTCTACCTTTGCCAATTTGCTTTGTCCAATCAATATGAAGATTAAAATCGCCCATGATTATAGCCCTACCTTTCTTACAAGCCTCTATTATTTCTTGATTTATTCTCTGTCCTACAGTGTGGCTACTGTTTGGGGGCCTGTAGATCACTCCCACCAGTGACTTTTTACCCTTGTTATTTCTTATCTCCACCCAAACTGATTCTACGTCTTGATCTTCTAGGCCAATATCATTTCTCATTACTGCACTGATCTCATCCCTTATTAACAGAGCTACACCACTTCCTTTTCCTTTCTGCCTATCCTTACAAAATGGCAAATACCCCTGAATATTCAGTTCCCAGCCTTGGTCACCTTGTAACCACGTCTCTGTAATGGCTATCAGATCATACCCATTTATTTCTATTTGTGCTGTCAACTCATCTTTTTTTTTTAATTCATTGATGGGATGTGGGCGTCGCTGAATGGCTAGGCCTGCATTTAGTGCCATCCCTAATTGCCCTTGAGAAGGTGGTGGTGAGCCGCCTTCTTGAACCGCTGCAGTCCATATGGTGTAGGTACACCCACAATGCTGTTAGGAAGGGAGTTCCAGGATTTTGGCCCAGCGACAGTGAAGGAACGGCGATACAGGTCCAAGTCAGGATGGTGTGTGGCTTGGAGGGGAACTTGTAGGTGGTGATGTTCCCATGCGTCTGCTGCCCTTGTCCTTCTAAGTGGTAGAGGTCGCGGGTTTGGAAGGTGCTGTTGAAGGAGCTTTGGTGAGTTGCTGCAGTGCATCTTGTAGAGTGGTGGAGGGAGTGAATGTTAGAGGTGGTGGATGGAGTGCCAATCAAGCGGGCTGCTTTATCCTGAATGGTGTCGAGCTTCTTGAGTGTTGTTGGAGCTGCACTCATCCAGGCAAGTGGAGAGTATTCCATCACACTCCTGACTTGTGCCTTGTAGATGGTGGAAAGGCTTTGGGGAGTCAGGAGATGAGATCTATCTTGTTGTGAATGCTGCGTGCATTCAGATATAGAGCTTTTAATTTTGTCTTTTTACCATTTTTCCCTACTCTGACCCCTCTTTCTGATGCACTCTTAAGTGTATATGCTCTGTCCCTTCCTGTCACACTCTGGTTATCATTACCCCTATCGCTACCCTGCACTTTTACCTTCTCATTTTTCTATGACTTTTTAAATTTCCACTCAGCGTATCCCTCCCCCCACCCCCGCTCTATTTAGTTTAAAGCCCTATCTACAGCCCTAGTTATTCGATTCGCCAGTACACTGGTCCCAGCCTGGTTCAAATGAAGCCCATTCCGATGGAACAGCTCCCTCTTATCCCAGTACTGGTGACAGTGCCCTAGGAATCAAAACCCATTTCTCCCACACCAATCTTTGAGCCACTCGTTCATCTCTCTGATCTTCTTCTGATGCCACTGTCTTTTACATCCATCTAAGAGGGAAGAGAAGGCCTCCGTGTAACATCTCACCGGGAAGACAAGCCCTCCAACACTGCAGCACTCCCTCAGTACTACACTGAAATGTCAACCTAGATTATGTACTGAATTCTCTGGCGTGGGGCTTGAACCTACAACCTTCTGAATCATAGGGCACTGCAACTGAGCCACCCACAGCTGATGCCTGACAAAGTACTTGTGTGCACTCATTATTGGAATTAACTTGAGCTCAGCAGGCTTGCCAATTCTAACCTGATTTTTTTTTATTTCCCTCAGTGAAAGTCTGCTGCATCTTATTTTGAATGTTCATTAATAAGATCTTAGCTGGCCTCAATGAGCAATAGCAGGTTTTTGCTAAAAATGTACCCAAATTTCACAACACCTTCCAGTTCTCACACCCACCTCTGCCATCGGTGCATAAACATCCCACTCTACAGCTAAACCTCTAAAGGAAGCAGTGTAGCATTGTGTGGCACTTTTCAGTACCATTGAAATTTGGAGCTGTACTTCTTTCCTATGGTAATGGCAAAGCAAATCAAATGTCAATATCTAAGTTAGATATCTAGGCCAAAGCTTCCAGTGTAACAGCTTGGATATCTTGTAGGCTGCCAGCGAATTTCCTCTGAAGGCAGTGCTCAATGATGTGCTCCAGGGTCTGATTAGGAGCTCCACAGTCGCAAGATGCAGATGCTTTAATCTTCCATCTATGGAGAAGGTGGCAGCATCTACCATGACCAGTTCTGAGGTGGTTGATGGTTGTCCACTGTTTGCGAGGAAGGTTTGATCCTTCAGGTTGTACTGTGGGGTCCTCTATATGGAATCCATTCCATATGTCGCCGTTCTTCCAAGCATTTTGTCATCGGTCATCAAGGCAGAGGGGAGATCGCTGAAGGGCTTCGGCGACTATCCAAAATGGCCTTCTAGATTTGAGATGGGTTTGGTAGGTTGTTCAAGTTGACCTGCATTGACACGTCTTTGCTGGTGTAGCGATTGTATTCTCTGGAGACTGCATATTCACGGCGTAGGTGAGGTGGGGCGATGTTTGCAAGCACGGGCAGCCAAGGTGTTGGTGTCAATAAAAGCAAACCAGTGATAATTCTCAAGTAGAATTCAGCAAGACATCAACGGATTTGACATGCGGACTTGATAGCCATGCCGGAGAGCAGTACTCCGCTGTAGAGTACACCAGGGCGAGTGCTGCCGTACGGAGGGTTTGAGCGTCTGCTCCCCATGTGGATCCAGAGAGTTTCTGGATCACGCTGACCCTATTCTTTAGTTTCTTCCCAAGGTTCTGGAGATGCTGTCTGTATGATAGGGTGCAATTGAGTGTGGCTCCTAAATAGGAGGGTTTTTTGACATGGTTTACCTCTGCACCACAAAAGGACATTTTCAAAGTTTGATTTGCTTGATGGTTGTTGAGGTGGAATGTCAAGGTGACGGTCTTTTGTGGATTTGGCCAAAGTCGCCATCGGCGGAAGTAGGCCTCCATCTTCTGTAAATCACTGGTCAAGGTTTCCTCAGTAATGGACAGATTCATGTCATCAGCGTATACGATCTTGTGGGACTCATGTTTCGGGCAAGTCACTCATGTAAACGTTGAATAATATGGGTGCCAGGATAGAACCCTGTGGGAGTCCGTTGTTCAATGTCCTATATCTGTTCTTCTGGGTGCCAGTGTACACACTGAAGCGTCGGTTGCTAAGCATGGTGTTGAAAAGATGGATTGTTGCTCTGCAGGGTAAAATGGTGGAGAGCTTGAAAAGCAGTCCATACTTCCATACTGTGTCATACGCCACTGACAGGTCCACGAGTGCTACGGCAGTCTTCAGCTGGCGCTGGAAGTCTGCTTCAATGTGCATTGTTCAAGCTACCTTTAGAGCTGTACTGATACTGCAGCTAAATGTGGAAGGCTCTTCACCTTCAAAAAGGATATTTGATCCACCTTCTTAAACAGACACAGTTTAGGAATTATTTGTTCCTGGTTAAAGCATTACAATCAAGTTCTTCCTTCCTTGTCCTTCCATTCCACTATTCTCCAAAAAAATGGACAATATGAGGCTATCTAAAAATAAATATGCAGTGCAATAGTGGGCATTTAGATCATCTGACCACTTGTTTTCCCTCACTGCATAGAATATGTGCATCTAAATAAAAACACATTATAATGAGGACATGTAACAAAATGTACAGTGCAATATTTGAAGACAAAACGCACAGTGTACAACAACTTGCATTTATCTAGCACCCAAGGTGCTTTACAGAGGCGTAATCAAAACAACACAACACTGAGCCAAAGGAACTATTAGGAGTGACCAAGAGTTTGGGCAAAGATGTGAATTTTAAGGAGGAGAAAGAGCTGGAGAGGCAGAGAGGTTTACAGCCATTAATGATGGGGTGAATGGAGAGGAGATGCACAAGAGGCCAGAGTCAGAGGAATAGAGAGTCTCAGAGGCGGAGGGTGGTTGGACCAAAGGTGGTTACAGAGAAACGAAGGGACAAGGCTGTGAAGGCATTTAAATATAAGGATGACAAATTTGAGGTGTGGGGAGACTGGGAGCCAATATAGGTCAGTGAGGACAAATGAGGGAGCGGTACCTCTTCCTCCAAGCCCCCTGTCATTATGTCCATTGTGAAGTCACCCTTGGAGACTGGTAAGATACTGAGCTTCCATGAAAATCCCACCAGTTCTATCTCTCATACAGCTGACTGTAAGTAATCCTACATAGGTAGGCATAGTCGCTGTACAAGGACTGTATGTGGGCCTCACACTGTCATATCACAATTGTAATTGATCCAAGAGAGATTGATAATGATTAGTATAACAATAGACCAGTGAAGGAGCAACTTTAAGGTCAAATTTCTATCTTTCAGGACTTAGGCCAGACCAGTTTGCACTCCTATCGTTGGAGAGGAATGGTGCTGCTCTGCATTGCCGCTGGCTCTCTGGGATGGGCGTCTCGGTAGTACCATTAGTGGCATGGGTACACGGCCCTATTATTCAAATGCTGTCTCCCCCCACCTCCCCCACCCCTCCTTCACCAGTATTGAGGAATGCATGCTACCATTTTCTATCTGCCACAAATGTTGGGAGGGGTCGATGGATCATGATGGATATCACAGGAGATGTCTGATGGCAGAGCTGGGACCACTGGTGCCCAGAGATAATTGGGGGGGGGCTTGGATTGTGTGAAATCAACAGCAGTCACAGCAGGGTGGAGGATTGACAGCTGTCTGCGGGAGATAAAACTGATGCAGTGAGGCGATGTGGAGGCCGCAAAGTATTATTGCTATTTTATAGCTCTTATACTTACTCACCTTTCCCTTGGACTGTGAGAGGAGGAAGGAATGGGAAGAGCAGATGACCGAAACTTTGCCAAATAGTCAAGGCTGATAACCTATTGCATCTTGGATGACAGCGAATCAGCAGCCTATTGTACACTCTGCTTGATTATCTTTTCTATTAAAGTCATTATCGCCTGTTTCGCTCTACTGCCCAAGACAGATTTCACCCTCAGATTGTGCTTAGGTCATTTCAAACTACTGCAGATATTGTGTGAATTTCAAACTTTGCTAAATTTGTGTTTAGTATTGTGAGATTGTGACTTTTTGGTATGATGTGGGCCCGAGGCACATGCATAGCTTGTTTATACCTTAATGCAGCACTGTTCTGAAGGATACCATTCCAGACCAAGAAATCAATTCAAGTTTAAAAACATCTATGTCTTTACCTGGTTATAACCTTACTGCAAGCACGCCTGTCAATATGGCATTGCCACTTGTTTTCAATTGGACCTTTATCCTACCATCATATGAACCTCTCCAATTACTGATTTACCATAGCATTTTGCAACAATTGATGATATAACAGTTACTGATGTGTACAAACCACCAGGACTGGAGTGGCCCACTGCAGAAATTTCAGTTTATTCTTCCCATGTCATCTATGTTGGGAGATTTTAACAACCACAACACTTCATGGGAATATAAAGAAAATAAGGAACAAGGCAGCCATGTAGTTGGAGGAACACTTTACTCCACAGTATCTACTGGAATATATCCCTAATCCAGTTTTCGTCATTATGATAAGTTTCATCTGCCTGTCTAGTGGATACTTGCAGAGCTTTTTCCTCGCTCTCAACATCTGCCAGTCTTAATACAACAACTGGACTTAATGGCCCAGAAATTCGGGTCTCCACGGGTGAGTACGCATGGGGTACTCACCCGTAAGCCCAATGGAAGTGCCGGTTTCGTGCATGCACTGCGCATGCGCGGGAAACCGGCACTTCCGTTTCCCTGAAAGAAGGGGTTCAGAGGTGGAATGCGTGCGCAGGAGAGGCAGCGCGTGCGCATCGAACTTACGTTTTTTTTGCAGATTTTCCCGGGAGGGTAAATCTCCAGGAGTTACACTTTTAAGAAGCAGGTGCAAGGCCTACTTTTTACAAGGTAAGTGGTGAATTAATTCAAATTAAAATATTTTTTCCACAGGTTTATTATTTTTAAATACTTTAAAGAAAGGTAAGTTTATTTTTAGTCCCGTTAGAAAATGTAATTAATTTTTTCAAAAATTTAAATTATTGTTCAAAAGAGTTATTTCATGTAATTTATAGTTTATTTTAAAAATGTGATTTTTAAAAAATTTATTTGAGGTATTAGTGATGTTTTGGGGCTTACAGGTTCCTGTCAAACTTATGAATGAAGCATTCCTTGCTACCATTGGCTCTCCATGGCCCACGTGATCCCAGGGGACGCATCAAACTAACTGCACCCCTGGGATACACAAGCACTGCGCGCCGGCAGTTGGAGGAGGCCCAGGATTGCAATTCCATGGGGGCCCACAGCTCAACGGCTGGCGCGCAAGGTAAGTGCAGATCGGAGGCTTACACCCGTGGGAAGCCTCCGACCCGAATTTCTGGGCCATTATCCAAAAAAGCCCCACTGGAACCTTACAAAAGCTATTTACAATAATGTTGTGCCTCTGGTTGATCATACTGTACCTCAAATTCCAGTTGCTTATGGCACGTACTATTGGGCCAGATTTTGCGACCCCAATGGCTGCGTACACGTACGCGCCCGTATGGGCCGCGCAAGTGCCGGTTTCAGGCATGCGAAGTGCAAGCGCTGAAAACCGGCACTTGCGAGACATTATCCGCATGCCCAAGAAAGTGCTTCTGTGGGTGAAGAGCTGCGCTTTTTGTACAATTTCCGCCCACTGAATGGCTGTCAAATTCTTACGCCGGGCAGCACGGTGGCATAGTGGTTAGCACTGTTGCCTCACAGCGCCAGGGACCCGGGTTCAAATCCGGCCTCGGGTGACTGTCTGTGTGGAGTTTGTACATTCTCCCCGTGTTTGCATGGGTTTCCTCCGGGTGCTCCGGTTTCCTCCCACAGTCCAAAGATGTGCGGGTTAGGTTGATTGGCCATGATAAAAAATTGGCCCTTAGTGTTAGGGGGGATTAAATACGTGGGGTTACGGGGATAGGGCTTGGGTGGGATGGCTGTCGGTGTAGGGACCGGGTGCTAGGGTTTGGATGATCAGCCATGATCTTGTTGAATGGCAGAGCAGGCTCGAAGGGCCGAATGGCCTACTCCTGCTCCTATCTTCTATGTTTCTATGTTTCTAAAAGCAGGTGTAAGGCCTGCTTTTATCAGCTTAAGCGTTTTAAAAAATAGAAAAATGAAATTTGATAACTCATTTATAAATTTAAAATACTCTTAAAAAGTAAGTTTATTTTTTGCCCTGTAAAAACATTCAATTTTTTTTTCAAAAATTTAAATTTTTGTTTAAAGTATTTAATTAAATGGCATTTTAATTCATTTTAAATATGTAACTTTTTAAAAATGTATTTAATGTCTTGGTGTATTTTTTAGATGATCCCCATTCATACTTTTGACAGTTCTGCACACACAGAGCTGTCAAAAGGTTGAATGGGGATTCCCTTCTTCCATTGGTTGTGCCGGCCCATGTGATCCCAGGAGCGCCTACGAACTGCATGCGCCCGAGATACTTGGGGCTCTGCCCGTGCGGACCCGGAGAGGCCCAGGAGCGCAAGACGCCATTCTTCCCGGGCCACCAGGTAAATTCGTAGACATTTTGCAGGTCGGAGGCGTCCGCCCGCGGGAAGCCTCCGATCGCAAATGTTGGCCCATTGGCCCAGAAATTCGGGTCGGGGGCTTCCCGCGGGTGCAAGCCACTGACCTGCACTTACCTAGCGCGCCGGCCGTTGAGCTGTGGGCCCCCGTGGAATTCCGATCCTGGGCCTGCTCCAACTGCCGGCGCGCAGTGTTTGCGTATCCCAGGGGCGCAGTTAGTTCGATGCGGCTCCTGGGATCACGTGGGCCATGGGGAGCCAATCGGAGCAGGGAATGCTCCATTCATAAGATTGACAGGAAGAGCTGTCAAAACTTATAAATACTACGGGCCCCAAAAATCACTAATTCTTCAAATGAATTTTTTTTTAATCACATTTTTAAAATAAACTATAAATTACATGAAATAACTATTTTAAACAATAATTTAAATTTTTGAAAAAATTAATTACATTTTCTAACGGGGCTAAAAATAAACTTACCTTGCTTTAAAGTATTTAAAAATAATAAAGCTGTGGAAAAAATGTTTTATTTTTAATTAATTCACCACTTACCTTGTAAAAAGCAGGCCTTATGCCTGCTTTTTATATGTGTAAATTCTGCAGACTTACCCTCCCAGGAAAACCTGCAAAAAAAACCTAAGTTCAATGCGCACGTGCAGCCTCTCCTGCGCATGCGTTTGACTTCTGAACCCCTTCTTTCAGGGGAATGGAAGTGCCGGTTTCCTGCGCATGCGCAGTGCATGCAGGAAACCGGCACTTCCATTGGGCCTACGGGTGAGTACCTAGCGTGTACTCACCCATGGAGACCCGAATTTCTGGGTCATTATCTTTAAGATTCTTGGCTTAGTGCCTCAAATGGCCTTCATGATGAAGCTGGAAGCTACGGGAGTTCATGGTCAAATTTTGAACTTGATCTGAGATGTGCACTTGTTCTCTAAGATCTGTATACGGGTAGATGAGAGACTTACAAAAAGGCAAGGTTTCCTATTTGATGCCTTCTTCAATGATTTGTTGGATAGTATCATGAGAGATGGCTTTCGAAAGCACTACAGATGACACTGTATTGCTGTGAACTCAACTGGGGATCCAGTTGACTCTACTCACCACCTTGAACAATGGAGTAACATGTGAGATACAGTAATTTTTACCCCAATTGCAGCATTATGGTTTGGCATGGCTCAAGAGAGGCTTTCAAAGATATTGATTGGGAGATATAAGGGCCATTTGTCCTAATTATTATTTTATAACACATGGAGAGTCTTGGTGAATACCAACTTCAGCCTAGAAACAATCCTTCAGGACCATGAGAAGGAGTGAAGGGCACTTTGGTCTTCCTTGGTTTCTTTAATGACAGCAATGCCAGTTAAGGTTGTAGTGTATCAGACACATGTACAAAGAGCTCTCCTTAATGTTTCAAAGCCCCTAAGCATGCAAGGTCCAGGATTAAGTTGTAAGGTGGATTTGTGCCAGAAAGGAGAAACAGTTGCAGGGTGGGAGCGTGCCTGCCTACATAGACTTTTCATTGAGCACCCTGGAGGAGGAGTCAGCATTATTGGTATATTATATTTTTTTAAATTGCGCTGGACAATTCTGCCCATGTGAAGACCTGGACTAAGCAGCCAATGGATAAGTAAACCTGGTACACCACAGTAAACTTGGATATCTCAAAATCAAGGTGGTTGGCATGCCATAAGTTGACATGCATAGACCCTTGCAACATGCTGAAGGCATATGTTTGTCATATAACTGAAGGAAACTCTGAGACTGCAGCTGTTAGAAGGTATGAGAACATACTCTCATACATCTAGGGTTCAGTGCCTAACATGACTGGATTGTATACAGGTATGCAGTTGCTACTGAAGCTCCAGACCCTTACTGGTAGAATCACCATTCCATGGGTTATGGTCTGAAGGATGGTGGCAATGTACTTACACCATTTTTGTTGAGGTTTGCTGCCCACAATAGTGCTTAAAAAAAAGCATCATTAATACAGTCCTGGTACACAGTCCTGTCAACATTAGTAAACCAATCAGACAAAGCTGGAGTTAGTTCAAATGCCCAATACTGCCGTAAAGGCAATAAACATAACCCAGTTCATGCAACCTGTCTGTGCCATCTGCCCAATGAAATGTTGCTGTGATTTGATAATTATAAGATCCAAACTAGCACAGTGGGGCCTTACTGAAGCTGTACTGGCTGAATATTATATTTAGGTTACCAGTGAACAAATCTGTTTAATTTTCAAAGCACAAAATATTAAGTGGAAAATTAACAGCTTGATGATTGAAGTGGTTTGAGGTCATTTTGCCATACTAAGTAATGGATTATAGCCGTAGCTAGCACCAGAAAGGATCTGATGCTGATCTTAAAGCATTACTTCTTCATCAAATTGCAACTGAACAATTATGTGTCAAAGCACCAACAAATAACATTGCTGTAACTGTTGCCAAGATCCAAAAAACACAAATTTCCATTAAATATTGTCTCCATGGTCATAAGAACATAATAAATAGGAGCAGGAGTATTTTTAAGAAAGATTTTTGAAATATAAAAAATTCAATTTGGTGGGATTAGCAACAAATTTTATCTATGAAAGATGCAAACAGTTTAATTGATCATTTTTATCAATAGTCTCCTTACTGATTTTAACTTATACCTGTTAATTTAATGCAAGTGTTTTCCATTTACAGGCCATCAGAATGTTTTTTCACATGAATGAAAAGCAATATTCAGTAACAAGATGCACAGGGATATAAGGCAATACGTCTAAACAGGCTTCTATCAGTTACAAAGTGCATTGCTTCAGAAAGACAGTTGGGAACCACAAGGCGACCTGAGTAAGCACACTGTCAAACAGCAAGGACAAATAATGAGGCTGGGGAGGCGGGGGTGGGGGGAGGCAATTACTGTCCCATCAGTCTACTCTCAATCATCAGCAAAGTGATGGAAGGTGTCATCGACAGTGCTATCAAGCGGCAATTACTCACCAATAACCTGCTCACTGATGGGCCCTGACAACATCCCGGCTATCGTGCTGAAGACTTGTGCTCCAGAACTAGCCGCGCCTCTAGCCAAGCTGTTCCAGTACAGCTACAACACTGGCATCTATCTGACAATGTGGAAAACTGCCCAAATATGTCCTGTCCACAAAAAGCAGGGCTAATCCAACCCGTCTAATTACCACCCCATCAGTCTACTCTCAATCATCAGCAAAGTGATGGAAGGTGTCATCGACAGTGCTATCAAGCGGTACTTACTCACCAATAACCTGCTCACTGATGCCCAGTTTGGGTTCCGCCAAGACCACTCGGCTCCCGACCTCATTACAGCCTTGGTCCAAACATGGACAAAGGAGCTGAATTCCAGAGGTGAGGTGAGAGTGACTGGCCTTGACATCAAGGCAGCATTTGACCGAGTGTGGCATGAAGGAGCCCCAGTAAAACTGAAGTCAATGGGAATCAGGGGGAAAACTCTCCACTGACTGGAGTCATACCTAGCACAAAGGAAGATGGTTGTGGTGATTGAAGGTCAATCATCACAGCCCCAGGACATCGCTGCAGGAGTTCCTCAGGGAAGTGTCCTAGGCCCAACCATATTCAGCTGCTTCATCAATGACCTTTCCTTCAAGATAAAGTCAGAAATGTGGATGTTCGCTGAAGACTGCACAGTGTTCAGTGCCATTCACAACTCCTCAGATAATGAAGCAGTCCATGCCCGCATGCAACGAGACCTGAATGATGTTCAGGCTTGGGCTGATAAGTGGCAGGTAAAATTCGCACCACAGAAGTGCCAGGCAATGACTATCTCCAACAAGCGAGAGTCTAACCACCGCCTCTTGACATTCAATGGCATTACCATCGCCGAACCTCCCACCATCAACATCCTGGGAGTCAACACTGACCAGAAACTTAACTGGACCAGCCACATAAATACTGTGCCAACAAGAGCAAGTCAGAGACTAGGTATTCTGCGGCGAGTGTCTCACCTCCTGACTCCCCAAAGCATTTCTACCATCTACAAGGCACAAGTAAGGAGTGTGACGGAATACTCTCCACTTGCCTGGATGAGTGCAGCTCCAACAACACTCAAGAAGCTCGACACCATCCAGAACAAAGCAGCCCGCTTGATTGGCACCCCATCCACCACCTTAAACATTCACTCCCTCTACCACCAGCGTACCGTGGCTGCAGTGTGTACCATCTACAAGATGCACTGCAGCAACTCGCCAAGGCTTCTTTGGCAACACCTCCCAAACCCGCAACCTCTTCCACCTAGAAGGACAAGGGCAGCAGGTGCATGGGAACACCACCACCTCCAAGTTCCCCTCCAAGTCACACACCATCCTGACTTAGAAGTATATCACCGATCCTTCATCATCGCTGGGTCAAAATCCTGGAACTCCCCCTCTAACAGCACTATCGGAGTACCTTCAGCACACAGACTATAACGGTTCAAGGAGGCGGCTCACCACCACTTTCTCAAGGGCAATTAGGGATGGGCAATAAATACTGATCTTGCCAGTAACGCCCACATCACATAAACACATTTTTTAAAAGTGTGGAAAGTTCCGTGCAATTTTTATCATTTTATCATTTAGTTTTTAAAGCACATATAACTGATTTGTTTCAGAATCCAACTGGGCAGTTTGCAAGAGATACAAGACAGATTTGGTTGATTTTTTTTCCAGTGCAAGGTAATTTATTGGACAAATCACAGGTAGTGACCAGCTCTGAGCTGTAAACCCGTGGCATTGGCTCACAGCAAAAAACATAAACTTAATTAAAAGTGTCAATCGGCACCGTCACGTGGGCCACTAGGGATAGCCAAAAAACATTCGGAGCGTTTTCTTCTTTTCCTTCTCTCTCATGACTATTCTGTTTGATATAGCTCCAAAAGAATGGACTCTTGCCGAAGGAACACGAGCATTTGATGATCACTGTAATCCTAAGAAAATTGAGACAATTGAGTGTTCGAATTTTATCTGCAGCCAAGAGGTGGTGATGCAAAGCATCAGAGAGGTGAGACACCGACTGCATAACTGGGTTCTTTTGTGCCCAAGGCAAGAGAATGCAGGTACAAAAGCCACAGCCAGGTGGACTGTGAAGAGAGGAAAAGAAAGGTAGAGAAAGAAGAGAAACTGTTCTGCCTTATAATTGCTGGAGTTTCATTTTGTTGCCGCCAGTAGGTGGCAGTAAAGGGAAATGGCCAGTAGGGTCACTCAACAGGAAGTAGTATAGTGATTGCAGACAAAGAGGTCACAGCAGCATGGAGTGAGCTGCAAGTTAATCCACTGTAATCCTACATTATTACGCCTTCAAAAGCATTGCCTGTGAGTTTAATGGTTTCATTACATATTCATGTCTAGATGTTAGTTATATCTCATGTATGTAACAAGGTGCATTTCTTTCTTTTGTCTTTCTTAGTTTTACTCCAACCCAATGCAACTGATTTGTATTGTTTCATTGACCTCATGCAAGTGTGGCATTATTAAACACCGGAGCTTGGACGCTACATCCTGACTCCCATGTCGTTATTGAAAGGAGTTTGGCTGGCTGTCTAACTGCGTACAGACACATACACGTAGGGAGGACAGTACAGAAACAATATAAGAGAAGAACAGGATTAAAACCGAGCAAAGTCATGAGTGCTGACTGAGTACAAAAACATTTTAAACTTAATTTCCTCGTCTCTTCCAGTAATTGGAAATTCCATCTGTAACTGCATTTGCTCCTCGCAGTGCTTCTGGACTGGTGATAAGACCCTTGCATGATTTTAAACTGGTTCTGAAGGTTTAAATGTTGCTTCTTCGCATGCTTCTGTTACATTTACTATGCTTACTATAAATTCTTTCTTTCTAATTTTATACACTCCTTTTATTCTTAATTTTACACAATGTTTGCTACGCTTATTACTTACATAATTAGTTCAAAGCATTTTTATGTGCTTTTCACAGCTGAGAGGTAACAGGGATCATAGTTTCAAGCTTCAAAGTAACATACTTATTTTGATATGTCCAGAATCACTGCACATCTGACACCATGTTTTGCCTCTCTGTTTTTTTTGTATCACCAAGGAGAAATCAGAGACTGCATTTTCAAATAAGAATATATTTACGAAGGCTTTTGCTGGCATAGGCTAAGCTGACCACACGTCCCTGTTTTCTGGGGACAGTCCCTGGATTAGGTGCTGTGTCCCTGGGCAATCAATGTCCCTGGAAAAGTCCCTGGAAAAGTCCCCGGTACAGAAAACGCGTCCCTGTATATGGCCTTTGTTTTTTTAAACACGAATGTATAGAAACCCCGGGATGGGGGGGGAGCTTCTCGGCCTGTTCCAGCCAGTTTGAGCTCAGGAATGGATTCCAGGAGCCGGTTGAACGGAGGAGATGATGGCAGCCCCGCCTTCCCACAATGCAACGTGGCAGAGAAAAGGCCTCATCAATAGCTCTGGCCGCACTGCACTCTGGGGGATTGAGTCACCCGACTCCGTGTCTCGGCCAATAGTGACTGGCCGGAGGGCGGAACCTTTATAATGTGCGAGAGAAGCCGAGGGTGCAGTGAGAGCTGGTGGGTGAGTGGTTTACTTTACCTCAGATTAGTATGGTGCAATGTGTTTTTTTCACTGAATAAGGCAAGCTCTAAATTCTGCCACTGGGAAGAGGTTTCTGAAACCATCTGAGACAGTTTCACACCTTATATGGAAAATCTCAGTCTGTTTGGATCAAATTTAAAATTGAGAAATTAAAAGTTAGGGTATTTGGGGACAAGTATAGATGTTACAGCACTATTGCCAGAACACATGCAAGATTCAAGAATCGGTGTAAAGTGAAAATGGCATTGTCTCTACGCGTATTTCACTAACAGAAGCAACAAAGTCATCATGCCTGTTTTCTTGAAGTCCATCCTGGCTACTTTGCTGTGCTCCTACTGTGTGTCTCCCCGGATTTGGTTTAGAAAATATGGTCACCCTAGCATAGGCACTGTACCCCAATTCTCAGAATGACTAGTGCTTTTAAGTATACAGTTATAGGAATGATCTAACCTGTATACCAGACAGTGCTGTTCTAGGAATATAGGGGTAAATGCAGTGAGCTGCATTACCAGTGTGCAACCTCCCTCAACAGAAATATGGGTCAAAGAGAGGGACAATTCTGTGACCTGTACTGCAGTCTGGTAAGGCTTTGTGCCAGGAGCACAGTCTCACACTGAATGGACCCTATATAACTAACCTAGCTATTAACTACTTCAAGTAGCAGTTGACGTTGCTACAGCAGGGCTATCACAGCAGCCACGGCAAGAGTGAAAACTCTCTATTGAAACAAGAGACTGAAACCTGCTATTGAAAGAATAGGCCCTATAGTTTTAGTACAAGACCTCAGTATCACTATGAAGGCTGGTATATCCCTTACCTGCATGGCACTACCTTGTTTTTGTTCACTGACCAGTGAAGAAACCAAGATAAGTGCTCTGAATTTGTGTTTCCCTACATTACAATAGTGACTACTCCTCAAAATACTGCATTGGTTGTGAAGCACATTGGGACAGCCTGAAGTCATGAAGAACATGATACAAAAATGCAAGTTCTTTCTTTTTTGCTTGATTCACTGGTACAGTTAAAATAGGCAGGAGATTGGAATCTCCAAATGGGAGCATTGGAGATCGTGAGTCTCCTGACAAATTCGGTAGAGTTGATGGGCCTGGTGATACTGGCCCAGAAATTCGGGTCTCCACGGGTGAGTACGCATGGGGTACTCACTCGTAGGCCCAATGGAAGTGCCGGTTTCGTGCATGCACTGCGCATGCGCGGGAAACCGTAATTTCCGCTCCCTTAAAGGAAGGGGTTCACAGGTCGAACGCGTGCGCCGGAGAGGCAGCGCGTGCGCAAGGCCTGCTTTTAACAAGGTAAGTGGTGAATTAATGAAAATTAAAACATTTTTTCCACAGGTTTATTATTTTTAAATACTTTAAAGAAAGGTAAGTTTATTTTTAGCCCCGTTAGAAAATGTAATTAATTTTTTCAAAAATTTAAATTATTGTTTAAAATAGTTATTTTATGTAATTTATAGTTATTTTAAAAATGTGATTTAAAATAAATTTATTTGAAGTTTTAGTGATGTTTTGGGGCTTATAGTATTTACAGTTTTGACAGCTCTTCCTGTCAATTTTATGAATAGGCATTCCCTGCTACCATTGGCTCTCCATGGCCCACGTGATCCCAGGGGACGCATCGAACTAACTGCGCCCCTGGGATATTCAAGCACTGCACACCGGCAGTTGGAGCAGGCCCAGGATCGGAATCCCACGCTCAACGGCTGGCGCGCTAGGTAATTGCAGGTCAGAGGCTTGCACCCGCGGGAAGCCTCCGGCCCGAATTTCTGGGATTGTTCTTTGTATAAAGCACAGACACTGTGAGTTGCACAGCCAGCCAGTGACTCTATGATCAAAGATATCCGACCAAGTGAAAGTCAGCATTACAAGTAATATTGCTGTGTGTGTATGCTGCACAAATAACTGGTTTGTATATATCTTCAATCTCATAGAGTGTCGTACCGAAAACTTTGCCTTTTCACTTCTCAGGCTTGGGTTCAAAGGACTTCAATTCAGATAAAGCCCAAAAAGGTGGAATGAAGGGGTGCTTTTCCTGATGGCTGGAAGAGTTTGAAGTGAAATAGGTCTGGGCAGTCTCAACCCAGGTCGTAGTGGTCACAAATTCATCACACTAAACCTTCCATAATTCAACAGCAACCAGCACTAAACTGGGAGTCTCACTCAGAAAGACTATAAGGATGGTTGAGGTAGGGTATACCAATGTTATGCTGGTGTAGTTGGGTGCACTCTTTGGCGATTGGTGTCTCAACATTTTGTTCTGAGTAGAGGAACCTTGACTCTGCACTTAGCTCCTGATATACTTGATCAGCAAGGGTTTGAGCAAAATTTGGAAAAATGCTCCAATTTACTGCACCAATATCCTTCCCTTGGTGGAGCATAAAATTCAAACAAAACAAACAGAATACAGCCTGAACCCCAATGAGTTTATCTAGGGGAAAGATTTTCCATGTTCGATATTTGTAGTAAAATTATAAACGTGTTCTTTACACACATTTACAATTTTGCGGCAAATACCAAATCCACTTAACTTCCTCCCAAAGAGTTTTATTCGGTTAAGATAAAACATCCCAATACCAAGTCTGAAGGGATCTTTTTCAACCTTTTTAAATTGAGCAAATAGCCTTCACCTCTATTGCTGACAGCTAAGTGGAAAGAGACAGTTTAAAATTAACTATTTGTACCATAAACTCTCTTTTCATATCAAAATCAAACTACTGCAAACAATTTACCAGTTTTGCAAGGTTAACTTTACGCCCTATATTGGTGTTTCACCAGTTGCCCTCCACTGGCTGCACCAGGGATTACACAACTCCTCTGTTACGCCAACAGACCAATTTCACCTACTGTACTGTTCTCATGTGGAAGCATTTGTGTCCCACTAGGATCAGCTCCTGTTAATCTATTATTTTTGGCAATCAATGCTTTTTGACTCATTTAAATACGGTTCCCTCATGCCACAACAGCGTGCTTAAAACGGAAGTTTTCTGTATTTATTCTTTCTCAGAATAAAGTCATTGCTATAGATATAAAAACAAATATTAAAAGCAGCATTTGTTTTGAAGATATTTAACAGTTTTCAAGTGAAAATTTGACAATGACGTGCATGTGTTTTGTACACAAAGCTGACCTCTGGTCTTTGCTCCTGTCAATCAAAGAATCGGGAATTGAAGCTGAGGAGCGGAGGTCAGTGTTTTAGTACAAAAACTGCACATCCACTGGCACCCACCACCAGAAAGAAATGAAATAACTGTGAAATATATTGTCTTTGGAAAGTGATTTTCTTTTCATGCAGGTGCAATTCCTTAGTGCAGAGTAAACTCCATTATGAATCAGTGCCTTAACCGGTTTCAATTCAGAGAAATATTTACTGTAAAATTCAGTATATAGATCACACTTACACAGAGGTTTTTGGAAACCTGACAATGTTAGTTGATATCTTGTTGGCCAAAATGCATGCATACTGGTTTTTATTGAACAGAATTGTTTAGTTCATTTTCAACGCAGTTTCATTAAAGTCTTTAGTCCATAGCTTTCTTGCATTTATATAGCACCTTATTACATCATCTAAACATCTCAAAGTGTTTCACACAGTGGATTACTTTTGATGTGCTGTGACTATTACGGAGGCAAACTGTTTCTTCTCATATGTTGATTTATTTTCTCAGGAACCTTTCTCTTGATGTCTTTTGCTCTACTGTCCTGATAATGAACTAAACTACTCTAAACAAAAAGTCCTGAATACTTTCTCCATATTTCATGGAGAGCTAACCTACCATTTTTTTAAGTTTGTTTTTCGAAACGTATAAAGCTTACTCTCAACCATCCCTAAAGTATTGAAATTTAGAATTATTTTCATGTTAAAATCTATACATTTTTAAGCCTTCACAATGTTGCATCACAAACCCGACTACTCCCCACCCATCCCATCTCATCTCGAGGTCAGGTACAGTGACAGCCATAATAATGAGTCTATCATGCGTGTCCCTGTCAAGTACTTCCAGAGACCTGGCTTTAAGTAGGTGAGAGCAGCGGCCGAATGTCTTAATTGAAGAGTGTGAGCATCTGGCAGAGAACCAAGACCAGTTGCAACAATTTAAGTAGCATTTTAATTGAGGTCTGGGGGAAGTGTGGGATGTGGGGGGGGGGAAAGAGTGTGGGGGAGGGGGAAAGAGTGTGGGAGGGGGGGAAAGAGTGTGTGGGGGGGGAAGAGTGTGGGAGGGGGGGAAAGAGTGTGGGGGGGGAAGAGTGTGGGAGGGGGGAGAGAGTGTGGGAGGGGGAGAGAGTGTGGGAGGGGGGGAAAGAGTGTGGGGGGGGAAAGAGTGTGGGAGGGGGGAAAGAGTGTGGGAGGGGGGAAAGAGTGTGGGAGGGGGGAAAGAGTGTGGGAGGGGGGGAAAGAGTGTGGGGGGGGAAAGAGTGTGGGGGGGGAAGAGTGTGGGAGGGGGGAGAGAGTGTGGGAGGGGGAGAGAGTGTGGGAGGGGGGAGAGAGTGTGGGAGGGGGGAAAGAGTGTGGGAGGGGGGAAAGAGTGTGGGAGGGGGGAAAGAGTGTGGGGGGGGAAGAGTGTGGGGGAGGGGGGAAAGAGTGTGGGAGGGGGGGAAAGAGTGTGGGAGGGGGGAGAGAGTGTGGGAAGGGGGAGAGCGTGTGTGAGGGGGAGAGAGTGTGGGGGGGGGGAGAGAGTCTGGGAGGGGGGAGAGAGTGTGGGAAGGGGGAGAGAGTGTGGAGGGGGGAGAGAGTGTGGGGGAGGGGGGAAAGAGTGTGGGGGGGAAGAGTGTGGGGGAGGGGGGGAAGAGTGTGGGAGGGGGGGAAGAGTGTGGGAGGGGGGAAGAATGTGGGAGGGGGGAAAGAGTGTGGGAGGGGGGAAAGAGTGTGGGAGGGGGGGAAAGAATGTGGGGGGGGAAGAATGTGGGAGGGGGGGAAAGAATGTGGGGGGGGGAAAGAATGTGGGAGGGGTGGAAGAGTGTGGGAGGGGGGAAAGAGTGTGGGAGGGGGGAAAGAGTGTGGGAGGGGGAAAGAGTGTGGGAGGGGGGGAAAGAGTGTGGGAAAGAGTGTGGGAGGGGGGGAAAGAGTGTGGGAGGGGGGAAAGAGTGTGGGAGGGGGGAAAGAGTGTGGGAGGGGGGGAAAGAGTGTGGGAAGGGGGAGAGCGTGTGGGAGGGGGGAGAGAGTGTGGGGGGGAGAGAGTGTGGGAGGGGGGAGAGAGTGTGGGGGGGGAGAGAGTGTGGGAGGGGGGGAAAGAGTGTGGGAGGGGGGGAAGAGTGTGGGGGAGGGGGGAAAGAGTGTGGGGGAGGGGGGAAGAGTGTGGAGGGGGGGAAGAGTGTGGGAGGGGGGGAAGAGTGTGGGAGGGGGGAAAGAATGTGGGAGGGGGGAAAGAGTGTGGGAGGGGGGAAAGAGTGTGGGAGGGGGGAAGAATGTGGGAGGGGGGAAAGAATGTGGGAGGGGGGGGGAAATGTGGAGGGGGGGAAAGAATGTGGGAGGGGGGAAAGAGTGTGGGAGGGGGGAAATAGTGTGGGAGGGGGGAAAGAGTGTGGGAGGGGGGAATAGTGTGGGAGGGGGGAAAGAGTGTGGGAGGGGGGAAAGAGTGTGGGAAAGAGTGTGGGAGGGGGGAAGAGTGTGGGAGGGGGGAGAGAGTGTGGGAGGGGGGAGAGAGTGTGGGAGGGGGGAGAGTGTGTGGAGGGGGGAGAGAGTTTGGGAGGGGGAGAGAGTGTGGGAGGGGGGAAAGAGTGTGGGAGGGGGGGAAAGAGTGTGGGGGGGGAAGAGTGTGGGGGAGGGGGGAAGAGTGTGGGAGGGGGGGAAAGAGTGTGGGAGGGGGGAGAGAGTGTGGGAGGGGGAGAGCGTGTGGGAGGGGGGAGAGAGTGTGGGGGGGAGAGAGTGTGGGAGGGGGGAGAGAGTGTGGGGGGGGAGAGAGTGTGGGAAGGGGGAGAGAGTGTGGGAGGGGGGAGAGTGTGGGGGAGGGGGGAAAGAGTGTGGGGGGGAGAGTGTGGGGGAGGGGGGGGGAAGAGTGTGGGAGGGGGGAGAGTGTGGGAGGGGGGAAGAATGTGGGAGGGGGGGAAGAGTGTGGGAGGGGGGAAGAGTGTGGGAGGGGGGAAGAGTGTGGGTGGGGGGGAAGAGTGTGGGGAGGGGGGGAAGATGTGGGAGGGGGGGAAGATTGTGGGTGGGGGGGAAGATGTGGGGGGGTGGATGAGTGTGGGAGGGGGGGAGAGTGTGTGGGAGGGGGGGAAGAGTGTGGGTGGGGGGAAGAGTGTGGGAGGGGGGAAGAGTGTGGGAGGGGGAGAGTGTGGGGGGGGGGAAAGAGTGTGGGTGGGGGGGGAAGAGTGTGGGAGGGGTGAGGGTGTGGGAGGGGGGTGAGAGTGTGGGGGGGGGGAGAGTGTGGGAGGGGGAGAGAGTGTGGGGGGGGAGAGAGTGTGGGAGGGGGGAAAGAGTGTGGGTGGGGGGGAAGAGTGTGGGGGAGGGGGGAAAGAGTGTGGGGGAGGGGGGAAGAGTGTGGGAGGGGGGGGAAGTGTGTG